>NC_084613.1:66714615-67023782 GCF_033978795.1 Nerophis ophidion | reverse complement strand
ATGATACTTTGACTGTAAATACAAAGCTTTATCACTTAGAACGTTCAACCTCAGGCCACTCTTGTAACTGAATGTTCTACATTTTGAAACTAGGAACCATATGTGGCACCTGGACATCATTCATTCATTGGTACTATTTGTGCTATTATTGCATTGGTATTGTTTATGTTTTTAGCTGGGCCACCACCATGTATTTATAAATGACATGTCATATGTAGAGACACGCCAGGCTAACAATAGGAACATGTAAACAACACTGCCACAGCCGGAATGAGTTTATAGCAGGTGTGCAAATGATCAACAATAATATTGACAGAAATAGAAGACCCTAAAGTCAGAAATAGAAGGCCCCAAAATCAAATTTTGCTTAGGATCCCATGGAGGCTTGTTGATCTATGAGCGGCGCGCAGATGTGCAAATCAACTGTATAAACATTTGTTTATGTATATTTTCAAATGTGAAGTACCCCTTGAAAGTAAGACTTTCTTTGTCGGACATGTATATCAGGATTGGCTGAAAGAAGAAAAACATTTAATGAATATCCTACTAGTGGCTTGTAAAAAGAGCATTACCAGGAAATGGATATTACAGGACAGCCCAACTTTGAAGCAATGGACGGATCTTTTAATTATTCTATAAATAGGAACGAACAAAAGGCGTGCACAAGTTTGAGAACAAACTTGGCTATGGAAACAAAACTATTTCTATAACGTAAACTATGCACTGTAAAAAAAAAATCTGTAAAAAAACGGTAATCTACTGGCAGCTATGGCTGCCAGACGGAAACCATAAAATTAAAGTAAAACATTGTAAACCAAATAATGATCAAAAACATTATATTTACAGAAATTTTCATGAAACGTTTTGCGGAAAAATATCGTAATTTTACAGAGTTTTACTAAATTATCAAGATCAACCACCTTTAATAAAGTGACGATGCAAACAGTTCTGCAGAAAAAATACCTTTATTCTACAGAGTTTTTTTCAAACTATTACGATTAATCACCTTTAATGAAGTGACAATGCTAGCAGTTCCACAGAAAAATACCATTATTTTACAGATTTTTTTCTGAATTGTTAAGATCAGGGCTCTCAAACTCAATTTACCTGGGGGCCACTGAATGCAGAAACTTGTTGCCAAGTAATCCTTCTTTGAACGGCTATCCCGCCCTAGCCACATACTTCCCAATCCTCCCGGTTTTACCGAGAGACATTCGGTGACCCTTCCGAAGGATTGTCCCGATGTTCGCCCATAAAAGTATATTATGGGCGTGCCGTGACAGCACTGCCTTTTTTCAACCTCTACAACCTTTCGACGCATTCGCTCATTCACCATACAAACAGGGTGCCGATTTAAGCGCATGTCGTACAAGGCTTCAGCAGACATACAATAGTGACTGCAGGCCATACTTGATCAATTGCCATTCAGGTCACACTGAGGGTGGCTGTACAAACAAATTTAAGACTGTTACAAATATACGCCACACTGTGAACCCTCATCAAACAGGAATGACTAACACATAAACACAAAAGAACAAATACCCAGAATCCCATGCAGCCCTAACTCTTCCGGGGTACACCCCCACTACCCCCCTCCCCACATCACCGGCCACCTCCGTGCGTCGGTTGAGGTGGGCGGGGTTTGGTGGTAGCTGGGGTGTATATTGTAACACGGAAAATTTAGGGCTGCATGGGAATCTGGGTATTTGTTCTTTTGTGTGACCTCTATGGCTGTTGGCTGTTGATCAAGTATGTCTTGCAGTCACCAACGTATGTCATATTATAGAGAAAAATGTTAAATTGTTAGTATGAGCATAAACATTTATATAACAGGCTACATATATTTTTCAACTTGAATATAAAAATACACATACATATAAAAACAATAAGATTTACCTTAAAATTACATATAAAACTGTTAGATTGTTATTATGGACATAGACTTTTATAGAACAAGCTACATATTTAATGAAAGTTCAATACTGTAATTTTACATTAATTTGAAAGTAATTTGAGAAAACATAAAATGATATGTACAATTAATTTGGTATTTTGCTGTAAAAAAAAAAGAAATATACATAGTTTGTCATTACTGGCATATTACTTAAGATAGCAGGCAGTTTGTTTATTTACAGATAATGTCTTCAATTGTACAGTTTTATAACCTATTTAAAAAAAATTGAAAAAATACAGTAGAAATTCAGAGTAAATTAACCATAAAAATAGGATTTTTTTTTACAGTGTGGACATGAAAACAAAACTTTAAATCTATGGCATGAAAAACAATAACTTACTTGGAACGAGATATGGGCATGGATCATCGGCATAGATAGCAAGGATGTGAAGAGGGTGATGTTGCCAAGCTTACTGCCTGGCAACTACAGGCTTAAATAGTGCTGTGGTAATTGAAAACAGGTGCGGGAGTTCAAACGAATCAGGTGCGTGAGTCTTGAACACGCAACAGGTGAACTGATTGGTAGGCATGCATGGTGACAAAAACAAACCAGGGTGCGCAAAAACAGGAACTAATGGAGTCAAAATGAAAACAGAACATAACTAAACAGAACATGATTGCAAAGACATGACAGTAACTGCCAATGTGTGTGTGTAATTTTCCCATCCATCCATCCATTTTCTACTGCTTGTCCCGTTCGGGGTCGCACAGAAGGTCACACACTAGGGCCAATTTAGTGTTGCCAATCAACCTATCCCCAGGTGCATGTTTTTGGAGTCACGGGAGAACATGCAAACTCCACACAGAAAGATCCCGAGCCCGGAATCGAACCCAGGACCTTCGTATTGTAAAGCACAAGCACTAACCCCTGTACCACCTTGCTGCCCATGTGTAATTTTCTCTTCAGAAATGTACTTCTTTTGTCCCTCTTAAGGAATAAATGCTGTTTGATTTTCTGGGTTACATGACTTGGTGGCTCTATGGAGTAAGTCTGCCATAGAAAGAAAGCGGGAGTTGGGGTTCCTAATCATCCAGATCTCTGCCACCCGCCGTGTTACTTCACTACGTAAGACCCCGACCAGCTCCTCTGCTGTTGTCTTGAGAACATCTTGTTGTTACATCTTCTACTGGACCACCTGCTGAGTTCACAGAGCTATCAGCATCCCCCGTGACCTGCGTGTGCCTCTGTACGCCTCTGCTGGAGACCTTGGATATGTTAAACACCCCACATAAGACCGCCAGAGTACCCTTAAAAAGCAGTTTGTTGGTAGCGACATGTAGACCTCCTCATAATCACGGCCTACCTACTGTGTGTTTGTATTGACTTGTCGCCGGGTTACCGCGGATCACAAGCCGTTTTTGACGCAAACAACGCCCATCCCTCTGTCTTTCCAAAAGCAACGGGTTCTAAGTGTTTGGATTACAGCGGTATACATTTGTATAACGCCTGCGATAATAGGATAAAGCGGTGTCCGTGTGCGAAATCTGTATGGAGAATGGATTATTCCAAAGCTCTGCCTATGGGATGCTGAACCCAGGAGTTATCGCAAGCAGTCAGCATCTCAAGTGTGCACATCGCCTCAGAAAACCCGCTCCGGCTGCCGCGTTTCATGTCTGCGTTCAATTCTCAGAGGAGGAAAAAAAACACGGCGCGGGGAGGCCGTCGGTGCAGGTTTTTTTAGTCGGTAATTACAAAAGCCACTCCAAAGGATGAGATGTAGTCGTTTTATTTCCAATTTGCATTTGCTTTACATTGGGACTGTGCACCATCTCGGCCTTTTTTATTGTTATCTCACCCATGATAGAGGAACCCACTGAACTTGTTTGTGTGTTGCTCTTGATAGCCATTATAGAGGGAAATTAGCATTTCCATGCATACAAAAGCAATTACTGTCAATTTCTACACATTTCATCCAAACATGTCCCCAATTAAAGAGCCATTTTGTGCCACTGATAAGACGGCGTCGAACATCAGAGGTGTGGACAGACACTTTCCTGATTCTCATCTCTGTCCCAAGCGCCCAGCGTCATTTCAAGCACGGCTAATTTCACCCTCAATGGGGCCGACGGGTGTGGAAAGCTAATGTGTTGTGCTGATAGCGGTGCTTTTTCTGCTAATACGGCAACTCGGATGTCATGCCGACAGGATGTTTATAGTTGACATCAAAGACTGTCACAGTTTATCATTTAGGAGTATTGCAGCCACGCTGATTACACTGACTATTTACAAGAAAAACAATCATAGTTAAGAGATAATAAAGTCAAGGTTGTTTCACCAAAAAAATATATATAATTAGACATTTTACAAGAACTGTTTTTTTGTTTTTGTCTGTTTTTTTAGGAAAAGGTCTTAAAATTACAAGAAAAAGGATCATATTTTTAAGAAAAATTGTGTAGTGTATTATAAGAAACGTTCCTTATATTTTTATATAACACTTGTTGAAATTATTCATAGTAGAGGATTGTTATTTCAAAAAATACGTTTTTCAAGACTAAATTTGTGAAACTGTGTGACTGTCCACATTATTTATTTATTTTACTTCCGAACTGCATGTCTCATCAATTCCAAATTACAATTCTCATTCATCAATTCCTAATTTTTAAAAATGTATTTCATTTTTTTAAAATACATTTTTAAGAATTTTTTTGAAGACATTTTTGCACTTACTTACTGCGTGTATACATTTTACGTCAGCAGTCAAGACCACCTTTTACAACCAGTTCTTAAAAGTGTTTTTATTATTTATTCATACCAAATACTATATTGCAAGAATCCTGTTGAATCAAATCATCTGCCCATGAATTGGAATCAAATTGTGAGTTGTATGATTCTCATTCCTACTGAATATTATTTAAAAAGTAATTATTCAAATGATACGTTGGATTTTTGGAATAGCGGTGGGCATTAAAAACAAATGGAATAACGCAGAAGGGACAAGCATTAGAAAATGGATGGATGGATGGAATGTCATATTTAATTAAAGAAGGGATCATTTTTTTTTATAGAAAAAACGCCCTAAAATGTCGATAGTCATATTTTCTCAGGGATATTGTCAGGTTACAACACTGATGACTGCTCGCTGACTGCTCTTGTTGCAAAAAAGCTAAGTATCGTTCTATCTGTGTGATTTTAACTGTTTTGCAGCTTTATTTACAACTTATCGAACATATTTAATAGTTCAATTTAACTTGCAAATCACCCGATCTCTGTCTCACCACTTCGCCCTCAGCTAGCTAGCTGCTAAGCTAACGAGGCTAGCGGAGAAAGGCAGCGCCGGTCTGAAGGAAGCTACTCCCCCG
Source organism: Nerophis ophidion (assembly GCF_033978795.1). Lineage (NCBI taxonomy): Eukaryota > Metazoa > Chordata > Actinopteri > Syngnathiformes > Syngnathidae > Nerophis > Nerophis ophidion. The sequence goes on along the minus strand of NC_084613.1, from coordinate 67,018,528 downwards.
CCACCGTGACCATCACTTCCCGAAGACAGCTGGCACTCCACTCGGCGACGGAAAGTTTCTGTGAGTATGGCTTCCTGCGCTTCGTGCACTTTACTCATGGATAGGTTGGCTTTGCTAGAGAGCCGTGTCCGCCAGTTAGAGCAGTGTAATTTCGTAACTTTAGATGTTGCGGACACATCTGCTAGCGTTAGCTGTAGCGAGCTAACTAGCCCAGCTTGTAGCAGCCCTAAGCGGCCTACAAGCTACGGTGTACCGGTTGAGACGCATAATAGATTTAGCCCTTTAGCTAGTCCTACACCCCAGTCTACCGGGCACCACACTTTAGTTATAGGGGACTCCATCACCCGAAACATAAAGCTTAGCAAACCAGCCACAATTAAGTGTATTCCCGGGGGCAGAGCACCTGACATTGAAGCTAATCTTAGGGAGCTAACTCGCAACAGGTCTAGTAAGCACGTACGGCAGGCTAACCGCACCACTAGTTATGCGAATATAGTAATACACGTTGGCTCCAATGACGTTAGGATGAGACAATCAGAGATTACAAAGAGAAACATAGCCAGGGCTTGTAATCTCGCCAGAAAGATGTCCAGGCATCGAGTAATTGTCTCTGGCCCCCTGCCTGGGAGAGGCAATGATGAGAGATATAGCAGATTAGTCTCTCTTAACAGGTGGCTGGATAGCTTCTGCAGACAACAGGGATTTACGTTTATTGATAATTGGCCCTCTTTCTGGGGCAAACCTGGCTTGCTGAGGAGAGACGGCCTTCACCCTAACCAGGAAGGCGCTATCCTCTTGTCTCGGAACATAGACTTCGCATTGAGCCACATTTGACTAACTGCACTAGAGCAAGCCCGGTCACAGGCAATTACAGAGCCTGCTAGCCTGGGTATGGAGTCAGTTAAGTTAGAACTAGCCAGCGCCAGGCTGGATGATCCCTGTACACATACCAATTTTCGTAGAATAATACACAACTCACAAAATGTTTTTTCTACTGTGTCTATGACTTCGTCAGAGTTAGACATGCGTTCTACTGAGGTGGCAAATTATGATGCGTTCAGTTTATCGCAGCGCCAAGTAGACAATCTGAAAATTCCCGTCATATCAATTCCTAGATATGGTCGTAATTATTTTAAGTACACTGCGCATAATAAACGCAACATTATTAATATTGCTACTACGGATAATTTTATCAACAACTCCTTAAAACAGCCCACTACCTATAATATGGGCTTTCTAAACATCAGATCTTTGTCTCCCAAAACGTTATTAGTCAATGAGGTCATTAGAGACAACAACCTTAACGTCATCGGTCTTAGCGAAACCTGGCTTAAACCAGACGACTTTTTTGCGATAAATGAGGCATCCCCTCCTAACTATACGAATGCGCATATTGCCCGTCACCTCAAAAGGGGAGGGGGTGTCGCACTAATATACAACGAAAACTTTAACTTTAGTCCTAACTTAAATAATAAATATAAATCGTTTGAGGTGCTTTCTCTGAAGTCTGCCACACCTCTGCCTCTGTGCCTGGCCGTTATCTACCGCCCCCCAGGGCCCTATTCGGACTTTATTAGTGAATTCTCAGAGTTTGTTGCTGATCTAGTGACGCACGCCGATAATATAATTATAATGGGGGACTTTAATATCCATATGAATACCCCATTGGACCCACCGTGCGTGGCGCTCCAGACTATAATTGATAGCTGTGGTCTTACACAAATAATAAATGAACCGACGCATCGCAGCGGTAATACGATAGACCTAGTGCTTGTCAGAGGTATCACCGTCTCAAAAGTTATGATACTCCCGTATACTAAAGTAATGTCCGATCATTACCTTATAAAATTCGAAGTTCAGACTCATGTTCGGCAAGCTAATAATAATAATAACTGCTATAGCAGCCGCAACATTAATGCTGCCACAACGACGACTCTTGCGGACCTACTGCCCTCGGTAATGGCACCGTTCCCAAAGTATGTGGGCTATATTGATAACCTCACTAACAACTTTAACAACGCCCTGCGCGAAACCATTGATAGTATAGCACCGCTGAAGTTAAAAAAGGCTCCAAAAAGGCGTACGCCATGGTTTACTGAAGAAACTAGAGCTCAGAAATTATTATGTAGAAAGCTGGAACGCAAATGGCGCACGACTAAACTTGAGGTGCACCATCAAGCATGGAGTGATAGTTTAATAACTTATAAACGCATGCTTACCTTAGCTAAAACTAATTATTACTCAAATCTCATCCGCATTAATAAAAACGATCCAAAATTTTTGTTTAGTACAGTAGCATAGCTAACCCAACAAGGGACTCCTTCCAGTAGCTCCACCCATTCGGCAGATGACTTTATGAAGTTCTTTAATAAGAAAATTGAACTTATTAGAAAGGAGATTAAAGACAATGCGTCCCAGCTACAACGGGGTTATAGTAACACAGATACGATTGTATATACGGCGGATACTGCAAATATCCAAAATAGTTTCTCTCGTTTTGATGAAATAACATTAGAAGGATTGTTACAACGTGTAAATGGAATAAAACAAACAACATGTTTACTTGACCCACTTCCTGGGAAACTTATCAAGGAGCTTTTTGTATTATTAGGTCCATCAGTGCTAAATATTATAAACTTATCACTTTCCTCGGGCACTGTTCCCGTTGCATTCAAAAAAGCGGTTATTCATCCTCTCCTTAAAAGACCTAACCTCGATCCAGACCTCATGGTAAACTACCGACCGGTGTCTCACCTTCCCTTTATTTCGAAAATCCTCGAAAAAATTGTTGCAGAGCAGCTAAATGAGCACTTAGCGTTTAACAATCTATGTGAAACCTTTCAATCCGGTTTCAGGGCAAATCACTCGACTGAGACAGCCCTCGCAAAACTGACTAATGATCTATTGCTAACGATGGACTCTGATGCGTCATCGATGTTGCTGCTCCTCGATCTTAGCGCTGCTTTCGATACCGTCGATCATAATATTTTATTAGAGCGTATCAAAATACGAATTGGTATTTCAGACTCAGCCCTGTCATGGTTTAACTCTTATCTTACTGATAGGATGCAGTGCGTCTCCTATAACAGTGTGACCTCGGACTATGTTAAGGTAACGTGTGGAGTTCCCCAGGGTTCGGTCCTTGGCCCTGTACTCTTCAGCATCTACATGCTGCCGCTAGGTGACGTCATACGCAAATACGGTATTAGCTTTCACTGCTATGCTGATGACACCCAACTTTACATGCCCCTAAAGCTGACCAACACGCCGGACTGTAGTCAGTTGGAAGCGTGTGTTAATGAAATTAAACAATGGATGTCCGCTAACTTTTTGCAACTTAATGCCAAAAAAACGGAAATGCTGATTATCGGTCCTGCTAGACACCGACCTCTATTTAATAATACAACTTTAACATTTGACAACCAAATAATAAAACAAGGTGACTCTGTAAAAAATCTGGGTATTATCTTCGACCCAACTCTCTCCTTTGAGTCACACATTAAAAGCGTTACTAAAACGGCCTTCTTTCATCTCCGTAATATCGCTAAAATTCGCTCCATTTTGTCCACTAAAGACGCCGAGATCATTATCCATGCGTTTGTTACGTCTCGTCTCGATTACTGTAACGTATTATTTTCGGGTCTCCCAATGTCTAGCATTAAAAGATTACAGTTGGTACAAAATGCGGCTGCTAGACTTTTGACAAGAACAAGAAAGTTTGATCACATTACGCCTGTACTGGCTCACCTGCACTGGCTTCCTGTGCACTTAAGATGTGACTTTAAGGTTTTACTACTTACGTATAAAATACTACACGGTCTAGCTCCAGCCTATCTTGCCGATTGTATTGTACCGTATGTCCCGGCAAGAAATCTGCGTTCAAAAGACTCCGGCTTATTAGTGATTCCTAGAGCTCAAAAAAAGTCTGCGGGCTATAGAGCGTTTTCCGTTCGGGCTCCAGTACTCTGGAATGCCCTCCCGGTAACAGTTCGAGATGCTACCTCAGTAGAAGCATTTAAGTCTCATCTTAAAACTCATCTGTATACTCTAGCCTTTAAATAGACCTCCTTTTTAGACCAGTTGATCTGCCGCTTCTTTTCTTTCTCCTATGTCCCCCCCTCCCTTGTGGAGGGGGTCCGGTCCGATGACCATGGATGAAGTACTGACTGTCCAGAGTCGAGACCCAGGATGGACCGCTCGTCGGGACCCAGGATGGACCGCTCGCCTGTATCGGTTGGGGACATCTCTACGCTGCTGATCCGCTTGAGATGGTTTTCTGTGGACGGGACTCTCACTGCTGTCTTGGAGCCACTATGGATTGAACTTTCACAGTATCATGTTAGACCCGCTCGACATCCATTGCTTTCGGTCCCCTAGAGGGGGGGGGTTGCCCACATCTGAGGTCCTCTCCAAGGTTTCTCATAGTCAGCATTGTCGCTGGCGTCCCACTGAATGTGAATTCTCCCTGCCCACTGGGTGTGAGTTTTCCTTGCCCTTTTGTGGGTTCTTCCGAGGATGTTGTAGTCGTAATGATTTGTGCAGTCCTTTGAGACATTTGTGATTTGGGGCTATATAAATAAACATTGATTGATTGATTGATTGACTTCTATTAAACAGACAAGAAGCAAGGAATCATGCAGAGACAGAGTTAAATTTTGCACAATGAGGAGAGACTTGTTGGGCTGTACACTTAGTTACAGTTCCAACCTACATTCTAAGGCACAGCACACGTGCTCCACTATTTATTCGGGAGGTCCCTGGTTACATCACTGAGGCGGCTTTTGAAGGAAGGGGGGTAATTTCAGCAGCCCCATTTAGACACAATATATGATTATTCATGCAATGGAAATGTGGTGACACTCGTAATATTGCCTTGCCTCTGCTTTGTCTGCATCAAGGCACTCGATATTTGCCCTTGGCAGTCAGCAACAAACACTGATACGAGACGACTCGCAATCTTGGATTGCAAGTTGTCCCTTTGAACAGATAGAAAAGTACAACTTCAGCACAATCGATAATAACTATAGCAACGGCCTTTAAGCACAAGAGTTGTGTGATAATTTATACATAATTATTCTAACAGATATGCTCCGAGCATAAAACCATATTTTGTCCATACGAAAATGTAAAAAAATAACTACCGGGGAGTAGTATTTTTATACAAAAAAATTGTGAAAATATTAACACATGACATTGTACTGTTCCACAAAAAAGCCTAAAATTATGAGCTAAAGTAGCGTTAAAAAAATCTGGAATATAACAAAAATAGTTACCGTGAGAAAATTAATTTTTCTCTTAAATTTGTATATCTATTCTCATAAAATTGTATTTAAAATTATCCCATACAAAATTGTACCTTGGGATACGAGTTTAATTTGTCTCTGACGCAGCTCGTACCTTAAATCTTAGAAAAACCGAGTAGCCCATTGAAATGAATTAAAATCAGTTTATTCTGTGCTTGCCCCCCAAAGAAACACAATGTCAACATGAAGCGTTCCCTTTAATAAAGAAAAAATAATAATTTTTAGATAAGAAATACTGTGTGAAAAAAAACATTTAGCAATTGGATGTAGTACAACAAACCTCCAGTAGTTTTGAAAAATAATATATTAACAATGTACAGCATTTATCTTAGAGAGTGCACATCAACGGTATCTCCTTCAAGCTGCTTCTCCATCAAACACACCATCAGCAGGTTCTCCATATTTTCCGACAAAAACGTTTGCCATTTACTGTAGATGTTATTTTAACTGGCTGGCGTCAACTCATTCTGCTTCATCATGTTGAAGTGCAGCAAGGTTCTACGCTCAAACTGCTTCAGAAAGTCATGTTTTTTGGATGATTTATTTCTTTAATTTGATTAATATTTTATTATTATTCACATTTACTGTATTCATTACTCCCATGGTTAAAAAATACAAATTATCTCGCTCTCTAGATATAAGCCAGGGGTGTCAAATGTACGGCCCACGAACAGGTTTTATCCGGCCAACAGGATGAGTTTTCTCAGTAAAAACTTCACCTGAAACTTTTCAATGAAATAAACTGCTGTTCTAAATATGTCCACTGGATGTCGCAATAGAAATTATTTGTAGATGACGAGACATATGTAAAAAATAAACCCCATGATGTTAGTACATATGTCGAGGAAAATGAGCAAACTACATAAATAACATACTGTAATTTGATTTTAATATCATTTTTTATCTTGATAGATTGATGAACATTATTACATAATTTATTTCGAAAATATTAAAAACAAGTATAAATACTATTAACTGCAACATGTAAGTGTAAACAAAAACAGTATGATATGTACAATTTCAGAATGTGTTTGTTTTTTTGTTTTATCAACAAAGAAAACAATCTGATGTTGTCTTTATTTTTAAATTATCGTGCTGTGATTTTACCAGTCCGGCCCACTTGGGAGTAGATTTTTCTCCATGTGGCCCCCGATCTAAAATGAGTTTGACACCCCTGATATAAGCTAATGCTAACGAGTGAGACCGGATGTTTTTTCCGAATCGTACGCGGTCAATTGTGACATTCACTGCGACACCTGGCACTGGGTCGGTTTGAAGCCAAATATTGGCTCGTAACCTAAAACAAAACAATTAGCCGCAAGACGGATCGTTTCCTGAAGGTATCACCGTCTACTAGAAAGTTACCAATGCACTTCGTATGATTTAGGAGAACATGAATGATGTCAACCTTCTCATTTCTTTATTGACTGGAATGATTTTATTCCCAACCCCCCGCCCCCCCGAGTCTTGTTGCCATTTACACAAGGAGGATAAATAAATCTCTCTTGGAATCTGTCCTTTCATTAGTCCAAACAAGCTTATCTGCTTAAAGTCTTTGGCTGAGACCCATTCTCGCCGAGAGATGACTCACCTCCATATTGCTTGGTTATTCACTCGCAGCAACAATTACGTCACCCCCTGTGACTGGCTCGCACAGATTACCGACTTATTGGTGCAAATCCTCTTTTTTACATGACAGCAGATTCCCTGCCAGAGGTTTGTGGATGAGACTCGGAGGAGACATTTAAAGCTGTCTCGGCTCTTGAACAATGATTTAGAGACTTTACAATTACCTAACTTTACAGGACGAGTCAGAGCGTGATTGATCATGTTCTAAGATACTGTGGTCAGCAGGGAAGAAGTCGGACAAAAACAAAAGGGAAGGCAAGGATTCAGCATCCTTTGAAGCAGAATTTTACACTGGAACACTTAAAGGGGAACATTATCACAATTTCTGAAGGGTTAAAACCAATAAAAATCAGTTCCATCCATCCATCCATTTTCTACCGCTTATTCCCTTATGGACAAGTCACCACCTCATCGCAGGGCAAAATCAGTTCCCAGTGGCTTATTTTATTTTTCAATGTTTTTCTCAAAATGTTACCCATCATGCAATATCCCGAAAAACGGATTCAAAGTGCCTGATTTACACCATCGCTATATCCACCCGTCTATTGTCTTGTGACGTCACTGCGTGAAGCCCCCAAAAACAAACGTGGCGGATAGCACAGAAAGGTATAGCATAGTAGCTCGGATTCAGAATCGGATTTCAGCGCCGTAATCGACTCAACAGATTACGCATGTATTGAAACGAATGGTTGGAGTGTGGAGGCAGGTACCGAAAACGAAATTAAAGAAGAAACAGAAACTTTTGAGCCATATCACGACAGACAGCGGCACGGGAGGAGGCCTTCTAACCAACGACTGGTATGTGTTTGTTTGGCATTAAATGTGGGTGTAGGGAAATGCCGGATGCAAATATAGATACAAATGAGGCATAATGGTGCAATATGTACATAGAGCTAGCCTAAATAGCATGTTAGTATCGATTAGGTTGCAGTCATGCTGTGACCAAATATGTCTGATTAACACTCCACATAAGTCAATAACATCAACAAAACTCACCTTTGTGATTTCGTTGACTTTATTGTTGGAAATGCATCTGCTTTGAGTGTCGCAGGATATCCACACATTATCATTAAATTAGTGCTTAATTTGATCTCAAAACAATGCTAGCAATAATTTGTAGGACAATATGTAGTCCAGCAAAAAAAAATTTTTGGTTCGGACCTAAATACGAGTTTTTAAATTGTGTGAAAAATAACCTCACTCCAATTAACGTTGTCTTTGGGATTAGTTTCATTTAATCGCCCCGATTATAATTACAGATTTCATGGCATAAACATATGTTGTGTAAGGCGCTCATACCTATATCCAGTAAGCTAAAATCCTAGGAATGCACAAGTAGATGTCCCTGAATGCATTAAAGAATAAAAGATTAAAGATGATCTCATCCAGTCCAGACTGTCAGGGCTACTGTATTGCATCTGGCCCATGATTCTGCCATTCATTTATTTGGGGAGCCATATATACTTGGGGAGGAATGGCGCAGGATTGCGAACTCAATCACAACCCGAGGGGGGTGTCAGTGCACAGGGCGCTCCCCGTGAATCACACACTGAAAGGCTATCACCCAAACCTCCAAGGTCCACTGCCAACTCATCAGTCATCGGCGACCACATCGGGCCGGCGACTGATCAGGCATGCACACGCTCTCGGGCCACCGGGGACGTTCACAAACATTGCCGACCCGACCCAACGCCTCCCTCCCCTGCTCGTCCACGCCAATATCCGAGCACTGCATAACATATTCCAAGGTCTGCGTGTGACTTTGCCTTTCAAAATTCTGTCACTCTTCCTAGATTGTGTATTAAAGTGAAGGCCACCCTGGCTTGTTTTGTCACGTCGGCTGCTCGTTCAAGATGGATTTCCATACTTTTTATTTATGGTTGTGATGTTTAAAGGGAGCAGCATACTTCAGTGTTTGTCAAATGGCTTAAACGCTCATCACATACTGAATATGCAGCTACCTTGGGGTGTTTTATATCTGTTTACTTTATATGTGTGCATATTATACACTTTGCCTTCATAGGAGTATTTTAGAGCGGACCTATGATTGATCAAATCTACATGTATTTACCATATTTTTCCGACAATAAGTCGCAGTTTTTTTTCAAAGTTTGGCCGGGGTCCTGGGGCGGTGTAGCTCGGTTGGTAGAGTGGCCGTGCCAGCAACTAGAGCAGGGGTAGAGAACCTATGGCTCTAGAGCCAGATGTGGCTCTTTTGATGACTGCATCCGGCTCTCAGATAAATCTTAGCTGACATTGCTTAACACGATAATTATGAATAATTTCGCTGGTAATCACAGTGCTAAAAATAATGTGCAAAACACAAAACATTCTCATGCATTTATATCCATCCATCCGTTTTCTACCGCACCTGTTCAAGAAGTCGCATTAATGGTAATAAGTATTTTATGTCATGATGTGGGGGGGGTTGCAGCTTGCTGCGGGGTCGTTCTCCCAGGAAGGCAGATGGACTACTCAGGACATGGCATTTAGGTAAAAACATGATTTGATTTTAACTAAAAAAATATACAAACAAAAATCGCTCACAGCGGAGGCACAACTTGGGCTAAAGAACAAAGCTAACGCATAAACAGACTAAGAATGTAAATCAAACAAAACTTACTTGGCATGGCATGAAGCACAAAACTATGGCAAGGCATGAAACAAGTCAACACAGGGCGACTGACTGGCAAAGACGAGCTTAAATACTGCCTCTGATTAGTCCTCGGGAAGCAGGTGAGCAGGCGTTTTGTCCACCAGAGACAGGTGGACAAAATGAGTAACCAAGGAAACCAGACAAGGGAGTAGAAAAAAACAGGAACTTAAAGAGTCCAAAGGACAAACAGCACATGGCCAAACAAAAACATGATCAACAGATATGACATTTTATTTATTATTGGTTAGCTTCAGAATAACAATGTTATTAAAAAGAATAAGAAACTTATTGTACTCTAAAAATGTTGGTCTTACTTAAAAATGCACGCATTTAGTTGTATTCAGTGTTAAAAAATATGATATGGCTCTCACGGAAATACATTTTGAAATATTTGGCTTTCATGGCTCTCTCAGCCAAAAAGGTTCCCGACCCCTGAACTAGAGGGTTGCAGGTTCGATTCCCGCTTCCGCCATCCTAGTCACTGCCGTTGTGTACTTGGGCAAGACACTTTACCCACCTGCTCCCAGTGCCACCCACACTGGTTTAAATGTAACTTAGATATTGGGTTTCACTATGTAAAACGTGGGGCGTGGTTAAGAGGGGAGGAGTCAAGTATTTCATATATATATATATAAGAAATCAATCAATCAATCAATGTTTACTTATATAGCCCTAAATCACTAGTGTCTCAAAGGGCTGCAATACTTGACTTTCAGTGAATTCTAGCCTTATATATACATTCTCACTATATATATATATATATATATATATATATATATATATATATATATATATATATATATATATATATCCATCCATTTTCTACCGCTTATTCCCTTTTGGGGTTGCGGGGGGCGCTGGTGCCTATCTCAGCTACAATCGGGCGGAAGGCAGGGTACACCCTGGACAAGTCGCCACCTCATCGCAGGGCCAACACAGATAGATATATATATTAGATAAATACTTGATTTTCAGTGTTAATTTATTTACAGATATACACACACACATAACATTCATCTACTCATTGTTGAGTTAAGGAGTTGCATTGTCCATCCTTGTTCTATTCTCTGTCACTATTTCTCTAACCATGCTGAACACCCTCTCTGATGATGCATTGCTGTGTGGCACGCACAAAAGTGCTTTCATCAAATGCACTATAGTCCGGAATCTTCCATCTCTCCCTAGCATGGCCCAAAATGGTCAATCTTTGCTTCCTGAGGAAGATATTCACTGCCAAGCAATTGGTAGTCCACTACTTCTTCCCGGAGGCTATCCAGGTCCAATCGCAGCTGCGGCTTGGGAACTTACAAGCGTATTTGGGGCGGCGTGGCGTAGTGGGTAGAGCGACCATGCCAGAAACCTAAGGGTTGCAGGTTCGCTTCCCACCTATTGAAATCCAAATTGTTGCCGTTGTGTCCTTGGGCAGGACACTTCACCCTTGCCCCTGGTGCCGCTCACACTGGTGAATGAATGATGAATGAATGATAGGTGGTGGTCGGAGGGGCCGTAGGCGCAAACTGGCACCCACGCTTCTGTCAGTCTACCCCAGGGCAGCTGTGGCTACAGATGTAGCTTACCACCACCAGGTGTGAAAGAATGATGGGTTCCCACTTCTCTGTGAGCGCTTTGAGTATCTAACAATAGAAAAGCGTGATATAAATCTAATCCATTATTATTATTATATATATATTTTTTCCTCTTACTCGTCGTCGGCGTCGCCATGGCTGTATCTTCCTCGTTCTTCTGCACTCTCTAGAAGCCGTAGATGTTATTGTCACATATGCATGTAGAGTAGATGGCATTATTGTCCTGTTTAAGAGTGTCACAACATTGCTGTTTACGGCAGACAAACTGCTTTAGGGTAGACGAAAACGTGACTGCTGTTGTTGTGTGTTGTTACCGCACTGGGAGGACGTTAATGAAACTGCCTAACAATAAACCCACATAAGAAACCAAGGACTCGCCCTTGATCATTCTACAGTTATAACATCATTGGGCAGGCTCGCTGTTTATATTGTGGGAAAGCGGATGTGAAAACAAGCTGTCGACACGTCACTCAAGTCTCTGCCTGAATTTCGGGAGATTTTCTGGAGAAAATTTGTCCTGGGAGGTTTTCGGGAGAGGCGCTGAATTTCGGTAGCCTCCCGGAAAATCCGGGAGGGTTGGCAAGTATGGCCCTGGCACACCATCATCATCATTGCATGACCGAAGCAAAACACTTTTTACACTTTTATACTGAAATAAATACACCTACAACTTAATAAATACAAACATAGAAACAACTACCAGCAGCGGTAAAGTTTAGATCCATGAAGGAAAGAAGAAAGTGCATGCATGTTTATAACTGAAACATTGACATATGCATACACATTTGTTTTCTTTTTTTATCTTTTTTTTTATGAACTAGGTAACATTTATGACGTTTTTCCAAAACACAATATAGAATGTGAGATATAACAGGATAATACATACATTTATCCATCCATCCATTTACTACCGCTTGTCCCTTTTGGTGTTGCGGGGGGCGCTGGGACCCTAAAAATATACTGTGGGACCCCATTTTGAAAATTCTTAGCGCCAACACTGTTTTCAACAGAGGAGAAAAAATAAATATATTATTCATAAAGCAAATTCACCTAGTCCCGGCCTTGGCTTGCTGCCGGCCTTGGCACACATATATGTGTCCTCTTTTTGGGATTTCAGAATATGGTCAGCCTACTTACCACGGCTATGGATCTGAGATTTCCGTAATGTCTCTCTTTCTTTTTGCGTTTGTGCATGCTATTTTTGAGATTGTGGTTCATCGGTACCTGAATGCCGTTGCATTTCAACCCTCGCTATGGAATGCACCGACGGTCAAAAAGGAACCATGCGTGTTAAACGCACGTTAAAAAGATTTGTGCCATTAAAGAACTTTTAGTCAACGCCTGACACATTTATCTTTGACGGCCCTACTAAAAAAACATTTAAACAGTGAGCTGGTAATAACTCTGCCGTCCATTTGTTTTATCTTCTCTGCTGACATTTCTGAGTCTCAATTCAGTTTGTCTTTTGTGTCTTGCTGTATAGTCCTGAAGTATTCGTTGCAAATAAGTCCGACAATGTGTCTCCTGTAAGTGTTGTAGTTATTACAACTCAGCTGTTTGATTATAACGTGAATCTCAGTTGTAATTTTGATTACCAAATTTAGAGGTATTGAACTCCCCATGTAGAATCACTAATGCTCATTAGTAGCGTGTATATTAGGGGTGTAACAGTTCGTGTATTTGTATTAAACCGTTTCGGTACTGGGGTTTCTGTTTGGTTCGGTGGTATATGGAACAAGTTTCCACACAGACATATTAGGTAGTGCACCGCAGGTTATGTAAACATTGCAGAGCGAGGCACAACACACGGCAGGCTAGCGGCAACCGGGCTAGGACAACATGCAAAAGCCAGAGCTGGGAGAACCTCCTGCCTCGTTAAGATCTCCCGTTTGGGAACACTTTGGCTGCGCAGTGCGATACAACAATGGAGGACGGAGGTTGGCCGACATGCTAAGTCCTTTGAAGCGTCACCACCGCACTCAAGCAGCCTCTCCTCGGCGAGTCAGGCAGGGCTGAACCAATAACAAATGTTTTTATAGCAGCCGATTTAAGATCATCCATTCATCCATTTTCTACCGCTTGTCCCGTTCGGGGACGCAAAGGGTTGCTGTATTGCATTAAAAACTAGATTTTGACCCTCTTCTATTGTGGAAGAACAATAAGCCCATATATCCTCTTACTGGCAAGTTAGCCAGGCTGGGGAGGGTGAAGGGGGGGGGGGGGGGATGAATGTGGACCCCGACTTAAACAAGTTGAAAAACTTATTGGGGTGTTTGCATTCAGTGGTCAATTGTACGGAATTTGTACTGTACTGTGCAATCTACTCATAAAAGTCTCATTCAATCAATCAAAAAAAGCACTTTAAATGTAAAAAGGTTTTGTTAAGATACCATTATCTTATTTAGAGCCTTATCTTATTTAGTTTTTGTTTTATATATGTTGACCGCATTAACCTTGGCAATTGACCCTGTGTGTATATGTATGTTATGCCATTGTTTACAAATTTGGTAAATAAATAACCAAAAAATTTATATTTTGTTGTTTTCTTACTGTACCGAAAATGAACCGAACCGTGACCTCTAAACCGAGGTACGTACCGAATCCAAATTTTTGTGTACCGTTACACCCCTAGTGTATATTGAAATCCAATATAAATTAGCATCAAGTTAACGTAATTTGAAAAATGGAGCCTTACTTTCGAGCACTTTCAATCAGGCATGGAAAATTGCAACATTACCTAAAAATAATTTGTGACAAATATGCCCGGTACTGAAACTACAACAGAAAATGGTGTCACGTGCAACAAAGAATGTATCAAAATATAGCACTGTTTGATTTAGGGCTGTTTTTTTTTTACCCTTCATTATTCATCTTTAATTGATCATGTCCTTGCAAAAAATTAAACACACATTTTTTTATTCGACAAATGAACACGAATGAAGTATTAAAGTCATGAATCGGGAGGAATCATGTTAACACTCTTGCTAAAAGATCTGTTTTTCGAATGCTTCAGCATTCTTTGTCAAATTTTCTATAGGTGCAGTTAGACATGTGAAATAATTGAGATACTATTTCTCTATCACCCTGCAATTTTTCAAGTTTGGGGAGAAAAAAAGGAAAAATAAAACAAAACAAATATTTTAATAATGTAACACGGATTAAATTATTTCCAAATTGTTTTTTTTTTTTTTTAATAAACTGTTTGTTTTATGAACTTACTGTAGCATTTCATACATTGCTACGGGCCAACAATTGAATATGGCTTCTCTGTAGGGTTGTTTTATTATTTTCAATATCACAATTTTTTTATTCAATTGATTCTCTTATTCTTTAACATGCATTTTCTAAAAAAAAATGGGCAAGCTCGCTGACTATTGATGTGGGTCAGGGGTCGGCAACCCAAAATATTGAAATAATAATCATAATAATAATGATGCATTAGATTTATATAGCGCTTTTCTAGACACTCAAAACGCTTCACAGAAAAGTGAGAACTCATCATTCACACTGGTGGTGGTAAGCTACTTTCGTAGCCACAGCTGCCCTGTGGTAGACTGACGGAAGCGTGGCTGCCAGTTTGCGCCTTTTGGCCCCTCCGACCACCACCTGTCATTCATCATTCATTCACCAGTGTGAGCGGCACTGGGGGCAAGGGTGAAGTGTCCTGCCCAAGGACAGAATGGCAACGATTTGGATGGTAAGAGGCGGGGAGCGAACATGCAACACTCAGGTTTCTGGCACAGCCGCTCTACCCACTACGCCATGCCGCCCCAAAAAAGAGCCATATTGGACCAAAAAATAAATAAGAATAAAAACTTCTAGAGCTGCAAAAAATTAAAAGCCTTATACAAGTCTTATAATGCAGGCAACACATATGGTATAAGTGTTTTTATTAGCTACTAACTATCAAAATGACTGTGCTTCGCAGGCTGAGGCCAATCTTTGTTAAAAGAAATGTCATTTATTGGAAACATTTTTACAATATTGGAAAACATTTGTGAAATTTCTCAGAGAGTGCAATAACTCCTGGGAATGACATGTCTTAGAATGCCCAGAGTTATAGTTGTGTGTGTCCAAGTTAAAGGAAATGACAGGATGTCTTCTTCCAATGGATTTATTACAATCTTTGCAAGCTGGGTAATGTTTGCTGTGGTCTATAACGACACACGAACCACTATAAGGAATGCAGCCAATATTACATACAGATAATTTGTCATGAAACGTCCAAATATACAAACCCCGTTTCCATATGAGTTGGGAAATTGTATTTAATGTAAATATAAAGGTAATACAATGATTTGCAAATCATTTTCAACCCATATTCAGTTGAATATGCTGCAAAGACAACATATTTGATGTTCAAACTGATAAACTTTTTTTTTTTGCAAATAATCATTAACTTTAGAATTTGATGCCAGCAACACGTAACAAAGAAGTTGGGAAAGGTGACAATAAATGATGATAAAGTTGAGGAATGCTCATCAAACACTTATTTGGAACAGCCCACAGGTGTGCAGGCTAATTGGGAACAGGTGGGTGCCATGATTGGGTATAAAAACAGCTTCCCAAAAAATGCGCAGTCTTTCACAAGAAAGGATGGGTCGAGGTACACCCCTTTGTCCACAACTGCGTGAGCAAATAGTTAAACAGTTTAAGAACAACGTTTCTCAAAGTGCATTTGCAAGAAATTTAGGGATTTCAACATGTACAGTCCATAATATCATCAAAAGGTTCAGAGAATCTGGAGAAAACACTCCACATAAGCCGGAAACCAACATTGAATGACCGTGACCTTCGATCCTTCAGATGGCACTGTATCGAAAACCGACATCAATCTCTAAAGGATATCACCACATGGGATCTCAGGAACACTTCAAAAAACCACTGTCACTAAAGACAGTTTGTCGCTACATCTGTAAGTGCAACTTAAAGCTCTACTATGAAAAGCAAAAGCCATTTATCAACAACATCCAGAAACGCCGCCGGCTTCTCTTGGCCCGAGATCATCTAAGATGGACTGATGCAAAGTGGAAAAGTGTTCTGTGGTCTGACGAGTCCACATTTCAAATAGTTTTTGGAAATATTCGACATCTTTTATGTTGAGCTTCAGTCGTTCAACAGTCACTAGCTCAAAAAGACAAATGGTTGATTGACTTATTACGATTTCCTGGTAATGTTCATTGTATATTTATTAAAAACCGTTTTCCAATTAAAAATAGGAACAATGCTGCCGAATTAATTACGATAATCTTTTATCTATGAAAGGAATGATTTTAATCTATTCTTTAACCTTAGTAAAGGCATCTATTTCCCAAACTGGATGATAGTTCCGCAAACCTTAGTCCTGATATCTTGAATCTGTGCCTCGGTTCTACTTTTAGCGCCTCATTTTAGTAAAACTACTTGGTTGGTATGTTTTCAAGAGGGTTTGTCCGACACCGTGTGAGCAATGTGACACGAAGACAGAAATGCATAAATGAGTGCCAAGAGGCGTGTGCGACATGAGGGATAATACAAATTTGCATGATTACGCGGACAGATGAGTGATTTACCTGCGCTTGTGCATGACAGCCTTTTGACATGAAAGATGTATGAGGTGGGGACGCGATTCCCGTGTTCTTTTAACTTAACTTAGCACAGAACACTTTACAGCACACCTACTACTTGATGTGTGACCACCAAGGTGTTCAAGAGAAGGTTTGGCTGCTATTTTCTACCACAGTTTGACAGATGCATCATAGGACATGTTTGTTTCATTCAACCAAAATAACATTAAATATCATTTAAAACACTTTTTAAAAAAAAACTATTTGTGTAACAATGCGCCAGACGCATTTGTTCCCTCAATACTTTGACTTTCCAATATAAACATATTTTGATTTTTGCTTGCGATTTTCTCCCTGCCAATTATGATACTGTAATACAATTTTAATTCTGGTCATCATTGCATTAGTCAAATACAACGCAAGGGAGTATTAAATCTACACCGAAACAAGCAAAAAAAAAAAAGATAAAAAATTAAATGAATTTTGTAAAAAAATACAAATATAAGTTTAAGGGCCTACTGAAACCCACTACTACCGACCACGCAGTCTGATAGTTTATATATCAATCATGAAATATTAACATTGCAACACATGCCAATACGGCCTTTTTAGTTTACTAGATTGCAATTTTCCATTTCCCGGGAGTTTCTTGTTGAAAACGTTGCATAAGGATGACGTGTACGCGTGACGTCACGGACTGTTGGGAAATATTAGCGCTGCGCACACACACAGCTAAAAGTCGTCTGCTTTAACCGCATAATTCCGCATAATTACACAGTATTTTGGACATCTGTGTTGCTGAATATTTTGCATTTTGTTCAATTAAAAATGGAGAAGTCAAAGTAGAAAGATGGAGTTGGGAAGCTTTTGCCTTTAGCCTCACAAACACATGGTGATTCCTTGTTTAAAATTCCCAGAGGTGAAGCTTTCCTATGGATCGGAGCGGTCAAGCGAACATGGATCCCGACCAAATGTCTACCAGCAGTTTTCGGTGAGAAAATTGTGGTAAAAAGTCACCACTTACCAGAAATCAGCTGAGCTTGTGCCTTCCAAAAAGCTGCCGTCGACTTCCATCAGACACTGGCCTCAAGACACCTGTGGATACACTTTTCCGACTATCAGGTACTATTAAACTCACTAACAACACAATAGAAAGATAAGGGATTTCCCAGAATTATCCTAGTAAATGTGTCTAAAAACATCTGAATCCGTCCCAACTTTTTTTTTTTTTTTCTTCTCTAGTCCGTTAATATCAAAATCCTCAAAGACGAATCTTTCATCCTCGCTCAAATTAATGGGGACATTGTCGTTTTCTCAGGCCGAATAGCTCTTTTTGTTGGAGGCTCCCATTAAAAACAATGTGAGGATGTGAGGAGCCCTCAACGGGTGACGTCATCGTCTGCGACTTCCGGTAAAGGCAGTGCTTTTCTGTTAGCGACCAAAAGTTGCAAACTTTATCGTGGATGTTCTCTACTAAATCCTTTCAGCAAAAATATGGCAATATCGCGAAATGATCAAGTACGACACATAGAATGGACCTGCTATCCCCGTTTAAATAAGAAAATCTCATTTCAGTAGGCCTTTAATTATCCAATTCTACCAAAAAATCAGTAGTATGGGTGGAGTTGTGAAAAAGGTGGACTTAAAGAAAAAAAATTAAGCTTTTTTTTTTTTTTTTTTTAAATCAAGCATATACCTAATCTTGCAAGAGTTTAAAGTTAGAATTTTCTTTTAGACCTCCAATAATTTTAATGTCTTAAAAATGGTTCTTCAGTTTAAAGATGAACAGACCCAACAATGTGTAATTTTACCCATACAATGTATAAAAACATGTTTTCCTAAAAATATCTTGTGCTAGTGCAATTAGTGTATTTTGCTAGAGTGTATTAAACATTCCTCTGTCTTTTTTAACCGGACTACTGTATAACTTCATACAAAGTATATTTGACCATTTTTATATGTCATCCTATTAACCTTTTTACAAGACGTTACTCTTTCCATCTTTTTTTATGATAACAGCCAATCTTTTCCTTGTTAAATTACCACATTATTTCACTCTTTTTTTCACCAGTAATATTACAATTTCACTCCTTGTTTATTAGTACTTTTTTAGATAAATCTATATATTGCAATGTTGTAATGTATTGAATACATTTGAGGTGGCGTCTTGTCCAAAGTGTACACTGCTTATCACCTGAATGTAGCTGAGATAGGCTCCAGCGACCCCGAAAAGGACAAGCGGTAGAAAATGGATGGAAGTTGACTTTTTTATGATTGCCTCAATTTGTTTGCAATGAAGTGGCTACTTCTCCAGGGTGTACCCCGCCTTCCGCCCGAATGCAGCTAAGATAGGCTCCAGCACGCCCTGCGATCCCGAAAGTGACAAGCGGTAGAAAATGGATAGATGGATGTTCCACAAACGAACTCGTAACTTAAAACACTATAATCAACCAGGCCTTTTGAAATTAGTTTAATTAAATTTTAAAAATTTTAAATGTAACATACCTTTTATATAAACCCCGTTTCCATATGAGTGGGGAATCTGTGTTATATGTAAATATAAACAGAATACAATGATTTTAAAATCATTTTCAACCCATATTCAAATGAATGCACTACAAATACAAGATATTTGATGTTCAAACTGATAAACCTTTTTTTTTTTTCAAATAAACATTAACTTTAGTTTTTGATGCCAGCAACACGTGACAAAGAAGTTGGGAAAGGTGGCAATAAATACTGATAAAGTTGAGGAATGCTCATCAAACACTTATTTGGAACATCCCACAGGTGTGCAGTCTAATTGGGAACAGTTGGATGCCATGATTGGGTATAAAATCAGCTTCCATTAAATGCTAAGTAATTCACCAACAAGGATGGGGCAAGGGTCACCACTTTGTAAGCAAATTGTCGAACAGTTTTTGAACAACATTTCTCAACGAGCTATTGCAAGGAATTTGGGGGTTTTACCATCTACGGTCCGTAAAATCATCAAAAAGTTCAGAGAATCTGGAGAAATCACTGCACGTAAGCGATGATATTACGGACTTTCAAGCCTTCAGGCGGTACTGCATCAAAAACCGACATCATTGTGTAAATGATATCCCCACATGGGCTCAGGAACACTTCATAAAACCACTGTCAGTAACTACAGTTGGTTGCTACATCTGTAAGTGCAAGTTAAAACTCTGCTATGCAAAGCAAAACCCATTCCTCAACAACACCAAGGAACGCCGCCGGCTTGGCTGGGCCCGAGCTCACCTAAGATGGACTGATGCAAAGTAGAAAGGTGTTCTGCAGTCTGACGAGTCCACATTTCAAATTATATTTGGAAACTGTGGACGTGGTGTCCTCCAGAATAAAGAGGAAAATAACCATTCGGATTGTTATAGTCGCAAAGTTCAAAAGCCAGCATTTGTGATGGAATTGGGGTGTATTAGTGCCCAAGGCATGGGTAACTTACACATCTGTGAAGTCACCATTAATGCTGAAAGGTCCATACAGGTTTTGGAGCAACATATGTTGTCATCCAAGCAACAAACACTATGGTCCACCCTATATTCCGGAAAATATGGTATTTTGTAAAATGGTGTCCTCCTGAAAACTGCAAATTAAAAGGGATTTTTTGGGGTTTTTTTTTAATACACGTTCACATGCATGAGTAATTTGAACTAACAGGACAACTTTGAGGAAATATTATACCAGGGTCTCCTTAAGTTTTCTAATAAGACTTGTCATAGTTAAAAAGTATTATCTGCATCGTTCACCAGCTCTACTTTACCAGTGTGTCTTTTTTTTATTTATTTGGGCAAAACTCACCGGCACCTTACGGGAAAATAAACGCTACATGAAGCGTTATCCTTCTCCTCAGTCTGATAAACCTGTGGCCAAGCAATCCGACTAAAGTCAACACTCTCATTAGCTATTAACATAATGTTTGAATTTGGGTGGGGGACCAAAAGTTTGAATACGAGCAGGAGTCAGGGAGGGGATGTTGGTTTGGGAGGAGAAAAATATTTGATTAATCTTCTCAACACGTTTCTTGTGCAGATTCTTTGAGTTAATTTCAAGGGCCATGCCTAAAGGAGATTACCTCCCTATGCTCCTGCACATTTGCTCATGAGTGATTTTGTTTATTCATGTTTTACATTATAATACTCCTCCCGCCGTCTGCCGCCGCGGAACCGGCAGCAAAAATGCAATTTATTTCCCGCTCTGCACACGATGGAGACGGCTGATAATGTCACCAGAAAATATGAAGACTGCTGGGACGGCACCAAAGAGCATACTATTTATGTATGGCGTATAAATAAAATGTTCGGAAAGAGGAACCCAAAATGCACACACAGAACTAAGTCAGGTTAACATAATGTTTCTTACCAGAACTTGGGGATCAAGTTCACAGACGCTGCACATAGCATTAAAGGCCTACTGAAACCCACTACTACCCACCACGCAGTCTGATAGTTTATATATCAATGATGAAATATTAACATTGCAACATATGCCGATATGGCCTTTTTAGTTTACTAAATTGCAATTTTTAATTTCCAGGGAGTTTTTTCTTGCTTGTTAAGATTATGAGCATTGCGCACACACACAGCTAAAATGTGTCTGCTTTAACGGCGTAATTGCACATTATTTTGGAGACCTCTGTGTTGCTGAATCTTTTGCAATTTATTCAATTAATATTGGAGAAGTCAAAGTAGAAAGACGGAGTTGGGAAGCTTTAGCCTTTAGCCACACAAACACACGGTGATTCCTTGTTTAAAATTCACGTAGGTGAAACTTTACTATGGATCAGAGCGGACATGGATCCCAACCGAATGTCAACCAGCAGGTTTCGGTGAGAAAATTGTGGTTAAAAAGTCGCTTCTTACCGGATATCAGCTGAGCTTGTGCCGCCCATACAGCTGCCGTCGACTTCCCTGAGACACTGCGTGTCAATACCCGGCCGTGGACGTACACTTCCGACTATCAGGTACTGTTAAACTCACTAAAACACTAGCAACACAATAGAAAGATACGAGATTTCCCAGAATTATTTTAGTAAATGTCTCTAAAAACAAATGAATCCGTCTCAATGCAATCGGGGTTATTTTTTTATTTTTTTTCCAGTCCGTCGCTATCAATATCCTCAAATACGAATCTTTCATCCCCGCTCAAATTAATGGGGAAATTGACGTTTTCTCTGTCCGAATAGCACTTTTTGTTGGAGGCTCTGTCACGCCAAATTTCTTCCCCCTACAAAAATCTTCCCCGCGGAAGCCCCTCCAATGCCTGAAGGACCCCAATGAAAGCGGAACAATACCAAGTTATATGACTCTTAAGGGTTACAGCTGCAAAATTAGCGAAGCAAAAATAGATTGAAAGGTTAGCATGCTGGAATGCTAATATTTTTTCCTTACCGTTATTTTTCACCAATGACAATCAAGCCAATTATAATGCTTTTAAAACAGGCAGCTGTGTGGGCTGCTTTAAGGTCCTTCCACCCTCATTGGGGTCCATTAAGCATTAACGCCAAATGTCTTCCGGGGGGAAGGTTTTTGTAGGGGGGAAGAAATTTGGCGTGACAGCTCCCATTAAAAACAATGTGAATATGTGAGGACCCATCAACATGTGAGGTCATCGTCTGCGACTTCCGGTAGAGGCAGGGCTTTTCTCCATTTGCGAACTTTATCGTGGATGTTCTCTACTAAATCCTTTCAGCAAAAATATGGCAATATCGCGAAATGATCAAGTATGACACAAAAATGGACCTGCTATCCCCGTTTAAATAAGAAAATCTCATTTCAGTAGGCCTTTAAGCACACTTCTCGTCAGTGGCTTTTGTTAAGCTGGCCTCCGATGAGCAAGCATCTTCAGAATGTTGACATATATGACACATCCCGTTCATATATCATGGCCGCCACTCTTCACTCCTGCTAATATGGATTTATCTGTTGCCCTGACAGTGATGGCGTGACTGACGTAACTGTTTACACGCACTCCGCTGACGAGGAGGAGGGCGATGACAACGCTCCTTGCCCGGAGGCCCGATTTATGGTGGTATCTGCTGGTATAGATCGCTCGACGTGTCCTTGCTTTATTGATCGCCGAGCCTCGCAAGTTCACAACTTCCGCGTTTTTCTGACGCTCGACTTGACAGGAAGGAGATTTAGCGGTAGGGATGGGGTCAGATAGCGGAAGAGGGATTGAAGGGGGACGAGGCCAAGGCGGTGGAGGATGCAGCTCCAGACCAGGTCGAGGACGACTGAGGCATTCAGAATTAGCTACGGCTATCAATACGAATCTTTCACCACATATCAAAGTAAATGCTGGTTAAAAAAACTCCAACTGGAATTTTTTACCTTCATGTCCAAGTCTTTCAGGTCCAACTCAAGGAAAATATCTGCAACACATCTAACCGTATAAGTGGTCACACACACTATATAGATAAACGGCTCGACTGTCTGTGCTGTTCCACATAGTGTTGTAACGATACCAATAGTGTGGTACCGGAACTAAAATTATTTGGTCACTTTTCTTAATAAAGGGGACCACAAAAAATTGCATTATTGGCTTTATTTTAACAACAAATCTTAGGGTACATTAAACCTATGTTTCTTATTGCAAGTTTGTCCTTAAACAAAATAGTGAACATAAAAGACAGCTTGTCTTTTAGTATTAAGTAAACAAACAAAGCTTCCTAGTTAGTCTGCAGACGTATGCAGCAACATATTGTGTCATTTATCATTCTATTATTTTGTCAACATTATTAAGGACATGTGGTAGAAAATGAATTATTAATCCACTTATTCATTTACTGTTAATATCTGCTTACTTTTGTCTTTAAACATGTTCTAGCTACACTTTATTACAATAAAATAATCATTTATTCTTCTGTCGTTTGGATGCTTTACATTAGTTTTAGATGATACCACAAATTTGTTTATCAATCCGATACCAAGTAGTTTGTAGTTTGCCTAATGGAAATGGAAATGGAAATGGGAATGGAGACGATTTATTGTCAATTCTTAACATGCACAAGACACATAAGAACTGAAAAGTAAATTTTCGGCACAGTTCCACTAAGAGCAGACATACGTTACAGGGAGACAAGATGGGACCGCCAACGGATCAGCCATTTTTACGGCGCTCCTTAAAAAAGGTGGGAAAAAGGTGATATTGGGAAAGGGGGGAAGAGTAAAAAAAGGCTTGACCCACGGGAGGGGGTCCAGGCTGAGTCCAAGGGAAAAAAAATCATTTGCGATGCACACATGAATTGATTAACGTGGACCCCGACTTAAACAAGTTGAAAAACTTATTCGGGTGTTACCATTTAGTGGTCAATTGTACGGAATATGTACTGAACTGTGCAATCTACTAATAAAAGTATCAATCAATCAATCAAAAACATAAACACGTTACATTTAATCACGACAACTCGTACATGGGGGGGTTGGAGCCCTGGAAGGCCCAGAGGGGAAAAACAAGTGGTGGTGAAGGCGTGGGGTGGGGGAGGGGAGGTGTGTGCGTGTGTGCCCAATTGTCTTTGGTGTGATGGTGTAATGTTTTTGTAGACTGAGGCCGAACTGAAAAAGTTCAATTCCAGGTGTTGTTGAGAAGGGAGGGAGGTCAAAAACGTCCATCATTGAGGTGTCCTCGGGGAGGTTTTTCAGAACAGCCTGGTCCTGCGTCAAGGCCATTCGAGGGAGTCAAATCGTAGATTAGGATGTTTGTTTTTCACGAACAGATAAAACAATAGCTTGTCTGTTCTTAGTCCATGCCGGCTCTCTCAAATTCAATTCAATCTTCCTTTTCAGCAACTTCTCCATGATGTAATCCATCTTGCGATTTAGTCCAGAAATCACCACAGTCTGTGTTCTCACAGCCCTGCCCAAACCTTCCATTGCGACGAACAGCCTTTGGGCTCCTTGAGTGGCTGCCATCGTCTTATGAATTTGACGATACAGCAGAGCAATGCCTAGCCCAATCAGCAGGTACCCCGCGATCCCGGTTCCAAATAGGTAGATGTCTTCCAAAGGACTGAGAGGCCCAGGATTCTCTATTTATCCCAGGAGTCTCTCACGTACCCACCAGCAATGGTTCCATCGGGGCAGCCAGGCTCCCCCGAACCTCTTCAGTTCAGCAGCCTAACAGCCTGGTGGTGAAAGATGTTGGTGAGTCTGGTGGTGCGAGAGCGGAGGCTCTTGTATCTTCTTCCAGAGGGAAGGAGGCTGAACAGGTTGTGTGCGGGGTGGCTTGCGTCACTCACAATTGTGAGTGCTTTGCGGGTGAGGCGGGTGGTGTATAAGTCCTGAAGTGATGGGAGTGGTGCACCAATGATTTTCCCAGCTGTTTTCACAATGCGCTGCAGGTCTCTTCTGCTGTATTGAGTGTAGCTCCCGCCCCATACAGTGATGCAGCTAGAAAGGATGCTTTCAATGGTGCCTCTGTAAAAAGTGGTCAGGATGGGTGGTGGAGCACTTGCCCGCTTTAGTTTTCGCAGGAAGCCGAGGCGCTGTTGGGCCTTTTTCACCAGTGATGCGGTGTTGGTAGTCCATAACAGCAGCTGATCGGCTGATCTTAGGGATCGAGTGGGGCAGTAAGGCTGAAGGAGGTCGGAGAACTATATTGGCGCGAGGTTGTTTAGACATTTAAAAGCAAATAGAAGAAGTTTAAAATTGATTCGATAACGCACAGGGAGCCAGTGAAGGGACGCTAATATAGGGGTGATGTGCTCACGTCTGCGGGTCTGTGTTAGCAGACGAGCAATAGAGTTCTGCACGAGCTCCAGGCTGGCGAGGGAGGCCTGGCTAATGCCTACATAGTGGGCATTGCAATAGTCTAAACGATTCGAGATAAAGGCGTGAATTAATTTCTCGAGATCATGTCCTGAGAAAAGCGGTTTCACTTTCGCCATTTGGCGTAATTGATAAAAGCTTTTTCGAACGACGCTGCTGATTTGTTTTTCGAATTTAAAATCTGAGTCCAACTTTGTCTGTTGTTGTCATGTCTGATGTTCAGATTTGAGGACAACGCAAAGAAAGAGGCTTCAAAAAAGTTCAGACAAGACAAAAACGAAGAGAGCAATCTAGGAAAGGAGGGAGCCGGGAAAAATGCGACCGCCCTCACCAGAGGCAAGACAGAAAAACTACTTGATTTTATACACCTGCGATTAAGACACAGGATTCTGATAAATTGGATATGTGGGCAAATACTTTTTGGCAATATAGTGTAAGTTTCAAAAGTGTGCATTCATGATCGTTTCATCCGGTGTCACATTTTTAAAATAAACTACGCTGTCACTCGCACACAAATTACACCGTTGCAAACTTGCGAGTCAAAACTAAGCATCGTCTTAATCAGTTGACATCTGAATTGGAGTCATTGCATCACATTCAATCATCTGCAACAATGTCTTTGGGAGTGGAGTTGTGCAGTCAACCAAAAACTGTTTCAGAATGTTTACAGTGGCTTAAGATGGGATGTTGGCTGGACAGTTGCAGTAAAGCGCTGGAGATTCCAAACATACTCTTTATATAATCCTTTCACCTTTTGCTCCTAGCACTTTTGCAACACAGCAAATGCCCTCTAACGCTCCCTGAAGCCCCCTGGCCCTGTACAAGATGTGTACACAAGCATGTGCAAACATGTGCTGACAGCCCTCTCATTGTAACCCTGGATGGTGTACAGTACATCTCAGATCTATTGGTCATGGTAGTTCCTCAAATGGTCTTTGAGACTCTTGAATGTCCTCCTCCTGTGTCTTTCTTGAGGGATCCCTCCCTGGGGTGCTTACATTAAAGAAACAGACGAATGCAAAAAAAAAAAAAAGAACCCACAGGGAGGGTGAAAAAGGCAATCACCACGATACCAGTGCACGCGTTCAGCCTATTCCAGCCCTTAAGGGAGGACAAAGCAGAGGCTTTGCAATGTTTATGTCAACCTTTTGTGCAGCTTAATTGGCCTGGCAATCAACGGGATACATATGTGTACAGTACGCCCGTGTGTGTGTGTAACCACTCCTCTGCCTATTTATGTGATGCACTCCGCATTTGTTCTGTGGTCGTGTACTATTCATTGTTAATGACCTGACGACTTCCTCCTCGCACCATTGCACCGTCAGAGCGCTCATTAGCCGAGCACAAGGGTCCGCTCTTCGTTGTGTAGCTTTATATATTTCAAGCCACACGTACAAGGGTTTGCAATTGACAAGAGATCAGAATAAGGTAGGGCTGGGGGATATGGCAGAGACAATTATCGCAATACATTTTTTCATATCATCCGATTTTCGATTTAATATCACGATTATTTTTATAACCTTTGTCTTGTGTTAGGGTCGGCACCGACCCGTTTTAGTTTTTAAATGCATAAAAACACCACATACATTTATTTTTTTGCATCAAAGCTTTTTGACTTTGTGAGGAACCTCTTTGTCAACAAAATAAAACATCTTCATTTTTTTCACTAAATTATAAAATGCTCTGGTAGAAATTATGCCCTTGGTGTTGTTAGGGTCGGTTTTGACCCAGTCATAAAAATAAGATGATAAAGCAATGATAAGAGCCAAAACTGAACACACTGACAGCCAGCTCCTCTCCCAATCATGTGAGCTTTAGTGGATTCTCATTTTACCTTGTTATCCTGTACAAAAACAAACAAAAGACGGACACTAAAAGTGTCACTTTTTGCCACTCTGATTTTGTTTTTTTTATTAGTTTTGGAACTAGTAATCTATTTCTCTTAGTTTCATTTGCTTGATTGGTTGTTGTTTGTTTGATGTTTGATTTCTGTTGCTGAAAAAAATACTTTTTAGCCTTTTTCTTGAAGTAAATATATATGGGTCGAAATTGACCCGTAACACCATAGATGTTACTATAGTTAAAATTCTTAAAATTAAAAAATAAATAAAACACATTTATTTAAGAGAAGTGTTCTAATACCCCTTAGTAATAGTTAGGTAACACAACAACCTTTTTTTTATGTATATGATTCTCTTGAGGTTCGTTTTACCATTTTTAAAAATTGAAATCGAGGGGTATACTGACAAAAAAAGGCCCAATGGCCCAAACCAAAAATATTAAAACCAATATTTTCAAGGATAAGGAAGCCTAACGAGGTAACCAAGAGATGAGAAACAAATTGGATGATAGATCATTGTTTTTAGTGTATTTTACAGCTGATTTAAGACATGGGTCAAAACCGACCCGTTAACATAAGAGATGGTAACAGAAAGCTAACACAAGAGGAAGGTTGAAAATTAAAGTCGGATTGTCTGGATCAGGATTATAGTGAGTGCCGTTGCATCCGTACTGTTTACTATTGCAGTATCTTTGAACAGACATTTCCGCCATGTTTGATCAAGGTAATATGTGCTAACAACTGTAAACTGGCATTTTGTTCATGTATATAATCCAGTCCATACCGTGGTTTTAGGATCACGGTTTTGCTTCTTTTTCAGTACATTTTGTGGGAGTAAAAACAACTTTACGTTATTTTGCTTGTCATCAAAAAGTGCATCCTGCAGTAAACAACTTACCAGTGGTGAACTACAAGACTTTTACTTGAAGTTAATTAACATTCATTAAACAACACTTTCAAATGGCATATGATTATTTGTAGATATGTCCGATAATGGCTTTTTGCCGATTTTCGATTTTCCGATATGATCCAACTCTTAATTACCGATTCTGATATCAACCGATACCGATATACACAGTCATGGAATCAACACATTATTATGCTTAATTTTGTTGTGATGCCCCGCTAGTTGCATTCAACAGTGTGACAAGGTTATCCAAAACAAATCAACTCAAGTTATGGAAAAAAATGCCAACATGGCACTGCCATATTTATTATTGAAGTCACAAAGTTCATTATTTTTTTTTTTAGCATGCCTCGAAACAGCAGCTTGGAATTCGGGACGTGCTCTCCCTGAAAGAGCATGAGGAGGTTGAGGTGGGCGGGGACGGGGTAGCAAGGGTGTATATAGTAGGGTCCCGGAAGAGTTAGTGCTGCAAGGGGTTTTGGGTATTTGTTCTGTTGTGTTTATGTTGTGTTACGGTGCGGATGTTCTCCCTAAATGTGTTTGTCATTATTGTTTGATTGATTGATTGATTGATACTTTTATTAGTAGATTGCACTGTATAGTACATATTCCGTACAATCGACCACTAAATGGTAACACCCGAATAAGTTTTTCAACTTGTTTAAGTCGGGGTCCACGTTAATCAATTCATGGTACAAATATATACTATCAGCATAATACAGTCATCACACAAGTTAATCATCATAGTATGTACATTGAATTATTTACATTATTTACAATCCGGGGGGTGGGATGAGGACCTTTGGTTGATATCAGAACTTCAGTCATCAACAATTGCATCAACAGAGAAATGTTGACATTGAAACAGTGTAGGTCTTACAGTAGGATATGTACAGCCAGCAGAGAACATAGTGAGTTCAGATAGCATAAGAACAAGTATATACATTAGAAGTACATTTGAGTTGTTTATAATCCGGGGAGATGGGATGTGAATGGAGGAGGGTATTAGTTAAGTGTTGAAGTTGCCTGGAGGTGTTGTTTTAGAGCGGTTTTGAAGGAATATAGAGAGGCACTTACTTTTATACATGTTGGGAGTGCATTCCACATTGATGTGGCATAGAAAGAGAATGAGTTAAGACCTTTGTTAGATCGAAATCTGGGTTTAACGTGGTTTGTGGAGCTCTCCCTGGTTTTGTGGTTATGGCGGTCATTTACGTTAAGGAAGTAGTTTGACATGTACTTCGGTTTGGTGTGGGTTCACAGTGTGTTGCATATTTGTAACAGTGTTAAAGTTGTTTATATGGCCACCCTCAGTGTGACCTGTATGGCTGTTGACCAATTATGCTTTGCATTCACTTGTGTGTGTGAAAATACATATAATGGGACTGGGCTGGCACGCAAGGGCAGTGCCTTTAAGGTTAATTGGCGCTCTGTAATTCTCCTTACGTCCGTGTACACAGGGGCGCTTTAAAAAGTCATACATTTTACTTTTTGAAGCCGATACCGATAATTTTGAAACTGATTCTGATAATTTACGATATTACATTTTAAAGCATTTATCGGACGATATTATCGGACATCCCTAATTTTTTGCATTCTCTAATGACTTTTATACATCAGTGCTTCCCACCAGTGCTTTGGCAAATGGCAAGCAGTGAACCAGATTGAGGAGTTTTTAAAACTCAGATACTTCAACATGTATTCAATACAGTTCCATTTAAGTGCAGTTTGAATTTGAGGTACTGTAAAATAATTTATAGCAACTAGTGTTCTCCCGATACCAAAATTTTGGTACCAGTACCAAATTAATTTTGGTACTTTTCGATACTTTTCTAAATAAAGGGGACCATAAAAAATAGCATTATTGGTTTTATTTTAACAAAAAATCTTACATTACATTAAACATATGTTTATTATTGCAAGTTTGTCCTTAAATAAAATAGTGAACATACTATACAACTTGTCTTTTATTAGCAAATAAGCAAACAAAGGCTCCTAATTTAGTCTGCTGACATATGCAGTCACACATTGTGTCATTTTCCATTCTATCATTTTGTCAAAATTATGAAGGACAAGTGGTAGAAAATTAATTATTAATCTACTTGTTCATTTACTGTTAATATCTGCTTACTTTCTCTGTTAACATGTTCTATCTTCACTTCGATTAAAATGTTATAATCATTTATTCTTCTGTTGTTTGGAAGCTTTACATTAGTTCTGGATCATACCACAGCTTTGGGTATCAATCCGATACCAAGTTGTTACAGGTCATATTTTAAGACCTCATGTGTCCAGGGAGATATTTCCTGAGTTTACAAACATAATATAAATTAAATAAAATGAAATAAGATGTCGTGATGCCAAAAAATATCGACGTAATCATAGTAGTATCGACTAGATACGGTCCTGTACCTGGTATCAATACACTAGATCAGTGGTCCCCAACCTTTTTGTTTCCGCGGACCGGTCAACGCTTAATAATTTGTCCCGCGGCCCGGGGGAGGGGGGAGGGGGGAGGGGGGGATCCTTTTTTTTTTCTTTTTTCATTTAATTATTTTTTTCTTTGTCATGAAAAAGGGACATTTTTGTCATGAAAAAGGGAGGTTCTTGTGATTATTGCGCTAATTGTAAGTGTATATTGTGTTTTTTATGTTGATTTAATAAAAAAAATAATAATGAAAAATATATATATATATATATATGTATATATGTAGGTGTGGGAAAAATCACAAGACTACTTCATCTCTACAGAACTGTTTCATGAGGGGTTCCCTCAATCATCAAAAAAAAAAAAAAAAAATCTCCTGATGATTGAGGGAACCCCTCATGAAACAGTTCTGTAGAGATGAAGTAGTCTTGTGATTTTTCCCACACCTACATATTGCGCTCTACCACGGTATCGAGCACTATTCTCTGGATAATCCAATCAAGACATATATATGTATATATATATATATCTTTTTTTTTTTAATTTGTTTTATTTTTGTTTTAATTAAGATTAATAAAAAAATTATTCTGCGGCCCGGTACCAATCGGGCCACGGCCCGGGCCCAGTGGTTGGGGACCACTGCACTAGATGTAAGGTATAGATCCACCAATGACATACTGGTACTTTTAAGATTCAGTATAGTATCAAATATGATTATTAGTATCGCGGTACTATATTAATACTATATTTATACCGGTATACCGTACATCCCTGGTACCAACATAAAAAAAATGTTTTTAATGATTATTTCAGGAACATATTTGTTTATCCACAAACTACTTTTTTTTTCTGACTAGTTATATCAGAGGAGTGTAACCTTTGCAGTCTGATTGAAAAATATTCAGATATGAAAATGCCTTTTTCTGATTAAATTAGAGGGTGCGTTTATTCTCCCAGTCGGAACTAATAAAGACTCGTTTGAGTGCCTGCCAGTCTGCATCCAGGGCAGGATTACTATAGGGTGCTGCGGCAGATAGTAAAAGTAAAGTCTGTCGTTAAAGCCGCTGCACCTTCTAAATGTAATTTCAACTTCTATGCTAGTGTTAGTTTTATTTCTTTATATTGTTCTTCTGGGCTGCACTTAAAAGCTGTGTTAGGGGAAGAGGCCCGACGCTGATTGAAAATTAATTACGTCGTGATGAGTCTGATGTTCGCGCAAACTCAAATTAATTGCCATCAACGATCAGAATCATATAATCGCCCAGCCGTCGAATAGGGTCCTCAAGTTTTATTCACATGACTTTATTTGTGTCTTCAATAATTTGCCAACACATTCACCTCTACTGTGTTACCTCTGAGTGCGGTTGGGATTCATATGGCCCCATTCCTGGGTGGATCTCCTGTCAGTTGTGGGTTGATTATTTTTGCAATGTAGCCTGCTGAAAATGATGGAAAGCGCCACTTTAAATTGCAACTTTGATTGATTTGATTGATTGATACTTTTATTAGTAGATTGCACAGTTCAGTACATATTCCGTACAATTGGCCACTAAATGGTAACACCTGAAAAAGTTTTTCAACTTGTTTAAGTCGGGGTTCACGTTAATCAATTCATGGTTGTGATTCTGACGTTGTGATTAAAGTTAGAACTGGCACAAAACCCAATTTAAGATATCCAACACTCTACTACCGGATAATCCATCCATCCATCCATTTCCTACCGCTTATTCCCTTTTGGGGTCGCGGGGGGTGCTGGCGCATCTCTCAACTACAATCGGGCGGAAGGCGGGGTACACCCTGGACAAGTCGCCACCTCATCGCAGGGCCAACACAGATGGACAGACAACATTCACACTCACATTCACACACTAGGGCCAATTTAGTGTTGCCAATCAACCTATACTCCCGGATAATGCAACTCTCCAATTTGTCACGTTTCATGTGTCAAGTAAATCGCGACGAATGGGGTCATCTGAATCCCCTTGCTACAGTACAGTACCACATGGTTCAGTTCAGTTTAGTTTCAGTGTATTTCGAACATGCATACAATACAATGTAATTCATCACATACAGTGGGGCAAAAAAGTATTTAGTCAGCCACCGATTGTGCAAGTTTTCCCACTTAAAATGATGACAGAGGTCTGTAATTGTCATCATAGGTACACTTTAACTGTGAGAGACAGAATGTGAAAAAAATATCCAGGAATTCACAATGTAGGAATTTTAAAGAATTTATTTGTAAATTATGGTGGAAAATAAGTATTTGGTCAACCATTCCAAGTTTTCACTGATGGAAGGAGGTTTTGGCTCAAAATCTCACGATACATGGCCTCATTTATTCTTTCCTTAACACGGATCAATCGTCCTGTCCCCTTAGCAGAAAACAGCCCCAAAGCATGATGTTTCCACCCCCATACTTCACAGTAGGTATGGTGTTCTTGGGATGCGAATCAGTATTCTTCTTCTTCCAAACACGACGAGTTGAGTTTATACCAAAATGGATACATGGATGATACAGCAGAGGATTGGGAGAATGTCATGTGGTCAGATGAAACCAAAATATAACTTTTTGGTATAAACTCAACTCGTTGTGTTTGGAGGAAGAATGATACTGAGTTGCATCCCAAGAACACCACACCTACTGTAAAGCATGGGGGTGGACACATCATGCTTTGGGGCAGTTTTTCTGCTAAGGGGACAAGACGATTGATCCTTGTTAAGGAAAGAATGAATGGGGCCATGTATCGTGAGATTTTCCACTATAATTTACAAATAAATTCTTTAAAATTCCTACAATGTGAATTCCTGGATTTTTTTTTTCACATTCTGTCTCTCACAGTTTAAGTGTACCTATGATGAAAATTACAGACCTCTGTCATCATTTTAAGTGGGAGAACTTGCACAATCGGTGGCTGACTAAATACTTTTTTGCCCCACTGTATGTCCAGTTGTTTCATTACAGCACATCCGAAAAGGAGTAGGAAGAAGCTGAGATGATTTAATCCTACCCCTTTTCATTCCATAGCAATTTTATCCTTGTTCCTTGTTCCCTGTAACATAACAGTGAACAAATAAATAATAAACAAATAATATACCATAGTAAGTTAACCAATATTAAATACATAAATAATAATTTGTCTCAATAATAGAAAAAAAGAACAAAGCAACATGGAGGCACTGTTATTAAACCCAAAAGGCTAGACTGACTTGACATTTTTCACAGTGCTCAACGCACTCTACAAAACACCCACTCTGACTTGAGAACATGGACATTCAACTAAAGTGTTTACGAGGCCACGTTTCCAGACAGACAGGACTTCTCTATTCACCATCTGTATTATTTTCTGTATTCTGGAGAACCAGCGTCCACTCCAGTAGACATTTGATTTTGAACTATTTATTTTGTCAGCGTTACAGTAGCATATTTGCTGTTTTCTAAGGAACTTCTGCAAAAAAAAGATGGTCAAACACTAGAGCAGGGGTCGGGAACCTTTTTGGCTGAGAGAGCCAAGAAGCAAAATATTTTAAAATGTATTTCCCTAAGAGCCATAAAATATATTTTTTAACACTGAACACAACTAAACGCGTGCATTTAAGTAAGACCAACATTTACACAGTATAATAGTTCTCTTATTATTTGAAATAACATTGTTATTCTGAAGCAAACTGTGGAGGGGGCGTGGCCTACGGGCCTGCAGCAAAGCGGGATGTTGCCAGGATCGGCCTCAAAATCAGTGACAGGTGCGTAGATGGTCCACCTGGGCCTTTTTATCTAATCACCTGTCACTCTGTTATAAGCAGCAGCCAGGGGGAGAGACAAAGTTGGGGCTGAAGCCAGAGCGCAAGTGAGGACGAAAGAGAAAAAGACAATTGCTGGAAAGCAACTGAGAGACTAATTGAAAAAAACAACAATATTTTGCCCTAAAACAGGCTCTCATGTCGGTGTTTGGTGGCCTGAAGAACCCCCAGGAGGGCAAGCCCAACACTAACCAATAATGAATAAATTGCTTCTTACCATTAACGCAACTTCTTGAACATAAAAATGCATGAGAATGTTTTATATTTTGAATGTTATTTTTAACACTATGATTACAAGTGGAATTATTCATTACTTATCCTGTTAATTAATATCAGCTCAGATTTATCCGAGAGCCAGATGCAGTCATCAAAAGAGCCACATCTGGCTCTAGAGCCATAGGTTCCCTACCCCTACACTCAAATCTGTAGCAAAAAGTTGAATTAGCCCAAATGCTGAAAAAGAGAAGACCCAACATGGAACCTTGAAGAACACCACTCGAATAACTAAAAAAAGTTGAACAAATGGCTACCGACCGCATCTAAACAAAACAAGCTACAGCAACACCTTAGTTATATAAATCATATGAAAAAATACTTTAACAGCCAGAAAAAGAGCAGAGTTAAAGGGGTGCCCTAGGAAATGACTTCATTATGAACCCGAAATGCCAATGCAAGTATCTGCCAATGTGTTTACAGAGGTTCAAGTTCCTCTGTACAACAGGACCACTCTAGTGTTTTTAGGAAATTGCTCAAAACATGTTGGTCCCCAAAGTTTTGAACTGATTTGGTGGACCGTAAGCCTGCGCCATAATGAAAATAAAGCTATAAGTTCAACAAAAGGCTGTACCGCCGGACTTTTACCCACGGAAATTTGGAGAAGCTGCTGATTGTGTGTTTGATGGCGAAGCAGCTGTAATTTATGCTGCCTTTTTTTTTTTTTTTGCTGCAGCTGTTACATATACTGTAGTATTGTACATGGCAATTGTGATTTGTTATACATTGTATATATCATTAAAACATATAATATAATTTATTAGTATAGATTATATACTGTATAGATAATATGTAAATATTACATACAGTATATGTTACTTTTTATATTGATACTATGGTACATTTTTATTTTACTTAGTACCTCCATTATCCTTTCCATCTTTTGAAGCTGAGCTACTTTGTGGCACAATTTCCATTGTGGAGCAATAAAGTTTGTCTAAGTCTAAGGAGATACTGTAGACCAGTGGTTCTCAAATGGGGGTACGCGTACCCCTGGGGGTACTTGAAGGTATGCCAAGGGGTATGTGAGATTTGTTTTAAATATTCTAAAAAAAAACAACAATTCAAGAATCCTCTATAAATATATTTATTGAATAATACTTCAACAAAATATGAATGTAAGTTCATAAACTGTGACAAAAAAAATACAACTTCAATATTTAGTGTTGACAGCTACATTTTTTCTGGACATGTTCCATAAATATTGATGTTAAATATGTTTGGAATGAAGTTGATGAATCCAGATGGATCTCTATTACAATCCCCAAAGAGGGCACTTTAAGTTGATGATTACTTCTATGTGTAGAAATCTTTATTTATAATTGAATCACTTTTTTTTGTTTTCAACAAGTTTTTAGTTATTTTTACATCTTTTTTCCCCAAATAGTTCAAGAAAGACCACTACAAATGAGCAATATTTTGCAATGTTATACAATTTAATAAATCAGAAACTGATGACATAGTGCTGTATTTTACTTCTTTATCTCTTTTTTTCAACCAAAAATTATTTGCTCTGATTAGGGGGTACTTGAATTAAAAAATTGTTCACAGGGGGTACATCGCTGAAAAAAGGTTGAGAACCACTGCTCTAGGGGACGGACAAACTCGCCTGTAAAGTTTAAGCAATATTGAAAAACATGGCTGCCCCAATGCAAAATGTATTTATGTATTTGCAGGGTCATCGGTCCAGCACTCCGGTAGAACATGGATGGATGTATGGCTGGTTGGACTAACTTACTATAAATGGTCATAAGTCATGAGCAAATTGTTTGATTATACAATGTTGCGATAACAGTGTTACCATTTTTTTGGTATTTCACAATATTTTTGAGATAGGAGCTTATTGTTCGTTTCAAGTCATGTGCAAAAATTTAACATATATATATATATATATATATATATATATATATATATATATATATATATATATATATATATATATATACACACATACACAAACCCCGTACCCATATGATTTGGGATTTTGCGTTGGATGTAAACGGAATATAATGATTTGCAAATAATTTTCAACCCAGAAATGTTGAAAAATGTTGTTCTAAAACTGTTCGACAATTTGCTTACAAATTGGTGACCCTCTTTCCATCCTTGTTTGTGAATTACTTGGCATTTCATGGAAGCTGCTTTTACACCCAATCATGGCACCCACCTGTTCCCAATTAGCCTGCACACCTGTGGGATGTTCCATATGAGAATTTCTCAACTTTTTCAGTATTTATTGCCACCTTTCCCAACTGCTTTGTCACGTGTTGCTGGCATCAAATTCTAAAGTTAATAATTATTTGCAAAAAAAAAAAATGCTAATCAGTTTTAACTTCAAATATGTTGTCTTCGTAGGATATTCAACTGAATATGGGTTGAAAATGATTCGCAAATCATTGTATTCTGTTTGTATGTACATCTAACACAATTACCCAACTCGTATAGAAACAGGATTTGTATACATGTATATATATGTATATATATATATATATAGAGAGAGAGAGAGAGAGAGAGAGAGAGAGAGAGAGAGAGAGAGAGAGAGAGAGAGAGAGAGAGAGAGAGAGAGAGAGAGAGAGAGAGAGAGAGAGTCGAGGTTTCTGTGGTTTATCCGTTATACAGTGCTCAATACCATGGTAGAGAAGAATATAGGTTTGGTCAGGAAAAAACACAGAGGCAATATCATCCCTACAAGCCTATTTTGCAGGTTTCCCTGCTCGCCGGGGGATTTTATTATTTACATTTGATTTTATTTTATTTTTTTAAATCCCATGACAAGCAGGAAAACCAGCGAAATATATATATATATATATATATATATATATACATATATATATATATATATATATATATATATATATATATATATATATATATATAGAGAGAGAGAGAGAGAGAGAGTCGAGGTTTCTGTGGTTTATCCGTTATACAGTGCTCAATACCAGGGTAGAGTAGAATATAGGTTTGGTCAGGAAAAACACAGAGGCAATATCATCCCTACAAGCCTATTTTGCAGGTTTCCCTGCTCGTCGGAGGATTTTATTATTTACATTTTATTTTATTTTATTTTTTTAAATCCCATGACTAGCGGGAAAACCAGCGAAATATATATATATATATATATTTCGCTATATATATATATATATATATATATTTCGCTATATATATATATATATGTGTATCATGAAGATAAGGTAGATTACCTCGACTTGGTCTTTTCAAAAGTAGCTCGCCTGCTGAAAAAGTGTGGGCTCCGCTGATCTAGGCCATACCATCACTCAAATGGGGCGTGTGAGATCCAAAACTAAAACGGGTCACCATATTACCGCTGTGATGTCGTGTACCTGCCCCATTTTGATTGATCGTTGCCAGAGAAAACAAAGTGGTGCATTTTATTTGCATGTTAAAAGCTTCTCACTAGACTGCCTAACACCCCCTCCACCCCCCCCCCCCCCCCCCCCACAACAACACCTTCCCTCCCTCGCTCTCCCACTGTCGTAATTATCTCCAATTTGAAATGCTATTTAGGTATTCATAATTTATTTCTGTGAGGGGACGCCACAATAGACGAGCATGCAACGCTCTGCCAAGCCCCTCTTTTTTTTTTTTTTAGATAATTGAAAATCTCATTTGCATGAGGAGAAAATCAAACACTCATTTCCATACATGAGATTATAAAAAAAGATAACTGCCAGTGTGTTTGTTGTTCCGTATTCTCTCCGAGGCCTTGGCGCGTAATTACTAAATGCCACAAATTGGGGATTGCGGTGTTAACCTCCAAGCGACTGAATGTTTGCAATGTTGTCTTATCTGCTCCCACCAAGTTTGTATGCGCAATCCTGCGTATTTGTGTTCGTTGCACAGTCACCCGGTCCACGCTAGCATCCCCGGCTTTGGCCAACTTCATAAACTGTGTCAGGAAGTCAAATTGTGGTGCAGTCAAAGCTTCTCTGTGTTGTGTGCATGACAGATCAGAGGTGTCCTGTTTCACCTCTGACAAAAACAAGCCATGTATTCTATCCCCTCACCCCTCTCCTACGCACACATCCACACGCCTCGGTCTATTCCAGAAGGACACCATTAAAGACTGGGCCCCAGCCTCTCTTTCCTCAACTCAAAGCTCATTAATGCAGCCTGCGACATGGGCGGACACCAAGACATTTCCTATAACACCCACACCCCCCCAACCCTTAATCTTTCCTTCTTTTTACTACCCCTCCTCCCAAAGCATGATTAATTGGATTTATTTAGCAGGTAAAACTGACATTACTGGTCACAACTTACACTCCAATGCTGACACTTTTCTGTACCAAACATTATCAATCAGGTGGGTGAAAGGGGTTACTCTTAGGCTATGTCTACACTAAGCCTGATCACCCCTAAACAAATAATTATTTAAAGTGGAACATTATCACAAATTCTTAAGGGTTGAAACCAATAAAAATCAGTTCCCGGTGGCATATCTTATTTTTTGAATTTTTTTTTCAAAATCTTACCCATCCCGGAATATCCCTAAAAAAAGCTTTAAACTGCCTGATTTTCGCTATCCGTGAAGCCGTCGTCCATTTTCC
Source organism: Nerophis ophidion (assembly GCF_033978795.1). Lineage (NCBI taxonomy): Eukaryota > Metazoa > Chordata > Actinopteri > Syngnathiformes > Syngnathidae > Nerophis > Nerophis ophidion. The sequence goes on along the minus strand of NC_084613.1, from coordinate 66,979,208 downwards.
TGTGACGTCATCCAGTGATGCCAATACGGATAGCACAGCAAGATATAGCGACATTAGCTAGGATTCATACTCATATTTCAGCTGTATAAGCGACTCAACAGATTATGCATGTATTGAAACGGATGGTTGGAGTATGGAGGCAGATAGCGAAAACAAAATTGAAGAAGAAACTGAAGCTATTGAGCAAATAGCTATTGACGCTATTCGGCCATGTTTGTCTTAGCATCGCCGGTAAAATGTGCAGACCAACGATCGGAAGTTTCACATCTTGTGACACTGGATCGACTTAAATCCATCGATTGGTAAGTGTTTATTTGGCATTAAATGTGGGTGGAGGGAAACGCTGGATGTAGATATAGTTTCAAATGTACATACAGCTGGCCTAAATAGCATGTTAGCATCGATTAGCTGGCAGTCATGCCACGACCAAATATGTCTGATCAGCACATAAGTCAACAACATCAACAAAACTCACCTTTGTGATTTATTTGACTTTATCGTTGGAAATGCATCTGCAGGTTATCCATACATCTCTGTGCCATGTCTGCCTTAGCATCGCCGGTAAAATGTGCAGACACTCCGGCACATTCAATGGGGGTCTGGCGGCAGATTTCTTTGACTTTATCGTTGGAAATGCATCTGCTTTGAGTGTCGCAGGATATCCACACAATCTTGCCATCTCTGTAGTAGCATAGCTTTCGTCGGTAAAGTGTGCGGAACAAACGACTGACCATTTCCTCGGCTTTCCCCACACCCTCGTATTTTGAACAAATTTCGTCCAATTTCTTGCCACTTTCGCATCTTTGGGCCAGTGGTGCAACTTGAATCCCTCCCTGTTAGTGTTGTTACACCCTCCGACAACACACTGACGAGGCATGATGTCTCCAAGGTTCCAGAAAATAGTCGAAAAAACGGAAAATAACAGAGCTGAGACGCGGTGTTTGTAATGTGTTTGAGAAAATGGCGGCTTTATTACCTAGGTGACGTCACGTTCTGACGTCATCGCTCCGAGAGCGATAAATAGAAAGGCGTTTAATTCGCCAAAATTCACCCATATAGAGTTCGGAAAACGGTTAAAAAAATATATGGTCTTTTTTCTGCAACATCAAGCTATATATTGACGCTTACATAGGTTTGGTGATAATGTTCCCCTTTAATCTTAGTTTCAGCCACACTAAACCATTGTTTAAGGTCCCCCTCCTTGGATAATTTTATACACGGGTAAGTGTGCCTTCTATTTCTTGAATCTCCGGCTCTTCGCTTTGTATAGACTCATTGATAGTTTACAAAGCAAGTTCGGAGAGGAAGTGACGCCAGAAAGACCGCGCCCCTCACAGGAAATGACGTCAGAAAGAACGCGCCACAGCCAGCTTCATGTTAAAGCGGTTTTGTAACTCGGAGCTAACCAATGGAAATACAGAGGCGAGTCATCCAGAGATGCCCGTGTTTCTCCTTTCGTCTGTAAAGACGCTTGTGGAAATCACACATGAATACTTAAGAGAAAGCCATTGCAGCTATTTCGGATACAACACTTCTTAGACTGCAAGATAACTTTCGGATGTCCAGGTCAGCTGTGATTCTACTTAACGAAAAACTTTGTCCATTCGTCGAAGGAGAGACAACGAGAATGCGGGCTCCCGTGGATGTGATAAAAAAGGTAGCGTGTGCTTTGTATTACCTGGCCGTCGAGGGAAGACTACGGAAAATGGCGAATGGTTCTGGACTGGCCAAAGCAGACTGTATCAGTTTTTGTCCGCAATGAATGTGGCGGACTCAACGTCTTGATCCAGATAATATAAAGTCACCAAAAACAAATGAACAATAAAGGTGAAGGCAAAGGAGTGAGGACTGTCCTGACCAGATATCTAGATCCCTAGATTGATTGATGTAAAATGTCCTTTATCACGTTGTTTACTTTCACATGTCCATTAAACAGTTGATTATTTTATGATGGCTCAGGTGTGATTCACTACCATAGGGCCCCACAGCACACTGGATTCCAGTTAATTGAAATACCACAACACTGGATATTGTTCAGATAAGTTAAATTTCATTTAAGAACTTGCAGACAAAGCAACACTGGAGGTGACTGGTTGCGTTGCGCCAGTGGACGGAGACGGGAGGGGGTCTTAAACGACCATTGTGTGTATGTGGACAAGGATAAGGTTAGATGGGATTTACCCTGGATGACCTTCGCCGGGTTAGTGTAGAAGGGGCCTAATGCTGAGAACACTGGTTCTTAAATTTAAAATAGTATGTTTACAGAAGTTAAGAGCCCAGTGTTCTATTTTGTGTCCTCTTCTGCTGATGTTTAATAGCTGTGTTGAGTTCAGTTGTGTTAGAGGAAATAATGAAAGAACAGATATACTTAAGTGTTTATGGTCTAAGAAAAAAATAAGAATCCAAGTGCAGATCAGTAAAAAAATCTCTATTTAATAACCAAAAATCACTGGAGAAAATAACTCAGTTGTAACAAAAAATCAGCTCCAAGAAAACCGGGTCAGAAGTGTATCCTCCGCCTGAGGAAATACAAAAAAACAGGAATCACAAAGGGTTCAGGGCAAAGGTCGGCGTAAGTGAGCTCAGGCTGGATTGTACCGCAGGGGACGGACAAACTGGCACTGGCTGGGTGGAGATCCAGGGTTTAAACCAGGTGGTTGATTAAACGCAGGTGGGTTCGGATGACTGGCAGCACACCTGCAACTGATGACCGGGGAGGGGACTTACAGACACAAGAGGAGAAAAAGGCACGAGAACCGTCCTCATGACATAAAATGTCTTTAAGATAAATTCACATTTCCAGCATCTTTGCAACGTTGGAAACCCACAAGGGCATGCAAGCTTTTAAAAAAATAATAAAATAATAATACTACAAAGTGTTAAAAGATTAGGAACATACCCATGACAGGCAGACACTAAAGATAAGGAAAAAAAGGGTAGGGTGTGAGACTATATACTATCTTATTTTCCGGACCATAGGGTGCACCGGATTATAATGCTCACTGCCGGTGAATGGTCTATTATTGATCTTTTTTCATATATTAGGCAGACCGGATTATAGGACGCATTAAAGGAGTCATATTATTATATTTTTTTTTTCTAAATGGAAAACACTTCCTTGTGGTCTACATAACATGTAAGAGTGGTTCTTTTGTGCAATGGTACAGTGGGGAAGGAGACAGCACTGAGACAGGGACTTCACTTAGCCTTAGACGTGTCTATTAATACAAGAGTATGAAGTGTGCAGCTAACCAAAATATATAGTGTGCTAAGTGATGTGCTGCAAGTAACTTGAGAGTAATACCCGCAGGTGTGGAAGGTGTGTGTAGTGCAGAATGCGGAAGTCCAGAGAGGGCAAGATAGGCTCGGAAGGTCGAGATCCGGGAAGGCAACAAGAAAGGGAGTTGAGACACACAGCTCGAATCCAGGAGACGACACAGGACAAGACACAATGAGCACAGAGAACGGGAAGTACAGAGAGCGAGTGGGCACAGGGAAAATGAAGCTAGAGACGTGTGGTAGCTACGTTCTGGCACTGGAACGCAGGACGCGCTAGTCTAAATAGTGAGCGACGTACTCATCAGTGTCAGGTGTGTTGATTTCTGAGTGAGCGCAGTCTTGCAGGGGCGCGGCAGGAGAAGAATGCCCGTGGGCGTGTACAGATGTGATCTCATATGAGAAGCGGCGGGTGCCTGAGCCGTAACGGATTGTGAACGTCAGGTAAAATTCCCCCAAAAAGTGCAGTTCCCCTTTCAGTGATCAGTGTTTTATTTTATCAATCAAATGATTATTTATATAGCCCTAAATCACTAGTGTCTCAAAGGGCTGTACAAACCACAACGACATCCTCGGTAGAGCCCACATAAGGGCAAGGAAAACTCACACCCAGTGGGACTCACACCCAGTGGGACTCACAGCCAGTGGGACGTCGGTGACAATGATGACTATGAGAAACCTTGGAGAGGACCGCATATGTGGGCAACCCCCCGTCCCCGTCCCCCCCTCTAGGGGAACCGAAAGTAATGGATGTCGAGCGGGTCTAATATGATACTGTAAAAGTTCAATCCATAGTGGAGAGTTCAGTCCGAAGTGGATCCAACACAGCAGAGTAGAGATGCGCGGTTTGCGGTCTCATCCGCGGAGTCCGCGGATAAACCGAGGGTCAGGCAGGTGACATGACGAAAAAATAGATTTTAATTAGATCCGGGCGGGTGGCAGTTGAACCATTCGGAAATATTTGATATACATGGTTCTGGGACCGGTATCCTTTACCATTCAAAGAGCCATTTAGGACCCGTGTCACAAAGCGAAGAAGACAATAGGAGACGCAAACATTCTCTAAAATGACTGCCGGCAGTCACCCAGTTAATAAGTATTAGGGCGTGCTATGAAGCCATTGGCTTTGTCGCCTTCTACAACATGTACGATCTGCTTGTCAGTCCAGCAACATGTTGTGTGTAGCTTCCGCAGATACACGCACACGACTGCAAGGCATACTGGGTGACACAGAGTAGACTAATGGTTGTGATATAAACAATTTTAACACTCTTAGTAATATGTGCCACGCTGTGAAGCCACACCAAACAAGAATGACGAACACATTTCGGGAGAACATCCTCCAAGTAACACAACATAAACGCAACACAACAAATACCCAGAATCCTTTGCATCCATTACATAACCTGACTATTTTATACACCTCGCTAGCAGCACCTCGCTAGCAGCTGGCTCCACAGTGGAGCGAGCAGGAAACCACCACAAGCGGAGGCGGATCAGCACCGCAGGTATGTCCCCAAACGATACACAGGCGAGCGGTCCATCCTGGGTCCCGACTCAGGACAGCCAGCACCTCATCCATGGCCACCGGACCGGACCCCCTCCAGTGGGACAGAGGAGAAAGAGAAAAGAAAGGCAATTATTCAAACACAGTGTTGATGTTCTAACTGCGGTGTAGTGTTATAGTGTACAAGAAAACTAAATATATTTGTTAAATAAAACCTCTGTCCTGTTTTTGATGAATACTTGGGCCTACTACGCGACTGTATTTCAAGGTTGGTCTTCATGGTGGGGCTTAGAAAGCCAAGTTTTTTTCTGAGGTGAAAAGTTTGAGAACCACTGCTCTTAGCAAAATCGTGCAATAGCACTCCCGCTGTGAACAAGACGCGCTACCTCAGCTGAACGTGTCCGACCTCTGTTGAATGCCCGGGAAAGGACAACCGTCAAATTAAATGACATGGGGTGTGTTTTATTTCTGTGTGCTATGTGTTTTGGTCTGAGGCTGCGGCACAGGTAATTGAAAGGCATTGCCGGGTGTAGCGTATGCACTCAGACACGCGATGAGGCCACTTTTACTGCTCAGCATGGCCTGCAGGGATGACGGGACTGGAAGGGGCTGCGAGCCATGATAGAAATGTAGATTAACTGGGACCAACCATCACACTTAGGAAATGGAAATGCATGACCATTCGTAGTTGACACCCTTAACAACAGTTAACAATTTAATTCCAGCAGTTTTTGGACGTTTACAGTACACAATCACTTAAAGGGGAATATTATCACCAGACCTATGTAAGCGTCAATATATACCTTGATGGTACAGAAAAAAGACCATATATTTTTTTAACCAATTTCCAAACTCTAAATGGGTGAATTTTGGCAAATTAAACACCTTTCTGTTTATCTCTCTTTTTGCGATGACGTCAGAACGTGACGTCCCCGAGGTAATACATCCGCCATTTTCATTTTCAACACATTACAAACACCGGGTCTCAGCTATGTTATTTTCTGTTTTTTTCGACTATTTTTTGTAACTTTGGAGACATCATGCCTCGTCGGTGTGTTGTCAGAGGGTGTAACAACACTAACAGGGAGGGATTCAAGTTGCACCACTGGCCCGAAGATGCGAAAGTGTCTGCCGCCAGACCCCCATTGAATGTGCCAGAGTGTCTCCACATTTTACCGGCGATGACAGACATGGCACAGAGATGTATGGATAACCTGCAGATGCATTTGCAACGATAAATTCAACGAAATCACAAAGGTGAGTTTTGTTGATGTTGACTTATGTGCTAATCAGACATATTTGGTTGCGGTGTGACTGCCAGCTAATCGATGCTAACATGCTACACTAATCAATGCTAACATGCTATTTACCGTCGGTGCTAAAGCAGACATGGCACAGAGATGTATGGATAACCTGCAGATGCATTTGCAACTATAAAGTCAACAAATTCACAAAGGTGAGTTTTGTTGATGTTGACTGCCAGCTAATCGATGCTAACATGCTATGCTAATCGATGCTAACATGCTATGCTAATCGATGCTAACATGCTATTTACCGGCGATGCTAAAGCAGACATGGCACAGGGATGTATGGATAACTTGCAGATGCATTTGCAATTATATTACATTTCCTTCCACCCACATTTAATGCGAAAAAAACACTTACCAATCGAAGGATTTAAGTTGCTCCAGTGTCACAAGACGCGAAAGTCCTGATCGTTTTACCGGCAATGCTAACGCAGCTATTAGGCCATGCTATGACTATGAATAGCGTCAGTAGCTAGTCGCTCAATAGCTAGTCACTCAATAGCTTCAATTTCTTCTTCAATACTTTCATACTCCAACCATCCGTTTCAATACATGCGTAATCTGTTTAATCGCTTAAGCCGCTGAAATCCGAGTCTGAGTCCGAGCTAATGTCGCTATATCTTGCTGTGGTATTCGCCGTTGTTTGTTTACATTGGCAGCCCTGTATGACGTCACAGGGAAATGGATAGTCGCATTGTAAATAACGAAAATCAAGCACTTTAAAGCTTTTTTAGGGATATTCGGGGACCGGTAACATTTAAAAAAAAAATACAACAAGCCACTGGGAACAGATTTTTAATGTTTTTAACCCTTTTGAAATCGTGATAATGTTCCCCTTTAAGAATATTATTTTTCTTATGCCGTAAATGGGGAGGGAGCGTGAATACTCTGTTCCTCATGTAATAAGCATATAATTAAACCCCTCTGACAATTACATCATGCATTATCAGCCTAAACCAGATCCATTACTCCTCTTCGATCAATGGCCCATCCGCAATAGGCCTCCTACTCTGACCACACCAGGGACCAGGCTCCTACGCTATATGCAGCAGCAGTAAGTGCTGTTAGTGACATCCAACACCCAGGCCAAGGAAAGGAGAGGGCGAGATACTTAACGCTAGGTATGGAAGCAAAAGAGGAAGTGGGACTTGGCGCTGGGGAGTGAGGAGGCGGCCGACAATGGTGAGTCATACTTGGAGCCTGCAGCGTCACAGATTGTCATCTCTAATAATATATATTTTTTTGAATCCTCAATAAGTTGGCCGACGTTGCACGCAGGCTGGTGTGGTGGAGAGTTGCATAAGTGTGAACCTCAGTTCAATGGACCAAAACCCTGAGATAGCTAGGTTGTGAGTTCAAACCCCGACTGAGTCATACTCGAGACTATAAAAATGAGATCCATTACCTTCCTGCTTGGCACTCAGCATTAAAGGCCTACTGCAGGGGTCGGCAACCCGCGGCTTCGTAGCCGCATGCGGCTCTTTGGCAACTCTGATGTGGCTCAGCTGCACAATCGCCGACCCCCCAGATTGTTGCCTCTACCGGACATCACCCGGAGTCAACGTTCTCCAATTTTCACTCGGACTACAATGTTAAGGGCGTACCGTGATGATATTACTCTTAACGTCCTCTTGAACGTCATCGCACCCGCCATTCACGGAATTCTATTTGCGTGCCGACCGGACACAGGCATTTCGATGCTTCTATCGGCAAATGTATGAGATTGCAAGGCATACTGGGTGACACAGAGTACACTGACGGTTGTGATATATACAACTTTAACACTCCTACTAATATGCGCCACATTGTGAACCCACACAAAAAAAGAATGCCAAACACATTTCGGGAGAAAATCCTCACAGTAACACAACATAAACGCAACACAACAAATACCCAGAATCCTTTGCATCCATGATAATTCCTGACTATGTTATACACCCCGCGAGCACCAAACCAAACCCCTCAAACCCCCTGCGTGGTTGAGGTGGGCGGTGTTTGGTGCTCGCGGGGTGTATAACATAATCAGGAAGTGTCATGGATAGCAGGTCCATTCTATGTGTCATACTTGATCATTTCGCGATATTGCCATATTTTTGCTAAAATTATTTAGTAGAGAACATCGATGATAAAGTTCGCAACTTTTGGTCGCTAATAAAAAAGCCTTGCCTGTACCGGAAGTTGCAGACGATGTGCGCGTGACGTCACGGGTTGTGGAGCTCCTCTCATCCTCACATTGTTTGTAATCATGGCCACCAGCAGCAAGAGCGATTCGGACCAAGAAAGCGACGATTTCCCCATTAATTTAAGCCAGGATGAAAGATTCGTGGATGAGGATAGTGACAGTGAAGGACTAGGAAAAAAAAAAAAAAAGGCGAGGGCAGTGGGAGCGATTCAGATGTTATTAGACACATTTACTAGGATGATTCTGGAAAATCCCTTATCTGCTTATTGTGTTGCTAGTGTTTTAGTGAGATTATATGGTACCTGAAAGTCGGAGGGGTGTGGCCATGGGTGTGGTGAGCGCCAGTGTCTCCGGTGGGAAGAGGCAAGAGAGTCCGCAGCTGCAGGAGGACGCAAGCTCCGTTCATTTATACGGTAAAAAACGACTTATTACCACAATTTTCTCACCGAAACCTGCCGGTTGACATGTGGTCGGCAACCATGTTCGCTTGACCGCTCTGTTCCATAGTAAAGCTTCACCTTCGGGAATGTAAACAAGGAAACACCGACTGTGTTTTTGTTGCTAAAAGCAACTGCAATACACCACTTCCCACCTACATCTTTCTTCTTTGACTTCTCCATTATTAATTGAACAAATTGCAAAATATTCATCAACACAGATGTCCAGAATACTGTGTAATTATGCGATTAAAGCAGACTACTTATAGCTGGGATCGGGCTGGAAAATAATGTCTGCTACAATGCATGTGTCATCATACGCGTCATCGTACCGGCGTTTTCAACAGGATACTTCGCGCGAAATATAAAATTGCAATTTAGTAAACCAAAAAGGCCGTATTGGCATGTGTTGCAATGTTAATATTTCATCATTGATATATAAACCATCAGACTGTGTGGTCGGTAGTAGTGGGTTTCTGTAGTTCTTTAAGGATTGGAATTGGGGGTTAAATCACAAAAAATAATTCCCGGGCGTGGCCACCGTTGCTGCCCACGGCTCCCCTCACCGCCAAGGGGTGATCAAGGGTGATGGGTCAAATGCAGAGAATCATTTCGCCACACATTGTTTGTGTGACAATCGGTGGTACTTTAATTTTAATCATGTCTGGTAGTTATCGCTGTTCTGCTAAAGTCCTGTAAGTGTCCATAGTGCATGTTTCAAACTGTCATTATTTCATATGACAGGTTGGAAATTATTCATACTTTCCTGTGTTTTGCATCATTTTCCTTATGTGTTTTATTTTTTTCACTCCTTCCCCTATAATTCGAGCACTGTTTGCCCCACCTGTTTCCGGATTGTCAGTTAAGAGGGTTATGTATCCAAACATACTGTATAGCCATCTCAATGCTTTCTGAGCCTTGCTGTCTTTTGCACACTTTCCTGCTGCCCTGTTTTTGTGAAAATCTTTTCTAAAATGTGAAGTGTTTTAGTTCTTGTCTTGCGCTCCTATTTTTGGTGAATTTTTCCTTTTTTGTTGGTATTTTCCTGTAGCAGTTTCATGTCTTCCTATGAGCGCTAAACCACGCACCTGCTTTGTTTTAGCGATCAAGACTATTTAAGTTGTGTGGACGCTATCCTTCTTTGTGGGGACTTTGTTGATTGTCATGTCATGTACGGATGTTCTTTGTAGACGACGTCTCTGCTTCACACGCTGTAAGTTTTTGCTCTCGTCCAGAATTCTGTTTTATTTTATTTTTCAATTTTAGTTTCGTTTTGCATAACCATCCCTAAGCTTCAATGCATTTTCTTAGGGGCACTAGGCCTTTGGTTTATTTTGACTTATTTTTACTTTTACCGCCTCTTTTGTTCAAACTAATGAAAAAAAACAAAAAAAACAGCTGATAATAAATGCTTAACAAGAGATGAGTTTGGACTAGGATTGTACGGTATACCGGTAATAATATAGTTCCACGATACTAACTAATCATTTTCGGTACGATACCGTCTCTGAAACTTACCGGTCCTGCACCCCCCGCGCCTGCGTCGAAGTCAAGTGGTGTTATTGCTGGTTTACAAGCAGACGAGCATGTTTGGCGGCACACAATCACAGAGTAACAAGCAGACACAGTGTTTGGACAGAAAAGGATACATTTTGGCTTACAAACTAACAATAAAGGTGAAGTTACATCACTGAAACACTCAATTTGAATTTTGTTTTGCATAACCATCCCTAAGCTTCAATGCCTTTTCTTAGGGGCACTGGCCTTTGGTTTATTTTTACTTATTTTTAACTCTACCGCCTCTTTTTTTCAAATTAATGAAAAAAAAACAAAAAAAACAGCTGATAATAAATGTTTAACAAGAGATGGGTTTGGACTAGGATTGTACGGTATACCGGTATTAATATAGTACCGTGATACTAATTAATCATTTTCGGTACGATACCGTCTCTGAAACGTACCAGGCCTGCAACCCCCGCGCCTGCATCGAAGTCAATTGTGTTATTGCTGTTTTACGAGCAGACGAGCATGTTCGGCGGCACACAATCACAGAGTACTTACAAGCAGACACAGCGTTTGGACAAAAAATTATTAATTTTGGCAATACGAAGTTCCTGCAGTCCTGGGTTCAAATCCAGGCTCGGGGTCTTTCTGTGTGGAGTTTGCATGTTCTCCCCGTGAATGCGTGGGTTCCCTCCGGGTATTCCGGCTTCCTCCCACTTCCAAAAACATGCACCTGGGGATAGGTTGATTGGCAACACTAAATTGGCCCTAGTGTGTGAATGTGAGTGTGAATGTTGTCTATCTGTGTTTGCCCTGCGATGAGATGGCGACTTGTCCAGGGTGTACCCCGCCTTCCGCCCGATTGTAGCTGAGATAGGCGCCAGCGCCCCCCGCGACCCCGAAAGGGAATAAGCGGTAGAAAATGGATGGATGGATGGCTTACAAACTAACGATAAAGGTGAAGTTACAACACTGAAACACTCAATTTAATTTTCGTTTTGCATAACCATCCCTAAGCTTCAATGCCTTTTCTTAGGGGCATTCGTCTTCGATTTGTATTTTGGTTTAAGCATTAATAGCTTTTTACCTGTAATGCTGCCTCCCGCTGTCATCTGCATATTGTGATCACAACAAACATCTACATTTACGACATTAGCTACTTGCTACCACCAATAATATGGAAGAGTATAACATGGAGGGGAGGGGGCGTGGTCCACACGTGTGCAGCTGACAGGTGAGTGGATACCTCAGCTGAAACGAGTTATCTAATCACCCGTCTCTTTATTAGCAGCGTCGGAAACCATGAGAGGGAGACTGGCAGAAGCCAAGGGAGACGCGAGAGAGAAGAGAGGAAAAGGACAAGAGACAATTGCTGAAAAGCACCGAAAGACTAAAATAAAGACTTCTGTAAAACTGTACCCGAGGGTGTGTGGCTGTGGTCCATTGGTCCGAAAAGAACCCGACACCAAGACGTTCACACACGGTTACTCTGTCGAGCTTTTGACAACACAGACACTCAACAACGGCACATTATTTGCGGATTATAATTACTGGTTTGCAAAACATATTTTTAAACAAAATAGGTGAAATTACATAATCTCCCACTGCACACCAGACCATATCTCACGGTACACTAGCACGGCAGTGTGGTTAAAAAACACTGCACTAGGAGGTGCTTGTGGCCGGACAGTGGCCCCCAGCCTTATGGTCAAGAAGCCCCGGTCCAGTTTGCTTCAACTGTACAACATGACATACATCCATGAATTGATTAACGTGGAACCCGACTTAAACAAGTTGAAAAACTTATTTGGGTCTTACCATTTAGTGGTCAATATGTACTGTACTAGTGGTTCTCAAATAGGGGTACGCGTACCCCTGGGGGTACTTGAAGGTATGCCAAGGGGTACGAGAGGTTTTTTTTTAAATATTCTAAAAATAGCAACAATTCAAAAATATTTTATAAATATATTTATTGAATAATACTTCGACAAAATATGAATGTAAGTTCATAAACTGCGAAAAGAAATACAACAATGCAATATTCAATGGTGACAGCTAAATGGATCTCTATTAAAATCCCCAAAGAGGGCACTTTAAGTTGATGATTACTATATGTAGAAATCTTTATTTATAATTGAATCACTTTTTTTATTTTTCAACAAGTTTCTAGTTATTTTTATATCTTTTTTTTCGAAATAGCTCAAGAAAGACCACTACCAATGAGCAATATTTTGCACTGTTATACAATTGAATAAATCAGAAACTGATGACATAGTGCTGTATTTTACTTCTTTATCCTTTTTTCAACCAAAAATGCTTTGCTCTGATTAGGGGGTACTTGAATTAAAAAAAAATTTCACAGGGGGTACATCACTGAAAAAATGTTGAGAACCACCGCTTTAGGGGGTGCTTGTGGCCGGATAATGCCCCCCCCCCCCAGCCCTATGGTTAAAAGGAGCCCCGGTCTAGTTTGGTTCAACTGTACAACATCACAGTCAAAATACATCCATGAATTGATTAACGTGGACCCCGACTTAAAAAAGTTGAAAAAACTATTTGGGTGTTACCATTTAGTGGTCAAGTGTATGGAATATGTGCTGTATTGTGCAATCTACTAATAAAAGTTTCAATCAATCAATCAAACCCTTAGGTGGGAGTGCCCCATCACTCCTCGCACCACTTGTACACTGTACAATCCATCCATCCATCCATTTTCTACCGCTTATTCCCTTTGGCGTGGCGGGGGGTTCTGCTGCCTATCTCAGCTCTCCCGTCCAAAGGCAAAACCCAGTAACTCAATGTTGGTCAAAACTGAGCTGATAATAATTTTGGAGTTCCTAGGTGATATGCTTTACATTAGTGTATGCGATAATTTGTTCCGTAAGTAAGCTGTTACGCGCATGGCAGGACCTAGCAACTACCACATAACCGCGTAGATACAACAGGAAAACCTAGTATCTCAAGGAACCAATCAAAGCTTCTTCGTCAGTCGCCTTATTGTCTTTAATGAGACATTTGCACGAATGGGGGTCGACGGTCAACCTGATTATGTGATATTATGGCACGAGGGGATATTTGGAAGATTGGCCCAGGACGTTGCAAGCACCTTCATTAAATGTATTGTTCTTGATTCTTCCCCTTGCATACTCTTTTGGGCAGATAACTGTGGAGGTCAAAATAAAAACTGGACGCTGTACACGGCTCTTGCCCAATGTGCAAACGCAGAATGGGGCCCACCCGAGATTGTGATAACATATCTGGAGAAAGGGCACACGTTCATGAGAGCAGATTCAATCCATGGCTCAATCGGCAAGAAAATGAAAGCTCAAGAAAACATCTATACGTTTGATGACTTTGTAGATCTTTGTAAGGCAGCGTCAAGATAGATTGGTTTTCCTTTGTTTTGTCAAAATCAGCTAGAAGTGAGTTACTAGGTTTTGCCTTTGGACGGGAGAGCTACAATCGGGCAGAAGGCGGTGTACACCCTGGACGATTCGCCACCTCATCGCAGGGCCACTGTACAATCACCAACAATATTTAGCTGGACTCAAGCATGAAAGCGGCTCAGTTTTTGCACGGCGTCGGATGAAACGGAAACTAATTAGGTTGTTGCCGTCAAAATCCGGCAGAGTCAAGTAAAACTCCGATAAATCATTAAGACCTGTCTCCCAGTCCATGCTTTTATTGGCAGGAAGAAGCATATGCATGCCATCTGCCAATGTGGTGTGAGAAGCGGTATGAGATTATCATTTTTCTGCCAAATCCCCCTCAGCCTGTCAGAGAGGTCTGAGCGCGGCGACCACAGGCCCTGCAAATAGATTAAATCAGCCCCAACCTTTTTCTGGCTCCATCTGCTTTCCCCTCGTTCTCACCGGCCGCCTCTCACCCTGCCCTCTATTCATCTATTCCCCTACTCATCCATCCATTTCACTTTTTTTTTTTTTTTTCACCCTTCTGTTCCGGCTCCTGCACCTTTTCACCAAAAATTATTACATTACACATCCAGGGAACATCCATTAGCTTGGAACATATTTGGTCGCCCTCTCTCCCACCTCTCTTTTTCTTTCCTTTTTTTTATTTTTTATTTTTTGCAGGAATTGGCAGAGGCGATGTTATTTCTGATTATACAGTTGTTAAAGCTCATTCGGGGCGAACAGCGGGACATCGGAAGCGGCGGACCCTTCACAGGGGGAGAGGAGTAGGTGTTGATGGAGTTTCTGAACAGGTGAGAAATGGAGTGAAGCTGTGAAGTGCGGAGACCTGATCAGACGGGAGAGATTGGAGAGGGTGTCGTTAACGTGGGAGGGAGGCTTGTGGAGCAGGAGATTTGAATACAAAACACTCTTCCCGCCTCTTTTGTTCAAATTAATGAAAAAAAAAACGGAAAAAAAATAGGTGAGAATAAATGCATAATGAGAGATGGGTTTGGACTAGAGTTGTATGTGTAACGTGGACCCCGACTTAAACAAGTTGAAAAACTTTTTCGGGTGTTACCATTTAGTGGTCAATTGTATTGAATATGTACTGAACTGTGCAATCTACAAATAAAAGTTTAAATCAATCAATGTATGGTATACTAGTATTAGTCTAGTACTGCGCAGTGACGTGCTGTCAGGGGAGGCAAGTGAAGCAGTGCCTCACCTGCCATGATATGTTCCAAAACAAAGTAAATAAAATAAGTTTTAATATTTTTCTTTTGGTTCATGCTTTCTATGTGATTTTGGTGTGGTTCCTGTATATGTTGATAAATTTCATGGTCAAAATCGCGGAAATTCCATGTTTCCTGATCAAAACGATGCAGCAGACGAGAAGTGAGGCAGACACAGGCGGTGCCTCCACGGCTACACACAGTGTGTAGTGGGCGTGTGCGTGCGAGAGGGCGCATGCTTGTTACCACGGGGAAAAGGCAGGCTATGAGGCAGCAAGTACCTCTGCCTCAATGTTGGGGGCAATACATGGTCAACTTGCAGTTCAATGCCTCAGCTCACACTGGGAGAAGTGGGGGCTCTCAAGCGAGCAGACACAGGTCTCTCCATGAGAAGCCAGCCCTTTTTTCTTTTATTTATTTTTTTAACTGTATTTATAACAAACATGGCATTTTTATTAGAGTTAGCCAGCGTTTGTGGGTGTTTTTTGTCAGATGCAAAAATATTGTTTAATATTTTTTAATACAATTAAATTAAAAGAATGTGTCTGCCAATATGGAGGATTATATACTGTATCTAAGATTAAATAATTCTCTAAACTTGACTTTAAGACAAAATGAATGTGGTCATACAAAGTATGTTTTCATGGAGGATAGCTACTGCTGCTTCAGATACAAATACAGAAAGGTAATATACACTCACAATACTTGATTTTTTTTTTGTTAAAAGCAAATGGGACCAAAAGTATTTAATAACAACTTTATCAAATACTTTTTGGACTCATTTATCATATCATAATATCATTATGATAAAAATTTTATGAAAGCAAATAACTCCCTTTTTTTCCCTGTAACTCTAATGTGCAACCTAAATCAATAATGACTAGAGCTGAACATATGAAATTAAGTAAAAACAAAAAATAGAAGAAAATAAAAAAAAGTATCTATGCCTCACCTGGTGTTTAGTTCACCACACATCACTGGTACTGCGATACTAACGAACCAATTTCGGTGAGATAACGTCTGAAACGTACCGGTCCCGCATCAAAGTCAGGTCGAGTCATTGCTGGTTTACGAGCAGACGAGAATGTTCGGCAGCGCACAATCACAGAGTACTTACAAGCAGACAGAGTGTGTAGAGAGAAAAGGAAGAACCGACACATTTCGGGTAAAAAATACTGATAAAGGTGAAGTTATAACACTGAAACGCCCTCAGGAAGAGGTGCTTCAAGACATGGCTAGCTAGCTAGCGGCTAACGTCCAACCCCAGTCGGCAATGTTTTAGCTACTTCTAAATCACTAATCCTGGTCTCCATGGTGACAAATAAAGTAATTTTCTTACAAGTATCATCCCTACAGGACGAAAGATAGCTAAACATGCTTCACTACACACCGTAGCTCACCGGAATCAAAATGTAAACAAACACCTATACATGACATTCACTGTAATGATACCAAGTACAGGACTGTATGAGTCGATACTAGTATTATTATATCGATGTTTTTTGGCATCACATCTTCTTTCTTTTTAAAAAAAAATATAATATGTTTATAAACTCAAGAAATATGTCCCTGGACAGATGAGGACTTTGAACATGACCAATGTATGATCCTGTAACTACTTGGTATCGGATTGATACCCACATTTGTGGTGTCATCCCAAGCTAATGTAAAGCATCAATCAACAGAAAAATAAGTGATTATTACATTTTAACAGAAATGTAGCTAGAACATGTTAAAAGAGAAAGTAAGCAGATATTAACAGTAAATGAACAAGTAGATTAATAATGCATTTTCTAACTCTTGTCCTTAATAATGTTCACAAAATTATGAAATGATAAATGACACAATATGTTACTGCATATGTCAGAAGACAAAATTAGGAGCCTTTCTTTGCTTACTTTACTAATGAAAGACAATTTTTCTTGCATGTTCACTATTTTATTTAATGACTTACTGTAACTGCAATAAGAAACATATGTTTAAAGGCCTACTGAAACCCACTACTACTGACCACGCAGTCTGATAGTTTATATATCAATGATGAAATATTAACATTGCAACACCTGCCAATACGGCCGGTTTAGTTTACTAAATTACAATTTTTAATTTCCCGCGGAGTTTCTTGTTGAAAACGTCGTGGAATGATGAGGCGTATAATGACGCGTGCGCGTGATGTCTCAAGTTGGAGGGGACATATTAGCCCAGCACCACTAGCGGCTAAGAGTCGTCTCTTTTCATTGCGCAATTACACAGTATTCTGGACAACCGGTGTTGCTGATTTTTTTGCAATTTGTTCAATTAATAATGGATAAGTCAAAGTAGAAAAATGGAGGTGGGAAGCTTTAGCCTTTAGCCACACAAACACACGGTGATTACTTGATTAAGATTCCCGGAGGTGGAGCTTTACTATGGATCAGAGCAGTCAAGCGAACATGGATCCCGACCACTTGTCAACCGGCAGGTTTCGGTGAGAAAATTGTGGTAAAAAGTAGCCTCTTACCGGAGATCAGCAGAACTTCTCTCCCATCCAAAGGCAAAACCCAGTAACTCAATTTCGGTCAAAACTGAGCTGATAATTATTTTGGAGTTCCTAGGTGATATGCTTTACATTAGTGTATGCGATATTGTAATTTGTTCTGTAAGTAAGCTGTTACGCGCATGGCAGGACCTAGCAACTACCACATAACCGCGTAGATACAACAGAAAAACCTAGTATCTCAAAGGACCAATCGGAGCTTCTTTGTCAGTCGCCTTATTGTCTTTAATGAGACATTTGCACGAATGTGGGTCGACGGTCAACCTGATTATGTGATATTATGGCATGAGGGGATATTTAGAAGATTGGCCTAGGACGTTGCAAGCACCTTCATTAAATGTATTGTTCTTGATTCTTACCCTTGCATACTCTTTTGGGCAGATGAACTGTGGAGGTCAAAATAAAAACTGGACGCTGTACACGGCTCTTGCCCAATGTGCAAACGCAAAATGGGGCCCACCCGAGATTGTGATAAAATATCTGGAGAAAGGGCACACGTTCATGAGAGCAGATTCAATCCATGGCTCGATCGGCAAGAAAATGAAAGCTCAAGAAAACATCTATACGTTTGATGACTTTGTAAATCTTTGTAAGACAGCATCAAGATAGATTGGTTTTCCTTTGTTTTCTCAAAATCAGCAAGAAGTGAGTTACTAGGTTTAGCCTTTGGATGGGAGTTCTGTCATTCTGCTGCTGCCGTGACTAATTCCCTCAGAGACTGGCGACAAGACACCTGTGGACACACCCCTCCGACTATCAGGTCCTAAAACACTAGCAACACAATAGAAAGATAAGGATTTCCCAAAATTATCCTAGTAAATGTGTCTAAAAACATCTGAATCGCTCACAATGCAATCGGCTTTTTTTTTTACTTCATTTTTATTTTGTATTTTTTTCTAGTCCTTTGCTATCAATATCCTCAGCCACAAATCTTTCATTCTCGCTCTAATTAATGTGGAAATTGTCGTTTTCTCGGTCCGAATAGCTCATTTTGTTGGAGGCTCCCATTATAAACAATGTGAGGACGTGAGAACCCCTCACCCTTGTGACATCATCGTCTGCGACTTCCGGTAAAGGCAAGGCTTTTTTATTAGCGACCAAAAGTTGCGAACTTTATTGTCGATGTTCTCTACTAAATCCTTTCAGCAAAAATATGGCAATATCGCGAAATGATCAAGTATGACACATAGAATGGGCCTGCTATTCCCGTTTAAAGAAGAAGATCTAATTTCAGTAGGCCTTTAATGTACCCTAATATTTTTTTTTAAATTAAAATAAAGCCAATAATGCGATTTTTTTTGTGGTCCCCTTTATTTAGAAAAAGTACTGAAATAATTTTAGTACCGGTACCAAAAAATTGGTATCATTACAACAGTAGTTGTGCACAACCCCTACAACCCACTCACTATCTAACCGCAACTGGGACGTTGAGTGATTGATGTCCCGGTGTCATGCTGATTGACTTTATGCTTGCATACCCTCCGAGATGAAGGGATGAGGGGGTACGCAGCAGCCAGCACCCCCGGGACGTGCTTCATTTGTCCGGGCCTCTCCCCATGGGTCGGCCCCCGTGTCCACCCACACGCCTCCCAGGTTGCGCAGGCTAAAAGCAGCACATTTCTCAGTGCTAAACTCTGACCCACACAGGAGCACACTTGTTTTGTTGTTGCAGTTTGATGGGGATTTTTTTTCGAGGTCAGCTGGTCTTGAACTCTGCCCCCCCCCCACCCCCCCCCTCTCTCTCTCTCCCTCAGGAGGTCAGTGTGCCACTGGGCTAGAGGGACGCCAAATGGGGGCGTCGCCGGTTGTTGTTTCTGTCTACCGCTCGGTATCTACCCTATATGAATTATTGAGACACATCTCCTGAACTATTCATGAATCAGGTTTGATTCCGAGGAAAATGAGACACTAGGGTTGTGCTATTTCTAGGACCTGGTCAAGCAGGTTACGAGTGGAATTATCATTGTGGAATTATGATGATATTTGCAGAGGAATGACATAATAATCCTGAAAATGCTAACTTGAGTTGCAACGATTAATTGGTTAAATTAGTGATTCTCAAACTGCGGTAGGTTACACGGGCTCCATTTAGACTCACTTGATTAAAGTACAATGTTTAATTTCTTATTTTCAAACACATTGCTGTTCAGTGTTTAATGTTACTGTCGCCAAAATTATTAAATATATTTATTAAATGAAATCTCCTTGGGTTTTTTTTATACTTAAGCATATAACTTATTTTATTTTTTTGAAAATATTGGACACGGTGTGTTGTCAAGCTTATGAGATGCGATGCAAGTGTAAGCCACTGTGACACTATTGTTCTTTTTCTTTTATTTTTATTAATGTCTGATGATAATGTCAATGAGAGATTTTTAATCACTGCTATGTTGAAATTATAACTAATATTGATACTGTTGTTGATATTATTCATTTTGGTTTCACTACTTTTGGTTTGTTCTGTGTCGTGTTTGTGTCTCCTCTCAATTGCTCTGTTTATTGCAGTTCTGAGTGTTGCTGGGTCAGGTTTGGTTTTGGAATTGGATTGTATTGTTATGGTATTGCTGTGTATTGTTTTGTTGGATTGATTGATTAAAAAAGAAAAAAAACAAAAGAAAAAAGAAAAAAGCTTTTTTTTTTTTTTAAATGAGAATCGATTCTGAATCGCACAACATGAGAATCGCGATTCGAATTCGAATCGATATTTTTCCCACAAACCCGGTAAAATACCCTTCATTTTTGTATTTATTTTTCTTGTTTTTGAACACTGACTTTTTGCATTGTGTGTCATTAAAAACAACAAAATGTATCAACCCAATACTACGTTTTTGTACAATTTGAAAAAAATTGGTTGAAAAACGACGCCAACATCAAGCAAAAATCATTTTGCAATAGCACAGGTGAAACTAATTTGTCGAATGATGACATGTTCAATATTACATGTATGCAATGTATGCATGTCTTCCAAATAGTTACAAGCACAAATGTTTTTGTTGTTGTTGTTGATGTTTTCAACTCATTTTCCAATTCTACCCGATTTACACTGACCTTTTTTGGCACATTGCTATGCTCTGAAATGTATTTTATGCTTGAAACCCCATTTCAAAGCCGCGTATGATTAGAAAAGTACACTTCACAAGTACCAAACGCCGGGGCTGCCTCCTAAACGCTTTGTGCACTGCACTGTACAGTATTTATATTGGGGTTTCACTTGATGAGACACAGATGGAGTGTGTCAAAGATAAAAGGGAAGGAAGTATGAAGTATGACTAAGGTTATAATGACGGGGACCCAGGAGACAAATACACCGTTCACACTCTATTGAAGCTCTTTTCTGTTTTGCATTCTTTCAGCATCTTGAAATGTTTGCTTATTCAGCTTTCAGACCAGATTTACACTCGATTAATTTGCATGTGTGTGTGTGTGTGTGTGTGTGCACGTGCAAAGTGTGGGAGTGCAGCCAAGAACATATCAAACTCAGCGCTCGCTTCTTCAGCTGCCATCGTTTTACCTAATGTATGTTCAGCTGATCTTGTTCTGAACTCCTTTCAGTAAACAGGCGGCGGTCAATACTGTCACGACTGGCCAACACCTCCACGTCACGCCCGTACCACGACTCATGCAGCACGCCAAGCCAGCCCAGCAGAAAGCTACTTCATATTGTTGTTACTCAGCCAGCATTTATGGGTCCGATGGACCCGTTGCATTTTGTGGCTTGTAATGCCTCACAATCAAACACTTTTACGTTAAAATACTGAACAGATGTTTACCTTATCCTAATAAACATATGTTCGGTATTTTAACGTAAAAGTGTTTGATTGTGAGGCATTAAAAGTCACAAAATGCGACGGGTCCATCGGACCCATAAATGCTGGAAGAGTAACAACAATATGAACGTTGTACGGAAAATTTCTCTGCCAACTTATGCATTCCATAGGGATTCTTCTTTTGTGTTTCTGCACCTGCGGTTCCCACGCAAGGTTGCAACACTGTTTTTGTCGACACTGTCAGCTCTCATTTTTTCGCACATTTGACCTTCTGATGTTCTGTATACCTAGACTCTGTCGTCCTCCTGTCTAGGCCTGATGTGTGTGTGTGTGTGTGTGTGTGTGTGTGTGTGTGTGTGTGTGTGGGTGCATGTGGTGCACAGAACATACATTTCACACTTGTATTAGTCATTTTAAAAAAAGAAGGGTTTTTAAGCCTTTTTAAAAGCATCCACAGTCTGTGGTGCCCTAAGGTAGTCAGGGATAGCGTAAAAGTTAAAATACTGAACAGATGTTTTCCTTATCCTAATAAACATATGTTTGGTATTTTAACGTAAAAGTGTTTGATTGTGAGGCATTAAAAGACACAAAATGCAACGGGTCCATCGGACCCATAAATGCTGGCTGAGTAACAACAATATGAACGTTGTATGGAAATTTTTTCTGCCAACTTCTGCATCCCATAGGGATTCTTCTTTTGTGTTTCTGCACCTGCGGTTCCCACACAAGGTTGCAACACTGTTTGTCAACACTGTCTGCTCTCATTTTTTCGCACATTTGACCCTCTGATGTTCTGTGTACCTAGACTCTGTCGTCCTGTCTAGGCCTGATGTGTGTGTTTGTGTGTGTGTGTGTGTGTGTGTGTGTGTGTGTGTGGGTGCGTGTGGTGCACAGAACATACATTTTCACACTAGTATTAGTCAGTTTTAAAAAAGAAGGGTTTTTAAGCCTTTTTAAAAGCATCCACGGTCTGTGGTGCCCTCAGCTGGTCAGGGATAGCGTTCCACAGACTGGAGGCGGCGGAACAGTAAGCCCGGTCTCCCATTGTTCGTAGCTTTGTCCTCGGAGGTTGGAGGAGGTTAGATTGTCCGGAGCGGAGGTGTCGTGTGGAGGATGGTGTTCCATCCATCTATTTGCTAACGCTTGTCTCTTTCTGTTTTGTTGAGTGTGCATTACATGGCTGGTAACTGTTACTAGTTACATAGTGGGTGAATGGTTGTGTGTGGTACACAGAACATCAATTTCCACACTTCTATTAGCCCCGGGTCCAGTGGACCCGGACATCTTTTATGTAATAGAAATGTGTAGGGGGGTGTATGGTGTGTGGTCATTACATTTTTATTCTGATATATGTTCTTAACAGAAAATGAGCCAAAGTCACTGAGTCTCAGTTTAATGAATAAATTGTATCATTTTCTTTTAATAAAAAATTAAAACAGGTCCAACACCACACAAGGGTTAAATACACTTAATTGCCAAAGGTATTTGGCCACCTGCTTCGACTCACATATGAACTTAAAGTGCCATCCCATTCCTAACCCATAGGGTTCAATATGATGTCGGTCCACCTGTTCCAGATATTACAGCTTCAACTCTTCTGGGAAGGCTGTCCACAAAATTGAGGAGTGTGTTTATAGGAATTTTCGATCATTCTTCCAAGGGCGCATTAGTGAGGTCACACACTGATGTTGGTCAAGAAGGCCTGGCTCTCAGTCTCCGCTCTAATTCATCCCAGACGTGTTTGATCGGGTTTACGTCAGGACTCTGTGCAGGCCAGTCAAGTTCATCCACACCAGACTCTGTCATCCATTTCTTTATGGACCTTGCTTTGTGCGCTGGTGCACAGTCATGTTGAAAGAGGAAGGGGCCCGCTCCAAACTGTTCCCACAGGGATGGGAGCATGGAATTGTCCAAAATATTTTGGTATGCTGGAGCATTCAAAGTTAATTTAACTGTAACAAAGGGGCCAAGCCCAACTTCTGAAAAAAACAACCCCACACCATAATTCCTCTTCCACCAAATTTCACACTCACACAAACACAATGGCAACCTCCAAACCCAAACTCATCCATCAGAATGCCAGATCGAAAAGCGTGATTCATCACTCCAGAGACGACGTCTTCCCTGCTCTAGAGTCCATGGCGACGTGCTTTACACCACTGCATCCCACGCTTTGCATTGGACTTGGTGATGTATGGCTTAGATGCAGCTTCTTGGCCATGGAAACCCATTCCATGAAGCTCTCTGCGTACTGTAGGTGGGCTTATTGGAAGGTCACATGAAGTTCGGAGCTCTGTAGCAACTGACTGTGCAGAAAGTCGACGACCTCTTGAGCTATGCGCTTCAGTATCGGCTGACCTTGGAATATTTAGGAGCGAGAGACATTTCATGACTGGATATGTCGCACAGGTGGCATCCTATGACAGTTCCACGCTGGTAATCACTGAGCTCCTGAGAGCGGCTCATTCTTTCACAAATGTTTGTAGAAACAGTCTCCATGCCTCAGTGCTTGATTTTATACACCTGTGGCCGGGGCCAAGTGATTAGCACACCTAATTCTGATCATTTGGATGGTCGGCCAAATACTTTCGGCAATAGCATCGTCATAATATACACAATGCTAATGGGCGGCGGAGTCCCAAACTGTCACGTGCCAGCCTCCATCTCCATCCCCTTATGTGCACCTGTGCTTCATTATGGATACATTTAATGGCTTTTAGTTTAATAGCAGGTCCTTTTTGCACGGAGCAGGTAATGAATCACTTGATGTCACGTATGTGCCCTAATGAGAGCACCCGCTGTTGAGCGGCGACACACTGAAAAGATGAGCTGCCTTTTATTTATGCGTTCTACAGTAAATGTATTTGCAGGATTATGTGTGAAACTGTCACATTTTGTGGCTAATATGCACCTCGGCTCAGACATTCAGTCTTGCCCTTATAGAATTCGGTGATATGACTAACACAATACCACCATGCGGTTTTCCTCTCTTTTAGTGTCCGTTTCCTGTTTGCTTCCTTTTTGCTCCTGGTTGCCAATCAGGATTCTCATCCTCCTTTAAAACTCCATGAGGCGTAGATTTCTCTTTGCTTGCTGTATCTATTTTGTGTTTTTGTGCACTTCTCTGCTATTTTTTTTTTTTTAGAGAATACTATTTACCTGCACGGCCCTGCGATGAGGTGGCGACTTGTCCAGGGTGTACCCCGCCTTCCGCCCGATTGTAGCTGAGATAGGCGCCAGCGCCCCCCGCCACCCCAAAAAGGGAATAAGCGGTAGAAAAATGGATGGATGGATATTTACCTGCACATTTCCTGCCGTCTCTTCATTCCGGGCTCAAGCAATACACAACCAAGACACTTTTTAAGCTCTGCTACACTGAAATGTAACAAATATTGTTGTAATGTTAATGTACTCTGATAAATAAATAATTTGTTTATTCTATTTTAACACATTGGAAACATATAAAAACATAAAAATAAAGAGTGAAGTTGGCACACTGTGTAAATGGTAAATAAAAACAGAATACTATATTCAATTGAATACACTGCAAAGACAAAATACTTAACGTTCGAGCTGGAAAACTGTATTTTTTGCAAGTATATCTTATTTGGAATTTGATGCCTGCAACATATTTCAAAAAAGCTGGCAAAAGTGCCAAAAAAGACTGTGGAAGTTGAGGAATGCTCATCAAACACTTATTTTGGAACATCCCACAGGTGAACAGGCTAATTGGGAACAGGTGGGTGGCATGATTGGGTACAAAAGCAGCTTCCATGAAATGCTCAGTCATTTACAAAGAAGGATGGGGCGATGGTCACCACTTTGTGAACAAATGTGTGAAAAAAATTGTCGAACATTTTAAGAAACACATTTCTCAATGAGATATTGCAAGGAATGTAGGGATTTCACCATCTATGGTCCGTAATATCATCAAAAAGTTCAGAGAATCTGGAGAAATCACTGCACATAAGGGGCGATGCCATGATCCTGGATCCCTCAGGCGGTATTGCATCAAAAAGTGAGATCAGTGTGTAAAGGATATCACCACATGGGCTCAGGAACACTTCAGAAAACCACTGTTAGTAACTACAGTTGGTTGCTACATCTGTAGGTGCAAGTTAAAACTCTACTATGCAAAGCGAAAGTAATTATCAACAACACTCAGAAACGCCACCGGCTTTGTTGGGCCCAAATTCATCTAAGATGGACTGATGTAAAATGGAAAAGTGTTCTGTGGTCCACATTTCAGATTGTTTTTGGAAATTACGGATGTTGTGTCCTCCGGAAAAAAGTGGAAAAGAACCATCCAGATTGTTATAGGCGCAAAGTTGAAAAGCCAGCATCTGTGATGATATGGGGGTCTATTAGTGCCCACGGCATGGGTAACACACACATCTGTGAAGGCTCTATTAATGCTGAAAGGTACAAACGGGTTTTGGAGCAACATATGTTGCCATCCAAGCAACGTTATCATAGACGCCCCTGCTTATTTCAGCAAGAGAATGCCACGCCACGTGTTACAACAGCGTGGATTCGTAGTAAAAGAGTGCGGGTACTAGACTGGCCTGCCTGTAGTCCAGACGTGTCTCCCATTGAAAATGTGTGGCGCATTATGAAGCGTAAAATACCACAATGGAGACCCTGAACTGTTGAACAACTCAAGATGTACATCAAGCAAGAATGGGAATGAATTCCACCTAAAAAAAAATTGAAAATTGGTCTCTTCAGTTTCCAAATGTTTACTGAGTGTTGTTAAAAGGAAAGGCGATCTAACACGGTTGTCACAAATAGTTGGTGATGAACCCCAAGATGCAGAGACGGAGGCAGGCATAGAATATGAAAACATGATTTAATTAAAACTAAACAAGAACAAACAAAAAGCACGTACGTGGGCGGAATAACAAACTAAGGGAGCTAGCACTGGAAGCTAGAAAACAAAAAGGAACTTTAGCATGGAAGCTGGTGGATAGCAAACAGAAAAACTGAAAATAACTAATGCTAACAGAAACAGCTTACCGCTACGACGACCAGGACAAAATGTAGCATGACAGGTGTTAGCTGTAACAAAACGACACGTAGCACGACAAGAGTGATATGTGGCAACGACAACACAATGATCCAGCAACTGACACAAGACCAAGCAGGTACAAATAGGAGCAGGCTGATTGGCAACAGGTGTGGCCAGGTGCCAATCAGCCGCAACTGAGGAGGAACACAGCACTCAGGGAACAAGACAGGAAGCTGACAAAATAAGAGCACTAGACAGGAACTAAAGACAGGAGACACCAAACACCAAGGAAACAGACAAAATGCAGAGGAAAAAACTAAAACGCAGACAAACTTTCAGGGGAAAGCCTGACAATGGTGGTAAAAATGCCCCTGTGTCAACTTTTTTGCAATGTGTTGCTGCCATTAAATTCTAAGTTAATGATTATTTGCAAAAAAGATTAGGTTTCTAAGTTCGAACATTAAATATCTTGTCTTTGCAGTCTATTCAATTGAATATACAGTAAGTTGAAAAGGATTTGCAAATCATTGTATTCTGTTTTTATTTTTGATATTATGATTCACTGGTTTTGGGTTTTGTATTATAACATTGTCCATCCATCTATTTTTCTAAACTGTGTATCCTCTATAGCAGTGGTCCCCAACCTTTTAGTATCCGCGGACCGGTCAACGCTTAATAATTTATCCCGCGGCCCGCGGGTGGGGTTGTCCTTTCTTTTTTTTTTTTGTTTTCTTCTTTTTCATGAAAAATTGACGTTTTTGTCATGAAAAAGGGAGTTGTTTGTGGTTGGTGCACTATTTGTAAGTGTATATTGTGTTTTTTATGTTGATTTAATAAAAAAAAAATAATAATAATATTTTTTTTTATATAAAAAATTCTTCTGCGGCCCGGTACCAATCGGGCCACGGCCCTGTGGTTGGGGACCACTGCTCTATAGCAGTGTTTTTTGAGCCAAGGCACATTTTTTTTCATTGAAGAAATCCAGAGGCACATCACCAGCAGCAATCAATTAGAAAACGAAACTTAGTTGACAGTAAAAAGTTGTTGTCGCAATTGTTGGATATTACTTTAAACCATAACCAAGCATGCAGTATATATAGATCTTGTCTCAAACTAGGTGTACTGTCACCACCTGTCACATCATGCCGTGACTTATTTTTTTATTTTTTTCGTGTTTTCCCATATCTACAATTTTAGTTCTTGTCTTGCGCTCCTTTTGTGGTGGCTTTTCCTGTCTTGTTGGTATTTTCCTGTCGCAGTTTCATGTCTTCCTTCGAGCGCTATTCCCCGCACTCGCTTTGTTTTAGCAATCAAGAATATTTAAGTTGTTGCTATCTTTTTTTGTGTGGATATTGTTGATTGTCCTGTCATGTACGGATGTACTTTGTGGACGCCGTCTGCTGCTCCACACGCTGTAAGTCTTTGCTGTCGTCCAGCATGCTGTTTTAGTTTACTTAGTAGCCAGTATAGTTTTAGTTTTGTTCTGCACAGCCATCTGTAAGCTTCAATGCCTTTTCTTCGGGTTACTCACCTTTTGTTTACTTTTGGTTTAAGCATTAGATACCTTTTTACCGTCACGCTGTCGCCTGAATATTGTGATTACAACAAACCATCGTCGTCTCACATGACGTGTCCCTGACATCTACAAAGCAATTAGCTACCTGCTGCCACCTACTGATATAGAAGAGAATAACATGATTTCTCTGCCGAGCTCTAGACAGCACAGACACTCAACAACGGCGCATTATTTGCAGACTATAATTACGTTTTTCCCCAAAAATATTTTTTAACCCAATTAGGTGAAACTACATAATCTGCCACTGCACACCAGGCTGTATCTCACCGCACACTAGTGTGCCGCGGCACAGTGGTTGAAAACACTGCTCTATAGGGTTGTGGCTAAACTGGAGCCTATATTATTCTTGTTGGTACAGTAGAGCATCATGTAACCCCACCCAAAAGAAGAAAATAAAACAACAGGGGTTTAACGTCTGATCAATATGACCTCCAGAATAACATGGTGGCATAATCAGTCTCATTTCAAATTGGTGTCTTTCAGCCGCAGGTGACAGCATAGATTACAACTAACAGCACTCAACCAGACACCTGCACACTGCTACTACAGGACATTACTTTTAATGTGTGATGACAAATAGAGAGAGGAGTGAGTAGCCACTCTGCTCATCAAGCACTTTTTCTGATGAATCACAGTTATGCCGGCGCCGTTGTCTCTGCGAGGAAGGCGGCGGTTCGATATTTCCACTCTGTCTCACCCAAAGCAATTGACAGCTGTCTGTTCCCACAACTCCACTGCAGGAGGCGGGCAGCTTCGTTGATGTCAAGGAAGTCTGGCTGGTTGTCCTGATGTGAAGGTCGTACGCGGGAACTATGTAACATCCGAAATCGCAGCACAAGTTTTTGCTTATTCTTTTGGTTTGTATTTTAGTTGTTTGTCCTCAAAGTATAAAGAAAGTTAACTTTGTAATTGTTATATATTGTATATATATGATATAGACGTAATATAACATAAGATTTCAGTATATATAATAGACTGTACATATGTAAATATTACATATATGTTATATTTTATATTGCTATATTTAGTCTATTCATACCTGCATTGTCCTTTCCATCATTGTAGCTGAGCTACTGTGTGGAACAATTTCCCTTGTGGATCATTAAATTTTGTTCATGTTTTTGTCTATAAACATTATATATACATGTTTTTTTTAATATATTTTACTATAGAATTAAAAGGACACCTCTAAAGCTGAGGACATTGCCACTTATTTCTTAATTCTGTACCCAAAATGATGTTCACAGGCAAATTCCACCCAGAATAGACACAGTAGTGATTATAGGCTTGTTCTCTGAAGAGTTTCAGCATATTTTGTAGAAATCAGAAGAAAGGCTCACTGAGGAAATGGAAAAACAAGGTCAGGCCAGCACTTAGAAATGAGAGAAAAAGAAGGGAAGTTGCCAATATTCCATATTGCATCCTCTTCTACTGATGTATTCCTCGAGATGCTTGAGGAAATGCTGAAAGTATGCGGAGTCTATGGAAAAGGAGATGGAAGAGCAGGGAAGTCTGGAAATGGCAATTCTTCTTTTTCATTTTTGCTCATAATGTTACCCAAATCGGTTGTGAAGTAATCATGGACCATGGACACAAAAACATGCAAGTTAGGAGGCTTTTTGCAAACTTGCTCACGGTTGCATTTTTTAAAACAAAAACACCACTGGCTAGCCAGTGCGTCCATTAGACCAGGGGTGTCAAACATAAGGCCCGAAGGATACGTTTGCTAAGTATAAAAATGAGCCGAAATTTTGGAATGGAACAAACTGCTGTTCTAAATGTGTCCACTAGATGTCGCAATAGCTATTCTTTGTATCTTTGTAGATAATGCTACGTATGTAAAAAAATAAATAAACCACAATATATTAGTACATAAGTCAAGGAAAATGAGCAAACTACATAAATAACATTATGTAATTTGATTTTAATATTATTTTTTTATCTTGATAGTTTGAAAATAAACACCAATAAGTTGACTGATGAACATTATCACATACTTTATTTAGAAAGTATACATAACAACAAATGAAGACAGAAAACTATGTAAGTGTAAAAAAAAATCAACATTATGATTTGTAAAATTTCAGAATGTGATTGTTCTATTTTTAAACAAAGTCTTTATTTTTAAGTTATCGTGCGATGATTTTACCAGTATGGCCCACTTGGGAGTAGATTTTTCTCTGTGTGGCCCCCGATCTAAAATGAGTTTGACACCCTGCATTAGTGGTTTAACAGAAGATATTTGATTAACTTTTGTCTAAAATGTTTTCAATAACTAAGTTTGTGAAATACACATTTTTACCAGTATTTACTGCGGTCTCTCACCCTGTCTTGTAAACTTGTACACTAAGAGAAGCAATGAACAATTTGCATGTTGTTGTTATGATATAATATACATTAAATGACAGTGGATGTTAGCTATACAACTTGCTATTATTATCAATCGTCAATCAAAGTTTACTTATATAGCCCTAAGTCACAAGTGTCTCAAAGGGCTGCACAAGCCACAACGACATCCTCGGCTCAGACCCCACATCAGGGCAAGAAAAAACTCAACCCAATGAGTGGACAATGAGAAACCTTTGAGGGGACGGCAGATGTGGGGACCCTCGCCCCTGGGCGACCGGTGCCATCGAGGATTATTAGCTAACAACACACAATGTATGGGTTTCGGACGGATGTAGTGACGTCATAATAGAAGCTGTAGGAGGGTGGGATGTACAGGACTGTGTCAGAATTTGTTTTTGTAATTCAACTTAAAACATGAAAATGTCATACATTCTGGATTCATTACACATCAAGCGAAATATTGCAAGCCTTTTATTATTCTAATATTGCTGATTATGGCATACAGCTTGAGAAAACTCAAAAAATTACATAGTTTGTAGAATATTTCTTCAGACCAAGTTAAAAAATGATTTATAACAGCAAAACAAAATAAAACATTTGAAAATGTCAATAAATGCACTCTGAACTTGGTTGGGAATCATTTTGCACGGATTACTGCATCAATGCGGCATGGCATGGAGGCAATCAGCCTGTGGCATTGCTGAGGTATTATGGATGCCCAGGATGCTTCAATAGCAGCCTTGAGCTCATGTGCATTATTGGGTCTGGTGTCTTTCAGCTTCTTCTTCATAATACCCCACACATTCTCTATGGGGTTCAGGTCAGGGGAGTTAGCAGGCCAATGGAGGACAGTAATGCCATGGTCAGTACACCAGTTACTGGTGGTTTTGGCACTGTGGACATATGCCAGATCATGCTGGAAAATGAAATCATCATCTGTTTTGCTGTTATAAATCTATTTGTATTTACTTAGTCTGAGGAAATATTCACATTTTTGGAGATAGGATTTTTGAGTTTTCTTAAGCTGTATGCCATAATCAAAAATATTACAATAATAAAAGGCTTGCAATATTTCAGTTGATGTGTAATGCATCCAGAATGTATGACATTTTCATGTTTTTAATTGCATTGCAGAAAATAAAGGACTTTATCACAATATTCAAATTTTCTGAGACAGTCCTGTACTGTGTCAAATACTCTGGAAAGTTAGTGCCCTCCTGGCATCTGTGTAAATGAAATTATCAAAATTATTTTGCATGCCTTCATCCTCACTGTCTATACAGGGAAATGGGCTCCAGTTCTGTAGATGACGTCACAGCAAGAAGTGTGTGTGGGAAGGGGAATCGAGTC
The DNA here is from genome assembly GCF_033978795.1 of Nerophis ophidion. NCBI lineage: Eukaryota > Metazoa > Chordata > Actinopteri > Syngnathiformes > Syngnathidae > Nerophis > Nerophis ophidion. The sequence continues at coordinate 66,947,762 of NC_084613.1, read as the reverse complement.
TGGCAATGAAAAGGGGGCGTTCCAAATGCAGTTAGTTACTTAGACTTAGACTTCCTTTATTGTCATTCAAATTTGAACTTTGCAGTACAAATAAGAAAGACATTTCGTTGCATTAGCTCATCGTAGTGCAGGACCACATTTATGGATGTATTTTATCCAGCCATCTATTTTCTACCGTTTGTCCCTTTTGGGGTAGCGGGGGGCGCTGGAGCATATCTCAGCTGCATTCAGGTGGAAGGGGGGATACACCCTGCATGTCTTTAAATTCCAGCTAGTGAATCCATTTTTGGAGGGAATTGAGGGGATTATTTTAATGCGTTAATATGGAGTGACTACACTGGAAGTTAACTTTGAAATGTACAGACTTTCCCGATATATTTGCCAAAAAAGTTACATTTCTACCATGAGCCTTTGCAGCCGCAGCCGAGCAGGGCGCCGCCATCGACCTACCGATAACCGGATTTTCCAGACCATAGGGCACACCGGATTATAAGGCGCACTGCCAGTGAGCGGGTCTATTCAGGTCGATTTTCATACAAAAGGTGCACCTGATTATAAAGTGCGTTAAAGTGGTCAGATTAGGATTTTTTTCTAAATGGAAAACACTTCCCTGTGGTGTACATAACATGTAATGGTGATTCTTTGGTCAAAATGTTGCATAGATTATGTTTTACAGATCGTCTTCAAGCCGCTTTCTGACAGTCGCTTCAGGATGCGCCGTTTTGTGGGCGGCCTTATTTACGTGGCTCACCTTCGGCATCGTCTTCTCCCCGTCATCTTTGTTGTCGCCGTGTAGCGTGCAAGGACGGGAGTAGAAGAAGTGTCAAAAGATGGCGCTAACTGTTTTAATGACATTCAGACTTTACTTAAATCAAAAACGGAGCAGCAAACAACAACACTGGGAATGTGTCTTGTGAAAAACCGTCCGACCGGAACTCTCTAATAACTTAAATTCCTTGGGTGAATAATGTAAACTCACAACACCAGTATGTTTTAGCATTTTCATGGCGAGTTTACTGACAGAAATAAGTAAGAACTTTACATTACTTTATATTAGAAATGGCAACAGCGGATGATGAATGTGCCATATTAAGAAGGTAGAGAAAAAGAAGAGGCTTATCAACTACGGTGTCCGCACGGACTACAATGGCGGATGCGTGCAAATGTTCAGGACTTATACAGATCCCAAATTCACATCAGAAAGTACCAGAAGGAATGAAAAGTTGGTTTGCATAAAATTGTGAAACAAAATGCCAGATATTATGTCTGCTCATGGGTGCCATTTTGGAGTCCTTGTACACACACCGTAATAATACTTGAATGTCTGACTACGGTTGGCGCAATGCTACGATAATCAATCAAGTCGTACTAAAAAATGTTGACAGACTTTTGAACGCAGTGTGCAATGTTGTATAATCTCAATCGAACATTTAAAGTTTTGATGATTTTTACTGGAGTCATCTTGCAGTCTACACGTATCTCTTATGTGTGACTGCCATCTACTGGTGAGAACTATCATTACACCATGTACCTAAAAAAATAGCTTTTGAGGTCAGTCAGCACAACCACAATTATTCTGTACATTAAGCGCACCGGGTTACAAGGCACACTGTCTTTTTTTGAGAAAATAAAAATATATTAATTGTGCCTTATAGTCCAAAAATGATGGTACTCAAAATGTAATTGATATGGGTAATGACTGCCAAATTAGTTTTAGGAGCCCAAATACAATGCATTTGTAAAGTATCCACAGGGCTTCACGTTTTCAACATTTTATGTTACAGTCTTATTTTAAAATGGAATAAATTCCTTTTGGTCCTCAAAATTCAACACACAACACCTCATCATTTTTTTTTAAATGTATTAAAAAGTAAATAAAAAAGGAAATCACATGTAGATACATATTCACAGCCTTTGCTCAAAACTTTGTCAATGCACTTTTGGCAGGAGTTACAGCCTCAGGTATTTTTAAATACCATGCCACAAGCTTGGCACACCTATCTTTGAGAAATTTCGCCTATTCCTCTTTGCAGCACCTCCCAAGCTCCATCAGGTTGGACGGGAAGTGTCGGTGCGTAGCCATTTTCAGATCTCCCCAGAGATGTTCAATCGGATTCGAGTCTGGGCTCTGGCAGGGCCATTCAGTTGTCCTGAAGCCATTCCTTTGATATCTAGGCTGTGTCTCATGCTGACAGATAAACCGTTGCCCAAGTGTGAGTTCAAAGAGCGCTCTGGAGCAAGGTTTCATCCAGGATGTCTCTGAACATTGCTGCATTCATCTTTACCTCTATCTTGACTGGTTTCCCAGTTGAAAACATCCCCCCAGCATGATGCTGTCTTTACCATGCTTCATTGTAGGGATGGTATTGGCCTGGTGATGAACAGTGCCTGTTTTTCTCCAAACAAGACGCAAAAGAGTTACATTTTTGTCTCATCAGACATCTTATGGTCTGAGAGTCTGTCAGTGTTAAGGTTTCAAAAAATGAATCCAATTGCGGAGCACTAAAAAGTATTTTTAATAACAAAAAAATCACTGGAGAAAATAATTTAAGAGTAACAAAAGTCAGCTCCAGGAAGACGGGGTCAAAAAGTCTGTTCAGCATCTGAGGAAATACAAAAACAGGGTTCAAAAAAGGTTTCAGGGCAAAGGTCAGAATGATAGTGTTCAGGTTAGAGTGTACCACAGGCAACGGACGAACTGGCACTGGCTGGGTGGAGATCCAGGATTTAAGTCAGGTCGTTGATTAGGTGCAGGTGGGCTTGGATGGCTGGCAGCACACCTGCAACTGACGACCAGGGAGAGACTTGCAGACAAGAGGAAAAAAAAAGGCAGGAGAAATGCCCTCATGACAGTCAGGTGCATTTTGGAAAACTTGTATTTACTAAGGAATGGCTTCTGTCTAGCAACTAGTGACTATACCATACAGGCCTGATTGGTGGTTTGCTGCAGCGAGGTTCTCCTTTCTCTCTTGAACCATCAGAAAAAACAACCATCCTAATGTCTCCAAATTGTTAACGATAGGCAAAATAAAATAAAGAAGTGCAGTTCCCCTTTAAGAGAGTGCTGGGAAATACTTGCAAAGACAGAAATCAGTCACTCGGGCTGGAACTCACATGGTAACTTAGAATATTGTATGAAATTTGTTTGTACGACAATATTGCAATACAGCAATTAAGCATGGAAAACATTTTATAGCACCACTGATGTTGATGTATTGAGACTAAAAGCAAAAACTATGATTGATTGTGTTATCAATTCTTTTTTTTTCCGCCCAAGTGTTCAGCTTAGAATTTATGCGAAAACCTTCACTACGGTCATTTTCCATATTTCCAGATGTAACGCCTTCTCCTACATTATGCATATGTCTGCTCCTGGTGTGCCTACAATTGCTCCTGTAAACGTCGACCCGTGCAATATCATTCTAATAAATTGCAATGAATGAGAATGAGGCTTCCCGAGAAAAAGGCGTCGCGTTAGACGGAGCCTAATGTGTGACATGCAGCCGCGCGGCCGTGTTGTCCGCCTCGTTTCCACTACAGGCAGGCGTGCGCACTCCGTCTCAAGACTTTTGAAATCAATCAGCCGGTGTGAGTTATTCACACAGTCCAACATCAAAAAGGCATTACTTATCTAAGGCCCCTTAATTTCCAATCCGTCTGTCAAGCCAACTTGAAATATGGAATCTCATTACTTTGAACAAGTGGGGAGGGGGTCCAACATAAATCATCTTATTTTCATTTCGCACTGACGCAGTCTGTTTAGAAGTGGCGGGACTGTGGGAAGAAAAGTGGAAGTTGAAGAGTGGAAGTGACAGTGGAGAAAGAGATGGAGAGCCTTGCGGTGACACCGAGCAAGACAAAGCGACAGCAATGGGTTTCCAACGTTTAAATTGGTGTGGCAGTGAGCCCTAATTATTTTCCTTATTTCCACACCTATTCCTGAGTTTGTAAAAAAAACAAAAAAAACAACTGATTTTGTGGTGATAACAGAATAAAGATCCAATCAATGTCGTATTGACTATAAATCGAATATATACTGCCCACCCCTGTTTACATTCAAGAATGTAAACTTGGCTTCTTGTATCATCCTACAATGTATAATATAGCATGTTTATGGGTTGATATAGCTCGTATGCTAGAGCGGCCGTGCCAGAAACTTGAGGGTTCCAGGTTCGATCCCCGCTTCTGCCATCTTAGTCACTGCCGTTGTGTCCTTGGGGAAGACACTTTACCCACCTGCTCCCAGTGCTACCAACACTGGTTTAAATGTAACTTAGATTTTGGATTGTGCCGTCTGCCCTCATCAACTCAAGTGCGCTGATTGCTGACTGCCTGCAGCTGTGCAGGCGCGTGGCCGCGACGCGGTAAGAGCAGAGCAGGGGCGTGTCGAAGCGCGCTGGTTGCTGATGGCATGAGGGAGTGCGAATGCGCCGTGACAGAAACTTGTAACTGTACCGGGATGTTAGGTTGTTCTCTTGTCTTTGTCAAATTTGCGGGACACAGCCAGAGCTGCCTGAACCAAGACTGAGGGTGTTTTGGCCCAACTACCCCCTCAAACCTCAACAATCAATCAATCAAATCGATAATATACTGCCCACCTCCGTTTACATTCAAGAATGTAAACTTTGCTTCTTGTATCATCCTACAATGTATAATATAGCATGTTTATGGGGCGATATAGCTCATTTGGTAGAGTGGCTTTGCCAGCAAGTTGAGGGTTCCAGGTTCGATCCCCGCTTCTGCCATCTTAGTCACTGCCGTTGTGTCCTTGGGGAAGACACTTTACCCACCTGCTTCCGGTGCCACCCACACTGGTTTAAATGTAACTTAGATATTGGGTTTCACTATGTAAAGCGCTTTGAGTCACTAAAGAAAACGTGCTATGTAAATAAATAAATAAAAATCTAAATCTAAATTACAGGATGTTATTTATGTAGTTTGCTCATTTTCCTCGACTGGTGCACTGGTGTTTTTTTTTTTTTTTTTTACATATGAAGAGTTCATACGCAAAAACCGATAAACGCCATTTTGATAAAGTTTAGCCCAGCCTCGGTAATATATAGTCCGCCACTTCTATTGTGGTATACCAAAATCAATTTGTTTGCAAATGCGGACAAATGCCGCTTTTAACGTCATTTAGTTCAGCGATTTATTGCAACGGCCGATAAGCGCCATGGATCATCTACCACAAAAGCCGATATATCCGTTTGCCCAACCAGCGCTGCAGTACGGGATCACGTGACAAACAAAATGGCGGCGCGCACGGAGTCACTCAGTGTTGTTATCCGCGCATGAATAATTTGGAAGCTTCTCCTGTGAACACTGTTAAGCCAGCGAAAAAAAGTGACGTGTTGAAGTTATTATTTGATGTTGGCGCTAGCACGCGTGTCCGTGAGTTTTACACCGCTGCGTTAAACGATGTTGTCGAGCATGGAGCTAATGTCGATAGCGATGATGAGTGAGCTGTTATCTGCACAGGAGTGTTTTTGATAGGCAAACCAGGTTGAGCATTTGTGGTTGTTTTATTAATAAAACATTGTCTTCATTTTAACACTGTTTTTTTTGTTTTTTCATTTTGTGCTGAAAAGCACAAGGTAAATATGTGAGATCATAGTTCCAAAAAAGCATGTCCGGTTAGCAAGTACGAAAAAACAATGTTCGCAGGGACAGCTAGATTTATACGTACCAAGGGATCGAAACTCTTAAATAATGAAGTAAAGAAATGTGAACAGTTGTTACGTTGAAATGTGGCTTTCAATAAATTTCACGTTCTGTTTTTCTCTCTATCTTTATCTTGAATATTATGTGAAATAACGACCGCAAAGAAAACGATTTTGGAGATATATGTTTTTGCGACATATCATAAATTGGATATATCTGCTTTTGACGTAAAACCACATCAAAAACTCTTACTTGAAAGCCATTCATTACATCAGCATTTCTTAAAAGTTTAGGCTTTCATGACTTGCTTATGTTGATATTAAATAAACCATTGTACGCAACACCAGCAGGCAGAAAATCGTTAATATACAGAATCGGTCAAAATGGATGTATCTGCTTTTGCATATGAACTCTTCATATGTAGCATAATCTAGTGTCTAGTACAATAGTTCTCAAATGGGGGTATGTGTACCCTTGGGGGTACTTGAAAATATGCCAAGGGGTACATGAGATTTTTAAAAAATATTCTACAAATAGCAACAATTCAAAAATCCTGTATTAATATATTTATTGAATAATACTTCAACAAAATATGAATGTAAGTTCATAAACTGTGAAAAGAAATGCAACAATGAAGTATTCAGTGTTGACAGCTACATTTTTTGTGGACATGATCCATAAATATTGATGTTAAAGATTTTTCTTTTTGTGAAGAAATGTTTAGAATTAAGTTCAGGAATCCAGATGGATCTCTATTACAATCCCCAGAGAGGGCACTTTAAGTTGATGATTACTTATATGTGTTCTAGAAATATTTATTTATAATTGTTTATTTTTCAACAAGTTTTTATTTATTTTTATATCTTTTTTTCCAAATAGTTCAAGAAAGACCCCTACAAATGAGCAATATTTTGCATTGTTATACAATTTAATAAATCAGAAACTGATGACATAGTGCTGTATTTGACTTCTTTATCTCTTTTTTTCAATCAAAAATGCTTTGCTCTGATTAGGGGGTACTTGAATTAAAAAAATGTTGATAGGGGGTACAATTAGAACAGCCGTTTCTTCATTCAAAAATTTCAGCTAATTTTTATTCCAGGCAATCTCATCCCGTGGGCCGAATTAAACCTTACATTTGACAACCCTGACATACCTGTATTGCACCCCTTGATGATGTTAACCTCTTGTGCAAATAACAATTGTAATAAAAAATATTATTTTAACATCTTTATTCACACCAATTACTTATAGTACCGATAATAGCAACAATAAACACTGGTATCAATTAAGAATATCGATAAGGGTATCATTTCGGTAAAACCCTGACGACATACATCCCTCGCCAGGACGCTGGCAACTTGGGTTACAGCCCAGGCTCAGAGCAGTTGAAAAAAAAACAATGCAGCCGAGAGAGGGACTACACAATTACTACACAAAGCAGAGCTGTCTGTTATTGACAGCTATGGCCATCAATCATTGTCTTCTGCCGTCAAAATCAGGGGCCCCGATTTGCTTCAGCCAAGGTAAACCCCTCGCATTGAGGCGGCCATGGACATGCATTACTGTTATGTACGGGGGAGTAGAGACGGCACAGACGGCAGGGCTATAGTAGCTATATGTTTTATTTATATATATGTCTATATACTACAGATAAATAACAAATAATAATATCATTCAACAAGGGAATGGAGTGTGATGTATCCAAAGTTAGTGTGTGTGTGTGAGACTATGTGTGGTGATTAGCTGGGGGGTGTTACCCATAGTGTTGAAGAAAAGAAGCGGAGGATCAAGAGGGGTAAGGCAAAGTTTGGAGGTCCATAAGCAGGCAGTAAGTCAGGGCTATAACAAGGCGTTTTAGGTCCGTGTCCAGGCATGAGGTTGAGATCCAAAGGGGCAGCCAAGGAAGCAGAGGGAATACGAGAAGACGAGAGGCACAGCTCATCACACGGGAACGAAGGGTTGCTGCAAGGAACGACAGGGGGGTAACACGAGTCCAATCAACACGAAGGAGAAGAAACACAGAGAGAGAGTTTGCATATAGCAGGGTTAGTCGGCTTACTGTAGACGAACAGAATACTACGTTCAGGCGCCGGATAGCAGGTTGTGCAGGCTTAAGAAGGCGATTGCTGGGGATTGATTGCAGCTGCTTGCCGCTGCCGGACTGACACTGGAGGTGCGCTCATCGGAGCGTACAGATGAGTGCACATTGGCATGCGCCCGGGTCGGACATTAACATACATATAAAGATAGTATGAAAAGTTCTATCGCCAAGTTAATGTCATTATTATTGCATTTCTGATTGATTAATTGATTGATGACTATATTGCACAACCCTAGTTACAGCACATTGATAGTAGAGAAGATAAGTGGAAAGGGTTGCATAATTATCAAGATTATGGTCATTTGACAATGAAATATGGTGGTATAAAATGGATGGATGGATATTTACTTTTATGAACCTAAAAAAGTGACTAATTGGAGAACCGCTTTTCTACTAATTATTATTGTCACCTTGGGAAGGATGGAGACACAAATTGAGAGTCGGGCCCATATAAATCCATCACTGTACTCTAGTCTAATAATTCATGTCTATTACAGAGCCGCTAAATTATTCATTTACAGGGATAATGAAAATATGTTAATTAGAGAATTGCTATGGGGGAAAGTATGCATACAGTGACACTCCTCGGCCATTATAATTGGGATTAGTAATTATTTGAGCATTACTTTGTAAAGATGACATATTAGGGCCTGTAAGGGTTTTAAATATCTGGGATTGTGTTTGAGAGGCAAAAAAGTTGATGACTCATTTTAGGAAATATGGCCCTCATAACACATAAGTGTACGTTGTTAAAGTTATCGCCTGGAGAAGAAATATCATTCCTAAATGTCGTTGGGGAGTCCAGTCCTAATTTGAAACATAGCCCGAAGAGAAAAACAGCACTTGTTCTCTAAATCGCCATCCCTCACTCAGCTGCTTCTGATTAAGCAAACCATTCACTGCTTCAGTTTTCTGTCCTTTACGACGGGGGCACCATTTCCAACAGAGAACTATTCTCAAAGTTTATCAACAGCTTCTAGTCAAGTCTCTCCTCCTCCTTTGTGCTCGCTGCTCCCCGGCTCCCCTACCACCCACCCCCCCGGAGGCCCTGCGAGAAAGGAGGGCTCTGTCATGACCCCCGTGGCAGGGAAAATGGCGGAATTGATCCCATGCTGTGCCGCGTGATAACACTCTCGAGCGTGACACATTCCGCCTCCGATTACAAGCGCAGGATTCATTCCTGGCTTTCTCGCCGTCACCTCGCTCGGGCATTGAGCAATTTGCGGCAGAATAATGGGCCTTACCCCGGCAAGCGGTTATGTCCGTGCAAGACTTGGCATCTGTGAAGCCACCATGTTACTGTAATGACTTTTGGTGTGGTTTGCCTGCTGAGGCTTTGTATACGTAAACACACACGTAGTGTTTATAAACCACAGTGTTACGGTGACCAGATGTCCCCTTTTGCAGACATTTCCACTTTTAGGGACCTGCAAAGGGGGATTTAATTTCCTCCGTCTGCCTATGTTTTCCTTTTTTTGTGGCTTGCTTTCCACCTGTCATTATTTTATAACTGTTCTAAGATTGGGTGGCTTTTTAGTCGCTTTCTATTCTTTTCTTTGGGCAATCAAAATCACAATAAAGTCATGATTCTTTTCTTTTTCTTCTATGTCCCACTCTCCCTTGTGGAGGGGGTCCGGTCCGATCCGGTGGCCATGTACTGCTTGCCTGTGTATCGGCTGGGGACATCTCTGCGCTGCTGATCCGCCTCCGCTTGGGATGGTTTCCTGCTGGCTCCGCTGTGAACGGGACTCTCGCTGCTGTGTTGGATCCATTGTGGATTGAACTTTCACAGTATCATGTTAGACCCGCTCGACATCCATTGCTTTCCTCCTCTCCAAGGTTCTCATAGTCATCATTGTCACCGACGTCCCACTGGGTGTGAGTTTTCCTTGCCCTTATGTGGGCCTACCGAGGATGTCGTGGTGGTTTGTGCAGCCCTTTGAGACACTAGTGATTTAGGGCTATATAAGTAAACATTGATTGATTGATGATCCAGACTTTCAGCAGTCTAGACCAGTGCTTCTCAAAGTTTTTTCACTGTGTACCACCTCAGAAAAAACTCCAAGAACCACCATAATGACCGTAAATTAGCAAAATAGGTCTACATTTTCCTTAAAATAATTATACAATGAAAACCTTAACCTTACCCCCTAACCTAAGTAATACATATAAATAATTTCAGTTGCTTATTATTAGGTCTGTCGCACCACTGCATCTCTACCTGGCCGTTACTACCAGCCCCCTGGGCCTTATTCGGACTTTATCAGTGAATTTTCAGAGTCTGTCGCTGATATAGTGATGCACGCTGAAAATATAATTATGATGGGGGATTTTAATATGCATATGATTACCCCATCAAACTCTCCGTGCGTGGCGCTCCAGACTATAATTGAAAACAAGGCAGATATTTTATTAAATAATTACATTAAGTACTTTTGGCCAACATTACACAGAGTTTGAACAGTAACACAGTGTTTGAATATAGGAAAATATTACACTGTACTTTAATCAAGTGATTATTTGGTTTACGACACAACGTGCCACTAGTGATACAGGTATCACAGTTTGAGAATTACCGGTCGAGACAAAAGCAAGACTAAGACTTTGAGGAGTCTATACTGAAGGAGCTGCTTCCATCCATCCATGTTTTTATGCTCAAAGTTAAATTTTTCAAAGCAGAAAATATGACAAGAACACCACTGCTTAAGTTACCATTAATGGTTTAACAGAAAACATATTTTTTAAAATGTCTATATTTTTCCCAATTACTAAAAGTATTGAATAAAAACTGCTCTTTGTTCTGAGGAATTTGTTTGGAGTCCAGGCTTGTCAATGATGTTGTTGCGATCTGCTGCTCAGATCTTCACGTGTTTGTTTTTTCTTTCTCAGTCTGACACGTTTATTTCCTGTTTTTGTCCATCACTATGGTTACACATCAGTCCACCTGTTAGTCTCGCCCCGCACACCTGCTACTAATTTTCACCCTCCTATTTAAGCTCACCTTTTCTGTTTACTCATTCTCGGATCCTAATTTGCCCACGCGCATCAGTGACGACTCTCATCATTCGTATGTATTTTCTCGCTAGCTCTCACGCCAAGCCACTTTATTGTCTAGCTTTCATGCTAAATGTTTTGTTTACTCTTTTGTGTCCTCGTACCAAGTTCTAGTTTTCCTTGTTTTAGCCTAGCTTTCACGCTAGCGTCTTTTGTTTACTTTTTCTCTTTACACCAGTATTTTTGTTCATAGACTTTTGTTATTAAATACCCTTTATCTTACCTATGCTGTGTTCTGCTTCGACGCATCCACGGGAAAACCACACCGGCATTACAATGCCGAAGAAGAGTCATCACAGTAGGATCCGAGCATCAAGTTGTTTTTCCGCGTCGAAACCACGGGAGGAACCCTTCGACTTAGGGTTGTGGTTGGAGCTCGTGGCTTGGGAGCAGGAAAGACTCGACTGTGGGCCTGAAGTCTCCTCCGAAGCCGTTCGCGCTGCCCCGAAGAAGCGGGGGGTCCAGTGGAGAGGTCCCCCGCGCGGCAGTAATGTTCCAGCACCACTTATTCCTCCCCATGGACACAGCAAGTTTCACCCCGTCCAGGATTCACCCGTCATTACCGGTAATCCTGCTTGTTTTTTTTCAAATCATTCCTTAAGCTGCCATGACACTTTTTCTGACACAAGCGATGACGTCATTTGGGGAACGCCCACCGGTGACGCAACACCGGCCTCTGTTGATGACATTTTTTCAGAAGATTTTTTTATTGTGGACGATATATCTCAGCCATTTTCCAAAAACTTGGACAGTAATAATACTTTCACACAGTATCAGGACATTTATATTGATTCTAGTCACCCTCAGTATATTGTTAATTGTCAAGATCAGCCTCCCATTACTTTGGCCCCGCCCACATCTCAGCCTATTTCACGTCCTACCCCTACGTCACCTGATTTTGAAACTGACCTAGAAAAATATAGTCCTGCCTGGATGGACGAGTGGTACAGGAGAGTTTTGATTGAACTGGAGCTGGAGGAGAAATTTCTTGCTGCTCAGAACAATCCTCTCCTCATACAGACTAATGGGGTGGAGTCTGCCCTCCTCCAAACCTCCCACCGCCCGCCCTTACGGTCAGCCTCTATCCAACGGGACCCCGTCTGGAATCCGGGTCTCGAGGGGAGGGCCAGTATTACTACTAAGCCTCCTAGACCTCCACCACCGGTGTTCACCCCTGTTAAACCTGTTAAGCCACTACGGCCTCCTAGACCTCCTCCACCGGTGTTTACCCCTGTTAAACCTGTTAAGCCACTACGGCCTCCTAGACCTCCTCCACCGGTGTTCTCCCCGGTCAAGTCACGCCCTCTTAGACCTCCTCCACCTGTGTTCCGTCCGTGCCCTAGTTCTAGTTCTAGTCACAGTCTCTCTCAGAGTTCGAGTCCCAGCCTTCTTCGTAGCCCATGCTCTAGTCCTACTCGTAGACCGACTTGTAGACTGAGTCGTAGTCCAAGTCCTGGTCCGAGTTTCCGTTCTGATTCTAGTTGTAGTCCTAGTCTTTCTCGTAGTCGTCGTAGTCCTAGTTCCACTCGTAGACTGATCCGTAGTCCGAGTCCTGTTTCGAGTCCGGTCCCGAGTCTTGTTTCTTGCCTTTGTAATATTAGTACTGATTCCCCTCGTGGTCTTAGTCCGAACCCTAGTCCTTACCCAAGTTCTTGTCCGAGCCCCAGTGTTACTGTAAGTCCTAGTCTTTGTCCTAGTCCTTGCCCGAGCACCAGTTTGATTGTTAGTCCCAGTCCTTGCCCAAGCCCTAGTTTGACCGTTTGTCCTAGTTCTTGCCCAAGCCCTGGTATGACTGTAAGTCCTGGTCGTTGCCCAAGCCCTTCTCAAAGCACTAGTGTGATTGTAAGTCCTGGTCCTCTCTCAAGTCCTTGCCCGAGTCCTAGTGTTTGTCTTATCACTCATCATAGTCCTAGTCCTGCTCACAGCCAGTCCCCTAGTTCTCCTCGGCAGACCCCTGTGCCTGCTCCTCGGCTGAAGCCGACTCCTGCTCCTCGGCTGAAGCCGACACCTGCTCCTCGGCTGAAGCCGACACCTGCTCCTCGGCTGAAGCCGACACCTGCTCCTCGGCTGAAGCCGACACCTGCTCCTCGGCTGAAGCCGACACCTGCTCCTCGGCTGAAGCCGACACCTGCTCCTCGGCTGAAGCCGACACCTGCTCCTCGGCTGAAGCCGACACCTGCTCCCAGTCTGGTTCTCACACCAGCACATGACTCTGACCTGGTTTTCACGCCAGAATTAGACTCTCGCCTGGTTTTCACACCAGAAAATGTTTCTAGCCTTGTTCTCACGCCAGTTTCAGACTCTAAACTGGTTCTCACGCCAGTTTCAGACTCTAAACTGGTTCTCACGCCAGCACCAGTTCCTAAGCTGGAGCCCACTCCGGTACCAGCACCACGACAGGCACCGGTGCCAGCTCCGTGCCGCCAAGCACCGGTGCCAGCTCCGCGCCGCCAAGCACCGCCGACGACGGGGCTGGAGCCCACACCAGCGCCGACGACGGGGCTGGAGCCCACACCAGCGCCGACGACGGGGCTGGAGCCCACACCAGCGCCGACGACGGGGCTGGAGCCCACACCAGCGCCGACGGCGGGACTGGAGCCCACACCAGCGCCGACGGCGGGGCTGGAGCCCACACCAGCGTCGACGACGGGGCTGGAGCCCACACCAGCGTCGACGACGGGGCTGGAGCCCACACCAGCGTCGCCGACGGGGCTGGAGCCCACACCAGCGTCGACGACGGGGCTGGAACCCACACCAGCACCACCGACGACTCCTGCGGCTCCCAGGCCGCCTCCGACGACTGCTGCGGCTCCCAGGCCGCCTCCGACGACTCCTGCGGCTCCCAGGCCGCCTCCGACGACTCCTGCGGCTCCCAGGCCGCCTCCGACGACTCCTGCGGCTCCCAGGCCGCCTCCGACGACTCCTGCGGCTCCCAGGCCGCCTCCGACGACTCCTTCGGCTGCAGCACCCGCATCATCCTCGCCAGCTGCACTCGGGCCTGCTTTGGCTGCAGTCCCCGCACCCTCGTCTGCTGCTTCCAAGCCTGCTGGGATTTCGGTGCTGAGGCGTCGTCCACCACGTCGACCACGGGCGTGGCCTCTGCGAGGTCATCCTCCTCGCCAGATACTCCCTCCTCCATGTCGGCCACGGATGTGGCCGTGCCCGGGTCGTCCGCCTCGCCGGGCACCTCATCCTGCGAGGCGGCCACTAATGTGGTCTTTTCGAGGTCGCCCGCCAAAACTTTTTCGGCAGCAGCGTTCCACCCGCCGCCGCCACATGATGTGTCCTCGGTGGATTCGGGGACATGCGATCTGGCGACCCTCCACCGTGGACTCCCTCCGCCCTCCCTTCGTTTGTGAACTTTCTGGTTTTGGGGAGGGGGTTCAAGTTTTTGTTTTGTTTTTTAAGACATCTGGTATCTGTCTTTTGTTGGGGGGGAATACTGTTGCGATCTGCTGCTCAGATCTTCACGTGTTTGTTTTTTCTTTCTCAGTCTGACACGTTTATTTCCTGTTTTTGTCCATCACTATGGTTACACATCAGTCCACCTGTTAGTCTCGCCCCGCACACCTGCTACTAATTTTCACCCTCCTATTTAAGCTCACCTTTTCTGTTTACTCATTCTCGGATCCTAATTTGCCCACGCGCATCAGTGACGACTCTCATCATTCGTATGTATTTTCTCGCTAGCTCTCACGCCAAGCCACTTTATTGTCTAGCTTTCATGCTAAATGTTTTGTTTACTCTTTTGTGTCCTCGTACCAAGTTCTAGTTTTCCTTGTTTTAGCCTAGCTTTCACGCTAGCGTCTTTTGTTTACTTTTTCTCTTTACACCAGTATTTTTGTTCATAGACTTTTGTTATTAAATACCCTTTATCTTACCTATGCTGTGTTCTGCTTCGACGCATCCACGGGAAAACCACACCGGCATTACAATGCCGAAGAAGAGTCATCACAGATGTGTGACATTGCAATTGTCCTCCAAAAAACAAAGGGTTGTGTTTCCAATGAGGAGCAATGACAACCGCAACATACAGATCCTTGTTGACGCTGGAACTAATTAGTCAGAAACATCAGTTTACTTTTAATCCAAAATTTTGATTAATAAAGGAAAGGAAGTGGAAACACAAATAGGAGTGCTGGACTGGAAATAAAACCAAATACCAGAATCTAATAATAAATGTCAGGTTGTCCATTTTAAGCAAATGTTGGGTCTTTTGTGGTCAGCGAGATTCTTCAGCAAAAGCGGATCAATTACAGCGGTGTGGCCTGCTGAGGTGTACGTCAAGGTCTGCGGGAGGGTTCACAGGCGGAGAGGCAGGCCGCCGTCACTTAGCAAGTTACGTGTCAAGAGAGCATATTTCAACATTTAGCACCCTCTTGACATTTGCATAATGGTTGCAAGCAGCTCCTACAGACTAATGCATGGGTGGTAATATGAGTCAGAGTTAACAATTGACCAAAGCTGGTCAAGGCAAGGTTTTAAAAAAATATAT
Source organism: Nerophis ophidion (assembly GCF_033978795.1). Classification (NCBI taxonomy): domain Eukaryota; kingdom Metazoa; phylum Chordata; class Actinopteri; order Syngnathiformes; family Syngnathidae; genus Nerophis; species Nerophis ophidion. Next base: position 66,932,448 of record NC_084613.1, on the reverse strand, counting down.
ATATAGACCCATTAAAGACTAATACTTTGTGGAGTTTAGACCAAGTTGGGACCAAGATTCCAAGCAGTCTAAACCTAGTTAGGACCACAGTTTAGGAGTCTGCAAAGAGTCAAGGCCAAACTATTGTGGAAGCAATTAAGTCAAGACCAAGATGTTGTGGACCAGGTTAAGACCAATATTGGGAGGAGTTAAACCAAATAAAAGCAAGAAAAATGTAATGTGAGACACCCGTTACAATAATAATACAGGTTAAGGATTGAGAAGTAAAGACCAAGAAGTTAGGAAGTTTAAACCACGTAAAATCCAAGATTACTTAAAGGCCTACTGAAACCCACTACTACCCACCACGCAGTCTGATAGTTTATACATCAGTGATGAAATATTAACATTGCAACACACGCCAATGTGGCTTTTTTAGTTTAATAACTTGCAATTTTAAATTTCCTGGGAGTTTCGTCTTGGAAACGTCATGTAATGATGACGTCAAAGGTTTTTAGGAAGTATGAGCGCTACGCGCACACACACAGGTAAAAGTTGTCTGCCTCACGGCATAATTACACAGTATTGTGGAGATCTGTTTTGCTGAATGTTTTGCAATTTGTTCAATTAATATTGGAGAAGTCACAGTAGAAAGATGGATTTGAGAAGCTTTAGCCTTTAGCCACACAAACACACGGTGATTCCTTGTTTAAAATTCCCAGAGCTGAAACTTCACTATGGATCAGAGCGCGGTCAAGCAGATATGAATCCAGACCAAATGTCAACCAGCAGGTTTCGGTGAGAAAATCGTGGTGAAAAAGTCGCCACTTACCGGATATCGGCTGAGCTTGTGTCGTCCGTACAGCTGCCATCGACACCCGTGGGACATTGGCGTCAACACACCCGTGGACGTACACCTCCGACTATCAGTTAATATTAAGCTCACTAAAACACTAGCAACACAATAGAAAGATAAGGGATTTCCCAGAATTATCTTACTAAATGTGTTTAAAAACATCGAAATACGTCCCAATAATATCACTTTTTTTTTTAACTGGTTTTTTTTTTCTAGTCCATCGCTATCAATGTCCTCAAACACGAATCTTTCACATTCTCGCTCAAATTAATGGGGAAATTGTTGTTTCCTCGGTCCGAATAACTGTTTTGTTGGAGGCTCCCATTAAAATCAATGTGAATATGTGAGGAGCCGTCAACATGTGACGTCATCTTCTGCGACTTCCGGTAAAGGTGAGGCTTTTTCAGGAAGTACCAAAAGTGGCGAACTTTATCGTGGATTTTCTCTACTAAATCCTTTCAGCAAAAATATAGCAATATCGCGAAATGACCAAGTATGACACATAGAATGGACCTGCTATTCCCGTTTAAAAAAGAAAATCTCATTTCAGTAGGCCTTTAATGATCAAGGCAAAGGAAAACAGAGGTAACAAGACCAAGGTAGATGGAGACTCAATTCAAAAACTCCTGCTCCTTCCTTGTTTTTGCCCTCCCTCCTTCGTTTTGTACGTTCACGTCAATCAAGAGGAAATTGAATTATCCGTCATGTAGGAGGGAAGGGCAAAGTAACTCCCTCCAAGCGAAGTGAGCTTGCAGACCTCCCTAACGTACCAATGTAAATAATAAGCGTAATTAGTGATTTCCATAATAATGACACCTGTGGGTTTAGTCAGACTTCAAACCTTTGCTACCTCACGTAAATATTGGCTTCAAACACAAACACACAATGAAACCCGTTTTACAAGCTGACGCGCCAGCTCTTGCATATTTCGCAACAAATGTTGTCTTCTCAATCAATTAATCAATCAATGTTTATTTATATAGCCCTAAATCCCAAATGTTCCAAAGGACTGTACAAACCACTACGACTACGACATCCTCGGAAGAACCCACATAAGGGCAAGGAAAACTCACACCCAGTGGGACGCTAGTGACAATGCTGACTATGAGAAACCTTGGAGAGGACCTCAAATGTGGGCCAACCCCGTCTAGGGGACCGAAAGCAATGGATGTCGAGCGGGTCTAACATGATACTGTGAAAGTTCAATCCATAGTGGCTCCAACACAGGCGCGAGAGTTCAGTTCAAAGCGGATCCAAGACAGCAGCGAGAGTCCCGTCCACAGGAAACCATCCCAAGCGGAGGCGGGTCAGCAGCGCAGAGATGTCTCCAACCGATACACAGACAAGCGTTCCATCCTGGGTCCCGACTCCGGACAGCCAGTACTTCATCCATGGTCATCGGGCCAGACCCCCTCCACAAGGGAGGGGGGGACAGAGGAGAAAAAGAAAAGAAGCGGCAGATCAACTGGTCTAAAAAGGAGGTCTATTTAAAGGCTAGAGTACACAAATGAGTTTTAAGGTGAGACTTAAATGCTTCTACTGAGGTAGCATCTCCAACTGTTACCGGGAGGGCATTCCAGAGTACTGAAGCCCGAATGGAAAACGCTCTATCGCCCGCAGAATTTTTTTGGGCTTTAGGAATCACTAATAAGCCGGAGTCTTTTAAACGCAGATTTCTTGCCGGGACATACGGTACAATACAATCAGCAAGATAGGATGGAGTTAGACCATGTAGTATTTTATACGTAAGTAGTAAAACCTTAAAGTCACATCTTAAGTGCACAGGAAGCCAGTGCAGGTGAGCCAGTACAGGCGTAATGTGATCAAACTTTCTTGTTCTTGTCAAAAGTCTAGCAGCCGCATTTTGTACCAACTGTAATCGTTTAATGCTAGACATGGGGAGACCCGAAAATAATACGCGACAGTAATTGAGACGAGACGTAACAAACGCATGGATAATGATCTCAGCGTCTTTAGTGGACAAAATGGAGCGAATTTTAGGGATATTACGGAGATGAAAGAAGGCCGTTTTAGTAACGCTTTTAATGTGTAACTCAAAGGAGAGAGTTGGGTTGAAGATAATACCCAGATTTTTTACCTAGTCACCTTAATTAATTATTTGGTTGTCAAATGTTACAGTTGTATTATTAAATAGAGGTTGATGTCTAGCAGGACCGATAATCAGCATTTCCGTTTTTTTGGCGTTAAGTTGCAAAAAATCTTCTAAATGGTCTTCTTAATAAAAATAGAAAGAAAATAAGAAGAGCTCACGCAAAGCCGAACATCAAGTGTGACAGCATTTTGAAAGTAAACAAACATTTGTCGCATCTGCTTTGCGTCACTGCTGGGAAACGAGGAGGGTCGATGATGATGTGAGACTCGAGCGACATCCGTATGCATAGTGGCGTATTTGCAGTACTTTGCCAAGGAGCAGGGTCAATTAGAAGAAGAGACGAGGAAGAGGGAATTCAAATTTAACCCAAATCAAGACCAACAGGCAATCTGAGACTCAAGAACAAGACCTGGACCAGGGGCGCTCACACTTTTTCTGCAGGCGAGCTACTTTTCAATTGACCAAGTCGAGGAGATCTACCTCATTCCTATTTATAATTTATATTTATTTATTTATTTATGAAAGAAACATTTTTGTTAACAAGTTAATGGTTTTTAATGATAATACAAGCATGTTTAACACACATAGATTCCTTTCTTTCATGAAGACAAGAATATAAGTTGGTGTATTTGATTCTGATGACTTGCATTCATTGGAATTAGACAGTGGTATTGATAACGTCCGCATTTTCAAATGGAGGAAAAAAAAGTCCTCCTTTCTGTCCAATACCACATGAAAGTGGTTGGATTTGGCATCTCATTTGTCCAACTTGCATACTCGTTTTTAAACACTTTGTTATGAGAGTAGCATATGTGTGTGGCCCTTTAATGTCTGGCAGCAGGTGAGTGACGTCAGTGACTGTGCGGGTGGGCAAGCAAGTGAGAAAGCGGTCGCTGAGGGCGGGGGAGAAATATATTAGCATCAAACTCCGTAGCTTGCTAGCTTGTGCATGCTAGCTTTCTGAGACTCTTATTTTGTTAGCACAGGCAGGATGAAACAGGTCTTTTATGGTGAAGACAGGAACTGTGCTGTCGGTCTTTAGAGTTTTGACAGTAGGTACGGAGTCTCTAGAAATAAAATGTGTTTCTCTGCGTCCGCCCTGTTAGTGATTTTTTTCTTAAATATGAGCTTGCAGCAGCCAGTGTCATCTCACAAGATCCTCGGGTGCCGAGAATGTCAAACAACTGACGAAAGTGAAGTCTTGGTATGATTGATGATTGCTCATTTTTATGTATATTTTTTAATGTCTGGCTTGAGATCGATTGACACACCCTCTGAGATCGACCAGTCGATCGCGATCGACGTAATGGGCACCCCTGACCTAGACAGTTTGACTTGGTAGATTGTTTTAAATGTTTGTGTTCTATTGTGCAAGATGCTAGTTGTCATTAACAACTTGCTGGAGTAGCATGTCGTCCTACAACTGTACCACTTCAGCAAATACAAACTGTTTAAGTGACCCATGCAGATTACAAAAAATGCCACTAACTACAAGTTATCAACGGATCAGCACACTCCCTCCCTTGGCCGGATACACCACCAGGCAATGGCGTTTGATAGCGGGATAGTGCTGACTAATGTCTCTGTGTGTGCCTGGCTGGTGCCAGAGCTGATGTAACTCTGCCAGGAAGCAGTCTGTTAACAGATATTTGAGTCGCCAGCGCTGCCAAGAATGAATCACTCCATTCTTCAATGGGCAATTGTTTTAATGTCTGCTCTGAGGAGATTGATCAAATTTCCCAACAAAATCGAATGAATGAACCTTTGCTTTCTGTCAAGCGGCATGAACAAAGGCCCTAAGCAGAACACTGTTGTTTGGCCTCATTGTCTAAACATATGGGCATATATACATAGCCAGGTGATAGTAAAGCTGAAGGATGCATGACTTCTGTCAGTTTTTACAGAAATATGGTAGCACTGTTATTAATTCCCATTAATGCTAACCCATAATCTGGATTGACTTGACATGTTTCACGAAGCTCAAAGCAAGCAAAAATAACCCACTGTAACTTCAAACTGTTTATTCAGATCAACGCAAACTTGGTACACAGCTTTCAGTGATAAACAAGCACATTGGAGCAGGTTTTGTTGAAAAAACATTTCTCAAAACATATTTGCATGGGTGTGGGACTTTGCAACTAATTGCCGATAAGCCGTTGACCAGTTGTCTAATTATGGCAATATGGCATAACAACCACACCAGGTGTACTGCACGGGGGAACAAGAAATAGAAGAGTCGATTGAACAGTACGGCCCAGATTCTCCGTCAAGCCGCTAAGTACGGACATCTTACCTCTTTTCCTCACGCAGTCGTCACAAGACCAATGCGCACAATTCCTTGTATGTCCAACTGTTTACCTGCTTTAAAGGCCTACTGAAACCCACTACTACCCAACATGCAGTCTGATAGTTTATATATCAATGATGAAATATTAACATTGCAACACATGCCAATATGGCCTTTTTAGTTTACTAAAATGCAATTTTAAATTTCCTGGGAGTTTCATCTTGAAAACGTGGTGTAATGATGACGTGTACACAAGACGTCACAGGTTTTTAGGAAGTATAAGCGCTGCGCACACACACAGCTAAAAGTCGTCTGCTTTAACGGTATAATTATACAGTATTTTGGAGATCTGTGTTGCTGAATCTTTTGCAATTTGTTCAATTAATATTGGAGAAGTCAAATTAGAAAGATGGAGTTGGAAAGCTTTAGCCTTTAGCCACACAAACACATGATGATTCCTTGTTTAAAATTCCTGGAGGTGAAACTTTACTATGGATCAGAGCACGGTCAAGCGAACATGAATCACGACCACATGTCAACCAGCAGGTTTCGGTGAGAATATTGTGGTTGAAAAGTCGCTTCTTACCAGAGAAAAGCTGAGCTTGTGCCGTCCATAGCTGCCGTCGACTTCCCTGAGACATTGGCGTCAAGACACCCGTGGAGACACCCCTCCGACTATCAGGTAATATTAAACTCACTAAAACACTAGCAACACAATAGAAAGATAAGGGATTTCCTAGGATTATCCTAGTAACTGTGTTTGAAAACAATTGCGTTTTTTTTTTCTAGTCTGTCGCTATCAATATGCTCAAACACAAATCTTTCATCCTCGCTCAAATTAATGGGGAAATTGTCGTTTTCTCTTTCCGAATAGCACTTTTTGTTGGAGGCTTCAACTAAAATCAATGTGAATATGTGAGGAGCCCCCACACTTGTGACGTCATCGTCTGCGACTTCCGGTAGAGGCAGGGCTTTTCTCTTAACACCGAAAGTTGCGAACTTTATCATGGATGTTCTCTACTAAATCCTTTCAGCAAAAATATGGCAATATCGTGAAATGATCAAGTATGACGCATAGAATGGACCTGCTATTCCCGTTTAAATAAGAAAATCTCATTTCAGTAGGACTTTAAGCATGCGCTAGAGGCTACTGCCCAGACAACACCCTTTTAAAAGACCTATAGCGTCCGGATGACTGAAGTTTCATTAACATGTTGTCATTACGTATTATTTGCTCTTGAAAATGAATCTGGCACTCATTTCCCTTGATATCAATTAGTTTTTGAGTAATCAGCAGATAACTAACTGTACAAATATCAGCATTGGATGTAAAATCTCCAATGCAAGCAGTCATGCAGCGCGTTTAATTGTGCACAGTTGGACGGCCAGTAAATCCTCTAATAAACACTCAAGGTTGGCATGTTTTTCTTTTTTAGTCATCCATCCATCCATTTCTACCGCTTATTCCCTTCTGGAGTTGCGGGGGGCGCTGGCGCCTATCTTAGCTACAATCGGGCGGAAGGCAGGGTACACCCTAGACAAGTTGCCACCTCATCGCAGGGCCAACACAGATAGACAGACAACATTCACACTCACATTCACACACTAGAGCCAATTTAGTGTTGCCAATCAACCTATCCCCAGGTGCATGTCTTTGGAAGTGGGAGGAAGCCGGAGTACCCGGAGGGAACCCACGCATTGACAGGGAGGACATGCAAACTCCACACAGAAAGACCCCGAGCCCAGGATTGAACCCAGGACTGAAGGACCTTCGTATTGTGAGGCAGACGCACTAACCCCTCTGCCACTGTGAAGCCACACAATAATCCATAATGGTGATTTGCACTACCGTATTTTTTGGACTATAAGTCGCAGTTTTTTTCATAGTTAGTTTCATTGTGTGCGACATATACTCTGGAGCGATTTATGTCTGAAAGTATTAACACATTACCGTAAAATATAAAATATTATTATTTATCTCATTCGCGGAAGAGACGAAGAAAATGTCAGCAATCGTCACACACATGTCCATCCATCCATTTTCTACCGCTTATTCCCTTTTGGGGTCGCGGGGGGCGCTGGCGCCTATCTCAGCTACAATCGGGCGGAAGGCGGGGTACACCCTGGACAAGTCGCCACCTCATCGCAGGGCCAACACAGATAGACAGACAACATTCACAGCCACATTCACACACTAGGGCCAATTTAGTGTTGCCAATCAACCTATCCCCAGGTGCATGTTTTTGGAAGTGGGAGGAAGCCGGAGTACCCGGAGGGAACCCACGCATTCACGGGGAGAACATGCAAAAAAGATCCCGAGCCTGGATTTGAACCCAGGACTGCAGGAACTTTGTATTGTGAGGCAGACGCACTAACCCCTCGGCCACCGTGAAGCCCGTCACACACATGTCAACCAATAATGTCAACCAATAAAAATTTGGTAGGGAACGCTCATGACAGAAGTGCATTCTGGGTCATGGAATGCTAACTGCTATATGCTACTGTCGTAGCTATTAAAATGGATAATTTCATCGTTGGCGGTAACTTGTAAAAAACTGAGAGGGACTGAACAAAAATTGGACTGAAAAGGAAATCATGTACTGCAGATTACAAGCTGGACGTAGTGAAATATGCAGCAGAAAACGACAAGAGGAAGCGGCGCATACCTTTGGAGTTGGCAGAGTTGTTTGAAAGCGAGGATTTCATCGGATTTATCGATTAGGAGTGACAGATTGTTTGGTAAACGTATAGCATGTTCTATGTGTTATAGTTCTTTGAATGACTCTTACCATAATATGTTACGTTAACATACCAGGCACCGTCTCAGTTGGTTATTTATGCGTCATATAACTTACACTTATTCAGCCTGTTGTTAACTATTCTTTATTTATTTTAAATTGCCTTTCAAATGTCTATTCTTGGTGTTGGATTTTATCAAATACATTTCCCCCAAAAATGCGACTTATAGTCCAATGCGACGTATATATGTTTTTTTTCCTTCTTTATTATGTACAGTATTTTCGGCCGGTGCAACGTATACTCTGGAGCGACTTATTATCCGAAAAATACGGTAATTACTTTATTGTTTATATTTAGGCTATGTGTGTTTCACACTTTTAAAATTGCGGTCTTTGGCATTGGCACATTTTCACTTTTGCCCTTTCAGGCAAAAAATTTGAGCACCGTTGCCTTAGCCTGTTTCCTCGAGCTCTTTCAGCATTTACACGTCTTTAAATATAATGGCTTAGGGCTTGGCGACAACAATACAAAAACCAGTAAAGGTTCGAAAATGGAAGATGAACATATTGCACAGATTTCAATCCAGTTCCATATTCCGCTGTTATGATTTCTTATTTGCCGTTACGTCCCTTTAATACCTCCCATCATGATAATTGACCATTTAGCCAACTCATCGCACTAAAATGAAGCCGATTTTTACCCTCTCTGCCTTCTAGAAAACCAATTTAAATCTTCTAATGAACCTCCCTTCCTTTCATTTCCATACAAACTCTCTCTGTTTAACAATGACGACCCCGAATGACCTCAACGGCAACCTCACTGTCTTCCTGTGAGTAGATTATGGCCAGAGGGTCTCATCTCCCAATTGACCCCTTGCCCATACCGCGGTGAATTATGACACCTGAGCGGCGGTCTAATGCGGCAGGTCCTGACACGTAGACATCAGTCCAGAAGGGCCGATCCGGGCGGACTAATGATCCAGACGATGGTAAATGACGGGCAATGTTCGAGCAAGACGAGAGGCGCGAGACAGAGAGAGGAATGGAGCTTATTAGGGCTGATTGCCTCATCATAGTCAGGGGTGGAGACAAGCAGAATACTATGGAGTTCATTTCTCCTGGGCTTTTGCTTGCCTGACTTATTCCCAGGCTTGGATCAATGCATTGATTATGGACATGGGATCTAGCTGATACCAAGCACTACTATGTGTACTGTGTAAAGGTCATCTTTTAATGCTGGTCTGGTGATGTTTTTAATTGGAAGGAAGTTTGTGACTGCACCTTGCATACGTTACGAGTTTCAAAAGTGATTAACTGGAGTAACAAATACTTTTTGTCGGGTTCCACTGCTTTCACTCTCCTGGGTGAACTCTGGAAAACAGAATAAGGGAAACAAAGAATAAAGGAGTGAACCGCCATGTTCTTCCCCAAATCTCAGTACGATTTATTACAAATTTTCCAAAATCAGCATACTTGCCAACCCTCCCGGATTTTCCGGTAGACTCCCGACATTCAGCGCCTCTCCCGAAAACCTCCCGGGACAAATTTTATCCGGAAAATCTCTCGAAATTCAGATGGAGCTCTTAAACAGGACAATACTGCCATCTACTGTAAATAGAATAGAATGTAAATATATTCTACATTTAAGTGCAGTCAAGGAACATGCATTAGGAAGTTTGTTCTGAAGCCCACAGTAAAGAGACGTAACTTCATCACGTTGCTTGGTTATTGACTCCAACCCAATATATTACACCGTCAACGAGCAAAATGAAAAAATATGCTTGCAAGTTCCAGAACGATTGGAAACAAGAATTTCAGTTTATCCAGGTGAGTTCGAAGGGGAAGGGGTGTGTTGCCTGTAAATTTTGTAGAACAGACTTCTCCATTGAACACGGTGAACGGATATACTCAGTCATGAACAGTCAGCAAAGCACAAAGCGTCCGCAGCGCAGCATTGTTCACAACCCAGTATTATGGCCCACCTCGCAAAATGGAGACCCGATGGTGTATCTTATGCTGAGACAAAGATGGCTATGCTGATAGCTGGAAGCAACATCCCGTTCTCATTTGCAGATGTCTACAACAAATCCGTGAAGAATGTTCCCGGATTCGGAGATCGGTCGCCAATACGCAAGTGGCAGAACAAAGGTTACTTAAATAGTGAAAGGTAAGGGGTGTTGTTGTTGTTTTTAGTAACCAGCAAGCACAGTACAGTTAGTAGAACAACTGTGTTTTTATTACTGTGTATTTGATAGGTGCCGTCTGAAATTCAACTATTTATTTTATTTATATATATAATAAAATAAATATATATAGCTAGAATTCACTTAAAGTCAAGTATTTCATACAAAAAAAAAAAAAAAAATATATATATATATATATATATATATATATATATATACACACACATATATATATATATATATATATATATATATATATGAAATACTCGAGTTGGTGAATTATACGCCACCCCTCTTAACCACACCCCCCGCCCCAACCACGCCCCCAACCACGACTCCGCCCCACCCCCAGCCACGCGCGCCCACCCCCCATCTCCCGAAATCGGAGGTTTCAAGGTTGGCAAGTATGAAAATCAGTACACAAGAAAATAACATTCCGCCGGTGAAATCATGTTTCAGTTTCAATGTCCATTCATTGGTTTAAATTTAAACACAATGGTTATCTCTTCTTTCCACACATCAGTGAGCACCATCTTTCACCCACATATTTAAAGAAATCACCATATATTTAGACACTTAAACATCACTCTTTTAAGTGCAATCCTATCCCTTAAACAGACCACGTTTTTATCTCGTAGAGATATATGCATTTGTTTTTAATACAATACATTCACCATTAAACCAGTGCAATAATGTAGATCATAACCACTCTGGTTTTGAATCAATACTGGAATGACTTTAGGCTTAAAGCATGAAACACAATACACATAGGGAGAAAGGTTTAGCTTATACAAGGTTTGTACACCTTTTCCATGGCCAAATTCAAGCACTCTTTAAGGACTATCAAGATCAATTTTTTCCAGTTTTTCCAGTACCCTTCAAAAGGCGAAAACCAGAGTGAATCAATCCATAGCCTTGTTGTTTGAGGACTGTAGGAAATAATATGTAAAATCTGCGAAAACCTAGGCCTAACATTGAACCAGCAGTTACCATTAACTGAATGGGGCATAGAAAATAAAGCAGTGTTTCTGCAGACCATTCAATGTCATTGGTGTTTGCAAACATGTCTCCATTTGTGTTGTTTTTCTCATTTCTTGTTCTTTTTCTTACTTACAGCATTCAATGACATCGAACAGCACAGATTGATTCACACCGAATTTGTGCTTGTGAACTACATAATGTGATATAAATTCATGCACTCTCAAAATGTCAATTTCACTCATTTATTAACAAAACTGTTCCACGTTAATACAAGGATAATAAATTAAAGGAAAATACTTTATTTGTTTCACAACACCTCAGTCACCTTTCATTAAGCACATCTAGCCTTACACTTGTGGCTATGACAACAAATCGATTTTTAGTTGAGGGAAGTTCTTAACATTATAATTTATCATTGACAAATAACAACGTAATAACGGTCCGTAAACAACACGTAATCTAGAGCTGATCTCACAGTTTAGGTCTAGCATGTACCAAAAGCATGTACCGATTTTTGTGCTGATAGTATATATTTGTACCATGAATTGATTAAAGTGGACCCCGACTTAAACGTGTTGAAAAACTTATTCGGGCGTTACCATTTAGTGGTCAATTGTACGGAATATGTACTAAACTGTGCAATCTACTAATAAAAGTATCAATCAATCAATCAATCAATCAATCAATCATAAGGTTAGAAAACAAAACGTTAGCTAACATTACTTAATTTGTAGGACTAGTAATCTCTGTGGCTTACCTTTCATATGACTTGAGAGAGCAGACTCTCCCATTGAGAAAAACTGGATTTCCTTCTTGCATACTTTGCAGATTTGTTCCACGTTTTATCCAAAGTTTGTAATTGTCATTTTCCATTCATTGTTTATTAAAAGGTCAACCTCCCATCATGATAGACCAATGTACCACTGTCCTCTTGGGGGCGACACAGAGCTGCATATACATGACAACAACCTAATGTAAGGGCTTGTGCAAAGCCAACAGATCAAGCGTGTAGCTTTCATTTTTCAGGGAACTTATTTTATTTGTGTCCATTTTATAATTAGCCTGTTGAGTCAGACTGCCGAGAAATATGACGAACATATCCGAGCATTTCACCCAAAATTCAAGCATTTTTCAAACCTTGAAAACACAGCATTAAAATCGAATCCTTTTTAAGTTTTTTAAGCACCCGTACGAACCCTGCTTATAAAACATTTTCAGCTCAGACCGGACAATATAACTTCACCTTTAAAACTCCAGGAGTCTCTCTTTAAGTTGTAAACAGTAGACATTGTTTTCCTTAACATTAGCAATCACACAATACATATCAAAATACCTTTGAAAACCAAAATAAAGACAGCCAGGGAGTGAGGACATCAACACAGACAATCGGGGTTACACACACACAATACACATTTTCTCACGAATGGATTTACGTGGACTCCGAATTAAACAAGTTGAAAAACTTATTCCAGTGTTACCATTTAGTGGCCAATTGTACGGAATATGTACTGTACTGTGCAATCTACTAATTAAAGTCTCAATCAATCAATGCACACATGCTAAATGGCGGCTAAGACCGTCGTCTCTGGGAGCTAGCATTTTCACGATCATAAACGCCGCTCTTCAACTCGGCGAGACACGTTCAAAATCCGCCAGCTGGCTCAGTAAAGCTATCGTACACCGTTATACACATTCAGAGGAAAAACTCTTTCTAATTTTACCCTGTACTGACCTGAAAAACAGAATGACGGAATCAATAAACGAAGGAGTGAACCACCATTTTCTTCCCCGAATCTCAGTCACCTTCTGCTTTACTTCCGTTTCCTCTCCATTGCCCTTCACAATAAGAGTTGCAATCAGAAACATCCAGCTGGTTCTCCATCCATTTTCTACCGCTCATTCTCTTTTTTGGGGTCACGGGGGGGGATGGCGCCTATCTCAGCTACAATCGGGCGGAAGGCGGGGTACACCCTGGACAAGTTGCCACCTTATCGCAGCCAGGTGGTTATTTCCGGCATTAATATAGTAATGTGTACTGATTAGAGATGCGCGGTTTGCAGTTTCTTCCGCGGAGTCCGCGGATAAACCGCGGGTCGGGCGGGTGACATGACGAAAATATAGATTTTAATTAGATTCGGGCGGGTGGCGGTTGAACCATCCGGAAATATTGGGTATACGTGGTTCTGGGATCGGAGTCATTTACCATTCAAAAAGCCATTTAAGACCCGTGTCACAGAGCGAAAAAAAGACAATAGGAGACGCTAATATTCTTTAGAATGACTGCCGGCAGTCACCCAGATAATAAGTATTAGGGCGTGCTATGAAGCCATTGGCTTTGTCGCCTTCAAAAACATGTTCGAACCGTTTGTCAATCCAGCAACATATTGTGTGTGGCTTCCGCAGCAACATGCACACGACTGCAAGGCATACTGGGTGACACAGAGTACACTAATGGTTGTGATATAAACAATTTTAACACTCTTAGTAATATGCGCCATGCTGTGAAGCCACACCAAACAAGATTGACAAACACATTTTGGGAGAACATCCTCCCAGTAACACAACATAAACGCTAGCAGCAAACTCCGCCACCCCCGTGCGTCGGTAAGGCGGGCGGGGTTGGGTGGGGGGTGTAAAATATATTCAGGCAGTGTCACGGATACAAAGGATTCTAGGTATTTGTTGTGTTGCGTTTATGTTGTGTTACTGTGAGGATGTTCTCCCGAAATGTGTTTGTCAATGTTGTTTGGTGTGGCTTCACAGCGTGGCGCATATTAGTAAGAGTGTTAAAATTGTTTATATCACAACCATCAGTGTACTCTGTATCACCCAGTATGCCTTTCAATCTTGTACGTGTGATTGCGAAAGTTGCACACAACATGTTGCCGGACTAACAATCGGTTTGTACATGTTGTTGAAGGTGTCAAAGCCAATGGCTTCACAGCACGCCCTTATTCCTGTCATCAGGATGAACACCATTGGATATTCGCGGGAACGTTAGCGGCTCCCATTGTCTTCATTACTCTGTAAAACGGGTTTAAATAGCTCTGTGAGTGGTAAAGGTGGCTGACCTCTGATGTATTTCAGGGGGCGGGTGGCAGGCGGTTGCGGTTCTGATAAAATGTTGGTTTGGGTGGACGGCGGGTGGATGACGACTTTGGTGATGCGGTTGCGGATGATATAATTGCCTATCCGCGCATCTCTAGGACTGATACACTTATTTAAATTACTGGTTGTGGACCAGGAATAAACACAAATAACATCATGTCCTCACATTAAGGTGTATCACACATACAAATATTCTTCTGGACTCACGATACTCTCCGTCTACTACTGTCAGTGTAGAAAAGACCCACCCTCGCTACTCGATAGATGACATGTGATGACAGAGGTCTCCGCACAGGTAACAGCGCCTCCTCTCCTAACATTTGGTTCCCAACACATACTTGGCCCTTTTCTTTGCTCTCTGCTATCCGTGGAGCCACATTCCTGTTCGTCAATAGCTCGCCACACAGGGATCTGGTTACAGCGGCCCCAAGTAGAGAGGGAAAAAAAATAACTGTGGGAATTCTTCTCTAACTTTTCAACGAAGGTAAAAATAAGCTTTTTTTAGGCCTAACATGGCTGTCAGAATTCTTATATAATGAACAAAATAGCAGTAATGTGTCAGCAGTCAATGAAGGTTTCTGTGTCTGTAGAATTATATTACGATACGTCAGTGCCGGTTAACAAGTGTTCTTTGTCAGTTCTTAGAATGTGCTCCGGCATGCTTCCTGTATGAATTAAATGTTCTATACGACATAATTGATATACATGCGTTTAATAAAAGGAATTACAGAGTGCCGCGCATAATCCGCCCATTCTTTCAGCATCACAGGAATGTCATTACCACTCTTAGCTATGCCCAAGAGGAGTTAGCAAAAACATGTTTTTTTCCCCCCAGTTTGAATGAATGCATTAATATCATTATTTTATAGCTAGAACCTAATTTTCAAAGTATTTGGAAAAAAAAAAGTATGACTCATGTCTAGGGATGTATATTGTTAAGATTTTATCAGTACGATACCCTTATTGATATTGCTTGCCAATAGCTGTATTTATCGATATGTAATTTGTGGAAATAAAAATGTGAAAAAATGCATTTTAAACAGCAATCATAGTAGCACAAATTAAACCATAACCATAACACCTTCCATATGATGTACGGTATCATCTCAGAGCAGCGAAGTTTTTATTCATTATAATTACACTCAGCTGGAAATAATATTTATATGGCATGCATGTGCAGAGCACATACCTTTGACGTGATATGTAAAATACATCATTGTGGAAGACTCTTTCTTCCGGGTTCCTCGGACTACCAATTACCAACATGACAGGCTCTTCCAGGTTTACAATAGTGTTTATTTTGCAATAAATCCTCCTTCTTGGGCTGTTCAGCAATTGTATTTTCATCTGTGTCAGTCTGGCTCTCGCTCCCATTCATGCTCCACTCCAACTCCCCTCTCCTCCCGTGCTGCTGACTTTTAACAGAGCGACAGGTGATTAGACAAACAGGCCTATGTGGGCGCATCTACGCACCTGTCGCTGATCTCGCAGCCAGTCCGCAGGTCACGCCCCCCCACGATCATGTTAATCACATAGCAGTTTATGTGGTTGTGCATTTTGTAACAACAGGAATTGTTATGTGTTTATGTTGCACACAGACATGTTTGTGTGACAGCTACTGATGTATGTGTGTGTAGTGTGTACCATATAAATAATAAGACCCTGTTAGCAAATTTAATGCCCGATTGTCCAGTTTGTAGTCAAGAGACAGAAGGAACTGATCACATATAAGCCAAATCTGTTGTAATGACAAACAATGGAGTGACGTCCGACAGCAACCAGAGACCTGTCAGTCACAGCGGATGCTATCTTGCTTCAAAGCAACTTTATGGATTATTGTATTACCTAAATGTTTCACTTTTTTGAGTGGATTAATATTAGCCTGTGGATTAAGGGATCACGAGGTGCATCACTTCTAACTGACACAGCCTGCGTGACATTGGGGAACTTTTGAGGAAGAAATATTGTTTGTCACAGACTTTTGTGTGGTGTTGCTTCCTTATTTGTCATTATTTCGAGCTGATTTCAATGTGTAGCAGCGGCAGCTGGACTGAATGTGACACAATCGAGTCAGTCAGCTGGAATCATAAATACAGATAGCAGAATCTTCACGGTCCTCATGGACCGACCCAATTAGGAACCCGTACCAAAAACCCTATATCCCTACTCATGTTTTGTTTGAAATAAAAAATGTTGGTACATTTGATTCTGGGCACATAGTTTTAAATTTGTAATGCAAAAAAGTTTATTGTACAAAAAAACCTAGCGTATTTTTCGGACCATATGTCGCACCGGATTAAAAGGGGCACTGCCGATGAGTGGGTCTATTCCATGCGCATGTGGCTCTTTGGTCACTCTAATGTGGCTCAGCTGCATAATTACCGGCCCCTCCGATTATCCCGAGAGACATCCAGAGTTTGATGCCTCCCCCAGAATTTACCTGGGGACAACATTCTCCGATTTTCACCTAGTCGATTATATTGAGGGCGTGCCCTGATGACAATGCCTTGACAGTCCTCTAAAACTTGTCGTCGCTCCCGCTTTTACACAATTCTACCTGCGTGCCAGGCCGCCACATGTAGTATACAGCCTCTGCTATTCCACAAAATGATTGCAAGGCATACTTGTTCAACAGGTATACAGGTAACACTGACAGTTGTGATATAAACAACTTTAACACTCTTACTAATATGCGCCTGTGAACCCACACCAAACAAGAATGACAAACACATTTCGGGAGAACATCTGCATTGTAACACAACATAAACACAACAGAATAAATACCCAGACTCCCATGCATCCCTAACTCTTCCGGGCAACATTTTACACCCCCGCTAGCACCAAACCCGCTCCCTCAACCGACTCACGGAGGTAGTTTGTCCGAATAAACAACTTATCAAATAACACACTATTGCTTCAATGTGTATTTTAGGAAAATAGTTTAAACCATTTTTCGCATGCCCTTACCTTCATTTTTTTTTTCTAATAAATGCACACTATCAACACTAAAATGTCTGGTTTTGACGTGTGCATTACTAAAAAAAAATGAAAATAAGAAAACCTCTACCACACAGAGATTTAGGTCTTCACACACCACCTTTCTCGTGTGCGTTCTATTACGGAGGCCGTGTGAAAACTATGTCTGCGTGTTTAAAGTTCCGGGCACTCAACGCGGTCTGGATTTGACCAATTTCACCCATTTATATATGCAACACTCACATTAAATGATGGATTAAAGCAAAAACATTTATTTGAGGTGGCGACTTGCGCCCAAATGCAGCTGAGATAGGCTCCAGCCCCCCCCTTCCACCCCGAAAGGGACAAGCGGTAGAAAATGGATGGATGGGATAGGACGTTTCAAAGAGTAAAATACGCTTTTAACACTTTCTATTTTATTTTGAAAGTAAAACTGAAAAATGTATCTATGTCTATGTGCATAATTTGGTGGGAGAGCGGCCATGCCAGCAACCTGAGGGTTCCTGGTTTGATCCCCGTAGTAGCTTGTGTCCTTAAGCAAGATACTTCATCCTTTGGGTCGTGGTTAGAACTTTGCATTGCAGCTCCCGCCATCAGTGTGTGAATGTGTGTGTGAATGGGTGCATGTGGAAATAATGTCAAAGCTCTTTGAGAACCTTGAAGGTAGAAAAGCGCTATACAAGTACAACCCATTTACTACCTGTCCCACGTAAGTAGATTTTAAGCTAAATTGACCCACCGTGTTGCGCCGTCTGGAAAATATAGACACTCCGTGTATATTTAGCGCAGGAATACGGGACATAACCAGCATGTTGAGTTCCACCGACACCCAGCTCCTTGCACAAATCCCCGTGGCAATTGACACCCTGACTGGAATGGAAACTAAAACATCCAGTGGAAATCCGAGGTGAGACTCACTTCTCCCGCCTTGTTGTGTTGGTATGATGTGTCATACCATATCCTAGCACAGACATTGTTTTTAAATGATCTGATTGCTGTTCAACTCACACATGTATGGCAGTGTCCTGCTTTACTGGGTTCTGAGTGAAAGGCACAGTCTACTGTTATGGCTCTGCGTAATAATCATCATTTCTGGTCTGCTAACGTTATAAAACTAGAACTAAGATTTTATTTTATTTATTTATGTATTTATTTATTTTGTCCTGTCCGGCTTCTCAGGCAAATCATATATTTGATGTGGAGGCCCGTATCGGCTGTACACATTTACTTCACACAAGATATGTGTGGGATACTTCTCTTGTTGCCTTATTTGTATTTGACTTTATTTAAATGGATTTATATTATTATTTGGTGCAGCCGGGCCGTAGCAGGAGGGGATAGAAAGAGAAAAAAGGAAGACAGAGGGGGATAAGACAGAGAGACAAAAACAACAATAACATCAACAACAACGATAGAACAACATCGGCACATACGATATGTATAAATATGATGGTTAAACTGATAGCAAACAAGCAGTTAGTGAAACAAATAATAACAGAAATGACAATGAACATTATTACACTAAAAATGGAGCAATGAAAATACACATAGAAATAGAACTATTGATAATGAATATTAATAATTACCTCTATTATCAACAATACAATTGTTTAGATGCAACAATATGTATATGTAATGATAACTTCAAATACAAAAGAAAGCAGATGAATGTGGGGGGGGAAGAAAGAGAAGCCAACTATATTAACCTTGTAGATTGTTATTGTAACAATAGGTTAAGCCTTGTCAGTAGGCCATGTGTTACTCAGTTTCTCCTGACGTTAATATGTGTTTGATGAAACGTGATTATATGCATGAGTGTATGTATGTATATGTACTTGTATATGTATGGTATGTAAATATGTATGTTTGTACAGTGAATGCATATGTACATGTATGTGTATATGTATGTTTGTACAGTGAATGTATTTTACAAGTATGTGCATTTGTATGTTTATACAGTTAATGTATATGTACATGTATGTGTATATGTATGTTTGTACAGTGAATGTATTTGTACATGTATGTGTATATGTATGTTTGTAGAGTGAATGTATTTACATGTATGTGCATTTGTATGTTTGTACAGTTAATGTATATGTACAGTATATGCATACAATATGTTTGTACAGTGAATGTATATGTACATGTATGTGTATATGTATGTTTGTACAGTGAATGTATATGTACATGAATGTTTATATGTATGTTTGTAGAGTGAATGTATATGTACATGTATGTGTATATGTATTTTTGTACAGTGAATGTATTTTTACATGTACGTGCATTTGTATGTTTGTACAGTTAATGTATATGTATATGTATGTGTGTATGTATGTGTGTACAGTGAATGTATATGTACAGTATGTGTATATGTATGTTTGTACAGTGAATGTATATGTACATGTATGTGTATATGTATGTTTGTACAGTTAATGTATATGTACATGTATGTGTATATGTATGTTTGTACAGTGAATGTATTTTTACATGTACGTGCATTTGTATGTTTGTACAGTTAATGTATATGTACTTGTATGTGTATATGCATGTTTGTACAGTGAATGTATATGTACATGAATGTGTATATGTATATTTGTAGAGTGAATGTATATGTACATGTATGTGTATATGTATTTTTGTACAGTGAATGTATTTTTACATGTACGTGCATTTGTATGTTTGTACAGTTAATGTATATGTACATGTATGTGTGTATGTATGTTTGTACAGTGAATGTATATGTACAGTATGTGTATATATATGTTTCTACAGTGAATGTATATGTACATGTATGTGTATATGTATGTTTGTACAGTGAATGTATTTTTACATGTACGTGCATTTGTATGTTTATACAGTTAATGTATATGTACTTGTATGTGTATATGCATGTTTGTACAGTGAATGTATAAGTACACATACGTGTATATGTATGTTTGTACGGTGAATGCATATATACATGTATGTGTATGTGTATGTTTGTACAGTGAATGTACATGTATGTGTATATTTATGTTTGTACAGTAAATTCATATATACAGTATGTGTATATGTATGTTTGCACAGTGAATGCATATGTACATGTATGTATGTACGGTGAATGTGCATGTGGATATACGACATTTTGAGTGTGTATGTACTGTATGTACTGTATTTGTATATGTATGTGGGAATGTAGGTACCTATGTGCGTATTTATGAATAACTGTGTGCATGTGAGTATATATTTGTGTGTTTGTATGTACAATATATTTGACTATATTTAAGATTTTAGTTTTTAATACGGTACCGTTGTTTTCTTCCACAGCAGCAGGCATACACGGGGTGAGCATGCATGTCTACAGCTGTCCCGAACGTTTACTTACCGTGCATTTCTCAACGACACAGCTCCTTTCCAATATTGCAGAAGTCCCCCATACTCCCTTTCCCCGGGGCTATATTAGCCACAGTGTGACAGGTGATATTAAACTAAAACTCTAAAATAAGATTCCTTCCGTCTCATTTTTGTCCGCTCTGCTAAAGTACTCATTACCAAGGCGTAGACAAAGGCACGAGAAGTCTAATTTTAGTGAGCGCTCGGAGGGAAAGGTACCCATATCTTAGAGCGTATACTGTATATTGTGTTGTAGACGCAATCTCTTACACACACACACACATTCAAACACATGCGCGCACACACATATCCATTCTCTCTGTGTTATGAAGTAAGCCCTGCCAAATATGTTGCATTTCTCCCTTGGCTAATCTCACATCATCACGTCAGGCCTGTTGTATTGATTTCCAGGGGAAAGTAGTCCTAAATTGCTCTTCCTTTGTCAATCCGGGCCTTGTTACCAGGCAACAGGATGACCCAACTCACTCCAGCCCCCCTTACAACCCTACAACACACACACACACACACACACCAACCCTACAACACACACACACACACACACACACACACAGGTTTTGGCACTCTTGACACAATGCCCAGAAATGTTAACAGCACCTTTCTACATTCTAATGTGCACCATGACATGATTTGATAATGATTCCACTGATCATTTTAATTACGGTGCACTCTTAAAATATGATGTGTTAAATGTTTTACTGTTGTAGAGAGTAAATCCTGGCCGCACTCAATATTGATTGA
Organism: Nerophis ophidion; assembly: GCF_033978795.1. Taxonomy (NCBI): domain Eukaryota; kingdom Metazoa; phylum Chordata; class Actinopteri; order Syngnathiformes; family Syngnathidae; genus Nerophis; species Nerophis ophidion. The sequence continues at coordinate 66,911,096 of NC_084613.1, read as the reverse complement.
CATGTACACTGACCAATGAAGAATGAGTGACAAAACCCAGTATCTCTCGTTAAAACAGGGCTGTCAAACTCATTTTACATCGGGGGCCACGTGGAGAAAAATCTACTCCCGTGTGGGCCGAACTGGTAAAATCACGGCGCGATAACTTAAAAATAAAGACAACTTCAGGTTGTTTTCTTTGTTTAAAAATAGAACAAGCACATTCTGAAAAGGTACAAATCATAATGATGTTGTTGTTGTTTTTTTTACACTTACATGTTTTGGTTAATAGTATTCTATCTTTATTTGTCGTTTTATATATATACATATATATATATATATATATATATATATATATATATATATATATATATATATATATATATATATATATATATATATTCTGTATAAATGATGTGATGATGTTCATCAGTCAACTCATTGGTGTTCATTTTCAAACTATCAAGATACAGAAAATAATATCAAAATCAAATTACAGGATGTTATTTATGTGGTGTGATTATTTTCCTCGACTGGTGCACTAACATCATGTGGTTTATTTTGTACATATGTAGCATAATCTACAAAAATACAAATAATTGCTATTGCGACATCCAGTGGACACATTTAGAACAGCTGTTTCGGTCATTCAAAAATTTCAGGTTAATTTTTTTACTTAACAAACTCAGATAAAGCCTGTTCACGGGCCTGATCCGGACCTCGGGTTGTATGTTTGAAACCCTTGCATTAAAGGCCGCAAAATAAGGCGGCTCGTAAAACATGTTTTATTTATAATTGTCAGGACTATGACTTGGATTTGTTTTTCTTCTTCGATGCAGAGGGAATTTGGGACGAGCCAGGCGTGAATTCAGGTACATAATTAATTTATCAACACACTAAATACAAAAAAGGGAAAACAAAGGGCGCGCTCATTGGCGGATAATAACCTAGACTAAAACTCCAAACAAAACCGCTCAATGGCGTGACTATATACAAAAACTTGCACAAAGGCATAAATACAAATAAGATCTTACATATCGTGGTCAAATCAATCATCAGCGTGGCAAGGCAAGGTAGGTGCGTGGATATAGTACATAGCATGTAGCACAAGCATGTAGCAAGTAGTACAGCATAAGCACAAAAGCAAAGTTCCCAGGCCGAGGAACAGAAAACAAATGACTTAAATAGTGGCTATGATGATGAGAAACAGGTGTGGGGCTGAGGGCAGGGGCGTGACTTGGAGACCAGGTGGAAACTAATGAGTAACTATGGAAACCAACAAAACCAGGAAGTGCAAAAACGGGAAACAAGAGTCCAAAAACAAAACATAACATGATCAAACATAAACCCAGATTAACAGGCATGACAATAATCACTTGAAGTGAATGTAGACTGATCAATGAAGAATGACAATCACTAGTGTGGCAATTAATGATTGACTTGTAGACTTGCCAATGACTATTTTTGGTTATGACATTTTTTTTATCACTGAATTAATCCAAGGAAATGTAGGTTCTGGATAACGGCTGAGGGTTCCTGTTTCGATCCCCACCTTCTACCAATTTCGTCACGTCCATTGTGTTCTTGAGCAAGACACTTCACCATTGCTCCCTTATGGGTCGTGGTTAGGGCCTTGCATGGCAGCTCCCGCCATCGGTGCGTGAATGTGTGTGTGAATGGGTGAATGTGGAAATAGTGTCAAAGCGCTTTGAATACCTTGAAGTTAAAAAATTGCTATACAAGTATAACCCATTTACCATTTACTTTTATTAAAATGATTATAAGTATTATCCCTATAATTCATTCGGTGTTGTAACTTGTTTATTAAAGATGCTTGGCAGAAAACTGGCATTGTTTTGTAATTGGTACTGTCCCTTTAAGATTGCATAAGTGGCAGTGGGGACCAGGTGTGGATTAAAGTGTTTTTTTTTGGTACAATTGATTGACGCTTTTTTTTTCTGACCGTGTGTCGCGGGCTTTTTGTGTACGACAAGTGAACCACGTTTTTGTTTGTCTTGTAATGTGGACTATTGTGAGCAGGACTGCTTGCCGCAACATAATAAAATAAGGACGTTGGCGAATGTTTGTCCTTTAGTTTCATCAAATGCACAACACTGCAACTGGAGCACTCAAAATATTAGTGAAACTTGCGGTAGAATCCTCTTACTAAGAAAACATTTGAAGGCTTTTTACTGGGAAAACATGATCATCAAATGTCAGACTTTCCAAGAAGAATGTAGGAATGCATGTTAACTGAAGTACAGGTTGATTTTAGAGACTGCCTGATCATCCAAATCCCCATTGGTCAATCTCTGACACTGCATGTAACGTTTGACTTGACCAGCTAATGGCAGTAGGGAGAACCTGTGCCAGTGGTTCTTTAACCAGGTACCTACTCAGAAAAAAACGTGGCTATATACTAGGGTGTGGGGAAAAATCGAATGGAATACGAAACAAATCGAATACGTTGTGCGATTCAGAATCGATTCTCATTTTTAAAAAATCTATTTTTTTTTTTTTTTTTAATCAATCCAGCAAACCACTACACAGCAATACCATAACAATGCAATCCAAATCCAAAACCAAACCTGACCTAGCAACTCTAAAAAATGCAATAAACAGAGCAATTGAGAAGACACAAACACGACACAGAACAAACCAAAAGTAGTGAAACAAAAATGAATATTATCAACAACAGTATCAATATTAGTTATAATTTCAGCATAGCAGTGATTAAAAATCCCTCCTTGACATTATCATTAGACATTTATAAAGAATAAAAAAAAGAACAATAGTGTGACAGTGGCTTACACTTGCATCGCATCTCATAAGCTTGACAACACACTGTGTCCAATGTTTTCACAAAGTGAAGTGAAGTGAATTATATTTATATAGCGCTTTTCTCTAGTGACTCAAAGCGCTTTACATAGTGAAACCCAATATCTAAGTTACATTTCAACCAGTGTGGGTGGCACTGGGAGCAGGTGGGTAAAGTGTCTTGCCCAAGGACACAACGGCAGTGACTAGGATGGCAGAAGCGGGAATCGAACCTGCAACCCTCAAGTTGCTGACACGGCCACTCTACCAACCGAGCTATACCGGTTGGTTGGTAAAATAAGTCATATTTTTTAGTCGTTTAATAGTTAAAACAAATTTACATTATTGTAATCAGTTGATAAAACATTGTCCCTTACAATTATAAAAGCATTTTTTTCTTTTTTAAATCTACTACTCTGCTTGCATGTCAGCAGACTGGGGTAGATCCTGCTGAAATCCTATGTATTGAATGAATACAGAATTGTTTTGAATCGGTAAAATATCGTTTTTGAATTGAGAATCGAATCGAATCGAAAAAAACTATATATTATCGAATCGTGACCCAAAGAATCGATATTGAATTGAATCGTGGGACTCCCAAATATTCGCAGCCCTACTATATACATACAGTAGTGTAGCTGGCCTAAGTGTGCATTAAAACAAGGTAGACGTTTTACAAGTTTAACACGTATATTTAGAAGTTTTGGCCACTCCAACATTACGCACAGTTTGAACAGTAACACTTTGTTTGAATATTTAATTGAATTATTATTTTGCATACCATTAGATTGAACCCTTGTATACACATCCAGCAGTTTGAGAATCACTGATGTATGGTAAAGACCACACAGGGTGGAGAGTGGAGACTAAGGAAAAGTGTTTAACAACATATTGATTGACATGGAAACTGACCAATGAAGAGTGAGTGACTAAACCGAACACACATTTGACCTCAAGACAAGAGTGTTTGGTAATGTAAGAACGCATGAAGACTGACAGATCGACTGACCAACAAAGAGTGAGTGATAAAACTGGTTAATCCGACCAAAACCCACCAATTAGGAGTGACTGACCAATGAAAAGTGTATGACAAAACTGGACAATGTATTGTGCTACGTGTAATGATTGACATGGAAACTGAAAAAATGAAGAGTTACACATGTTGGACTCCAAGCAAATTTGTTTAGTAATCTAAGAATGTGTGTCGACTGACGTTAATGACTGACATGTTGACTGACCAATGAAGAATGAGTGGAGAAACTGGCCAATTCGACCAATGAAGAGTGAGCGACCGAACCGGCATTTTCTGGCACTCGTTTGTTGATCTGTAGACTGTTGACTTGTCAATCCCTTGTACTGCATGTAATGACTGACAGGTAGACTGACCAATGAAAAGTGAGTGAAGAAAACAAGACAATGTGCTACATGAATGGAAAACTTTTTGACTGACCAATGACGGTGTAGGACAGGGATCCTCAAACTTTTTGACTCGGGGGCAGCATTGGGTTAAAAGAATATATGTATATGTATATATATATACATATATATATATATATATATATATATATATATATATATATATATATATATATATATATATATATATATATATATATATATATCCATCCATCCATCCATCTACTTTCTACCACTTATTCCCATTTGGGGTCACGGGGGGCGCTGGTGCCTATCTCAGCTACAATCGGGGGGAAGGCGGGGTACACCCTGGACTATATACGGTGTGTATATATATATATATATATATATATATATATATATATATATATACATATATATATATATATATAGGTGTGTATGTGGAGAGGGGCGTGGTCCACGCATTCCCTGCGGACGGGGTGTGTGCAGGGGCCGGCCATGAAGCAGCTGACAGGTGAGTGGATATTCTCAGCTGGAACGAGTTATCTAATCACCTGTTCCTTCATTAGCAGCGTCGGAGACCATGAGAGGGGAGAGAGAACACAGACGCGACGCCGCCTGAGTGAGAGGGGCTGAAACGCCAAAGAGACTTTGTGTGTAGATAATTAAAACAATTGCAAATGCTGGCTGAAAACCCAAGGAGACTTTGTGTAGAAAGAATTAAAACTATTGTACACGCTGCCCCTGAGTGTGGTTCCATTTCCTGTGGTCACAGAAGAACCAGAGTAAGAGTCATCTTCACAATATATATATATATATATATATATATATATATATATATATATATATATATATATATATATATATATATACATATATACACACTTTTATTATATATTTAATTTATAGCCAGATGAGGTGGTTCAGGCATCTGGTCAGGATGCCACCCAAAGGCTTCCCTACGGAGGTGTTCCGGGCCCGTCCGACCGGTAGGAGGCCACATGGAAGACCCAGGACACGTTGGGAAGACTATGTCTACCAGCTGGTCTGGGAAAATCTCGGGATCTCCTGGAAGGAGCTTGACGAAGTGACTGGGGAGAGGGCAGTCTGGGCGTTCCTACTTAGGCTGTTGCCCCCGCGACCTGACCTCGGATAAGCGGAAGAAGATGGATGGATAGATATATTTATAGATATATTCTATATTTATATTTAATCTGGGGCAGCACTCTGGCTTACTCCCACCGCCAAAAACATGCACCTGGGGATAGGTTGATTGGCAACACTAAATTGGCCCGAGTGTGTGAATGTTGTCTATCTGTATTGGCCCTGTGATGAGGTGGCGACTGGTCCAGGGTGTACCCCGCCTTCCGCCTGAATGCAGCTGAGCTCCAGCAACATCGGTGTTTAATCAGAAAAAGACAGGCGGAACAGGAAATAAAACAGTTGCTGCCCATACAAATTGCTGTAATAAGCAGATCTACATTATATTATATACATATTATAAAATCCCCTGAAGAGCAGGGAAATCTGTGAAACAGGCTTGTAGGGATGAAACAGCCTCTGCCTTTTTTCCTGACCTAACGTATATATTCCGCTCTACCCCGGTTTTGAGCACTGTATAACGGATAAATTACAGAAGCTGCATATATATATATATATATATATATATATATATATATATATATATATATATATATATATATATATATATATATATATATGTGCATATATTGATACGATTCAGACGCATTTTTAATGGGCGAGTTGTCAACCCCGGATGAGTCAGGACTCGGACAAGACTGGAATTGCAGATAGGAACTGGTTTTGATACAAAAATTAAATTACACTGGTACAAAAGAACGACAAAAAACGTGCCAAACGCACAGGAGCTAGGCTAACACTGAATATTTAGTCAAAGTCCACAAAGACGTGCCGACCGCACGAGAAACTAAGACGTAACTTAGCGGGTTTAATACAAGGCAGAATAACGAACGGAACCGTTGCATGGAGCAAACAAAACATCCAGGCAGAACTAAGGTAGCAGGTTTAAATACTAAAACAATAATCAAAAACAGGTGTGCGTCAGAAAGTAAGTGCAGGTGGAGCAAAGAAGTCGCCATGGAAGTGCTCAAAACCAAGGGATTGGAAGAGTCCAGAAATAATCAAAACACATAAAGGGACTCAAACATAGTTTAAAGATGTGATCCGGGAACCGGATCACAACATATATGATATTAATAATACTTATATCGAGCGCGATGATGTCACGTTTTCGATGTGAAAATGCATTTTTGGACAATATGATTTGCCTGAGAGGCTAGGAGAAACCGAGAGTAACAAGGATAGATTTAAAAAAAAATATATATATATATTTTATTTTTTTTATTTTTATTTTTTTTATTTTTTTCTTAACTTGTGACTTCCCAAGGGCCGAAGTTTGGGGAACCCTGGTGTAGTATATCTTAATTAATGAATAAAAAAGACTTTAATGTTTTTTTCAGGCCCCTAACTCTACATTAGATATCATATATTGTCGGCCTGGTACGGCACCAAATCATTTTCCCCTTAAAAACTTCAACATCAAAAATTCAACTGTACCATCTGGCCAAGTTGTGCTCAGCATCCTAACGTTATAAATAAACACATGGTTGTAAATCGGTGGAGTTTTAATGGATTACAGCAATAATGAGGGATTGGGAACAGTGTGGGATGTGCAATAGAGAATTTAATATCATTTAAGCTGCAGGCCCCTTTTTAAGTTAAGGAGTGTGTTTGAAGTCAAAGTGATGGCTGTCAGGCCAAATTCTGGAAAAGAATCCAAGCTAAATATAAATCGTCGCTACGATCAAATGTAATTATTCAAACAAAATGTGTCATATTAATCACATTTGGACAATGCCTGTCTCTTAACTCTTATCTCATTTGTCACACCTCAACCCACTAAAAAATAATGAAAAAAAGAAAAGTGGGACTCATTTAAGTAATTCCTGTCTAATTCAAATATTTAATCTCAAAGGTAGCAGATAGATAGACACACACACACACACACACATCCATACATTCCCAGCCTCTGAGGTCTGTTGGGGGGGATTTAATTGTGGACCACCTGCTTGTGTCACCTGGGACACATTGCACATGATTGAGCCAAATGCTTGTGATTGGACACACATGACAACATCCAGGAAAACGGGCTGGATAAGAGTGTGCCCTTTTTTTATTTTTTTTCCTGGCAGGAAAAATACATGCACTTGTCGCAGTGACTTCCCGTAGTGTATCCGTGTGTGGTTGTACCCCCAATCTCTTTGTTTTGGACTGGCATCCCGAGCAGCTTTTATTTGAGTACAAACAGTTCCAAACAAGTGATGGATAGGGAAGGCGGTTTTAATCAGAAAAAAGACAGACGGAACAGGAAATAAAACAGTTTGCTGCCCATGCAAATTGCTGTAATAAGCAGATCGAGATTAAAGCAGCGGCATAATAACTTTCACTGAGGTGAGGAGCAGGGAAACAAAATAAAGCAAACAAATACCTTTGCGCTCTGTTACAGACTTAATGTCTCATTATGGTTTGGCGCCATCATTTTTTGTGTGTCATTAAAACAAATGGCAGAGGATTACACACTAATTACCAAGAGAAGTGTGTCTTCATGTCGGGAAAAGCGAACGCATGTCGACCCAGGTTGATTCTCAAACTTTGGTACGTGTAACACAGGGGTCACCAACCTTTTTGAAACCAAGAACTACTTTTTGGGTACTGATTAATTCGAAGGGCTACCAGTTTGATACACACTTAAATAAATTGCCAGAAATAGCCAATTTACTCAATTTACCTTTAATAAATACATCTATATATATATATAAAAAAAAGGGTATTTCTGTCATTCCGTCGTACATTTTTTTTTCCTTTTACGGAAGGTTTTTTGTAATTGAACGGTTTAAAAGAGGAGAAAACAGGAAAAAAAATGAAAATTGAACTTTATCTTCAATTTTGACTCTTTAAAATTCAAAATTCAACCGAAAAAAAGAAGAGAAAAACTAGCTAATTCGAATCTTTTTTTTTTAAATTTAAAAATAATTTATGGAACATCATTAGTAATATTTCCTGATTAAGATTAATTTTAGAATTTTGATGACATGTTTTAAATAGGTTAAAATCCACTTTGAAATAAGATTTAAATTTGATTCTACAGATTTTCTAGATTTGCCAGAATAATTGTTTTGAATTTTAATCATAATAAGTTTGAAGAAATAATTCACAAATATTCTTCGTCAAAAAAACAGAAGCTAAAATTAAGAATGAAATCCAAATGTATTTTTTATTCTTTACAATTAAAAAAAAATAAAAAAAAATTACTTGAACATTGATTTAAATTGTCAGGAAAGAAGGGAAAGTAATTTAAAAGGTAAACAGGTATATGTGTTTAAAAATCCTAAAATAATTTTTAAGGTTATATTTTTTCTTTAAAATTGTCTTTCTAAAAGTTATAAGAAGCAGAGTAAAAAAATTAATACATTTATTCAAACAAGTGAAGACCAAGTCTTTCAAATATTTTCTTGGATTTTCAAATTCTATTTGAGTTTTGTCTCTCTTAGAATTAAAAATGTGGAGCAAAGCCAGACCAGCTTGCTAGTAAATAAATAACATTTAAAAAATAGAGGCAGCTCACTGGTAAGTGCTGCTATTTGAGCTTTTTTTAGAACAGGCCAGCGGGCTACTCATCTGGTCCTTATGGGCTACATGGTGCCCGCGGGCACCGCGTTTGTGACCCCAGGTGTAACACTTGTGGTACGCGGGCTTCATCTAGTGGTACTTCAAATAATCACTTAATTAAAGTAGTGTTTTATTTTTTCTATATTTAAATACTGTTTGTAATGTTATAGTCAGGCGGATCAGTGCGGCGTCTTCAGTAATGCGGACGTTGTACCGATCCGTTGTGGTGAAGAAGGAGCTGAGCCGGAAGGCAAAGCTCTCAATTTACCGGTCGATCTACGTTCCCATCCTCACCTATGGTCATGAGCTTTGGGTCATGACCGAAAGGACAAGATCACGGGTACAAGCGGCCGTAATGAGTTTCCTCCGCCGTGTGGTGGGGCTCTCCCTTAGAGATAGGGTGAGAAGCTCTGCCATCCGGGCGGAACTCAAAGTAAAGCCGTTGCTCCTCCACATCGAAAGGAGCCAGATGAGGTGGTTCAGGCATCTGGTCAGGATGCCACCTGAACGCCTCCCTAGGGAGGTGTTTAGGGCACGTCCAACTGGTAGGAGGCCACGGGAAAAACCCAAGACACGTTGGGAAGACTATGTCTCCCGGCTGGCCTGGGAACGCCTCGGGATCCCCCGGGAAGAGCTAGACGAAGTGGCTGGGGAGAGGGAAGGCTGGGCTTCCCTGCTTAGGCTGCTGCCCCCGCGACCCGACCTCGGATAAGCGGAAGAAGATGGATGGATGGATGTTATAGTCACCAAAAATATTATATCCATCCATCCATTTGCTGGATCCTATCGCAGCTGCATTCGGGCGGGAGGTGGTGTACACCCTGGACAAGTCACCACCTCACATACTTGTTAAATAAAACCTGAGTATTATTTTTAATGAATACTTAGGCCTACTAAGTGACTTTATTTTAATGTTGGTTATTACGGTGGAGAAAGTTAACAAGTTAAAGTACCACTGATTACCCCCAAATTACCCTCTGTATTTAACCTATCTCCCTGTTCCACCCCCTGCGAGGTGAGGGGAGCAGTGAGCAGCAGCGGTGGCCGCGCTCAGTAATCATTTTGGTGATTTAACCCCCAATTTCAACCCTTGATTCTGAGTGCCAAAAATGGAGGTAATGGGTCCATTTTTATAGAGTTTTGTATGACTCGGCCGGGGTTTGAACTCACGACCTACCGGTTACCGGGCGAGTCAGGTGTTTTCTAAAGTAGTACTTGGTAAAAAAAAACATTTTGAGAGCCAACATGTAGACTGAACAATGGAGGATGAGTGAAGAAACCAGCCAAGCATGTAATGGCTCAGATGGTAGAGGGACCGTTCTAAAACTTGAGCATTACCTTTTCAAATCTAACTTCCACCATTCTACTCGCTGCCGTTGTGTCCTTGGGTAAGATACACTTTATTGCCAAAAGTATTTTTGGCCACCCATCCAAATGATCAGAATCCTTTGTCCTAATCACTTGGCCTGGCCACAGGTGTATACAATCAAGCACTTAGGCATGAAAACTGTTTCTACAAACATTTGTGAAAGAATGGGCCGCTTTCAGGGATTTCCAGCGTGGAACTGTCATAGGATGCCACTTGTGCAACAAATCCAGTCATGAAATTTCCTCGCTCCTAAATATTCCAAAGTCAACTGTCTGCTTTGTTTTAAGAAAATGGAAGAGTTTGGGAACAACAGCAACTCAGCCATGAAGGGGTGGGCCACATAAACTGACAGAGAGTGGTCAGCGGATACTGAAGCGCATGTTTCTATTGCAATGTTTCAAAAGTGCAGTATGCCCGAGACAACCCGAGGGCTTTTACAATCCGTGAAGAATCTTTGAAGAATTTTAATTTGGCAAGGAAATGATTCCCCTAGACCGGGGGTCGGCAACCCAAAATGTTGAAAGAGCCATATTGGACCAAATATACAAAAACAAATCTGTCTGGAGCCGCAAAACAAATTTAAAAGCCATATTACATAGAGATAGTGTGTCATGAGAAATAAATTGAATTAAGAGGACTTAAAGGAAACTAAATGAGCTCAAATATAGCTACAAATGAGGCATAATAATGCAATGTGTACATATAGCTAGCAGATTACGCATGTATTGAAACGGATGGTTGGCGAGTGGAGGCAGATAGCGAAAACGAAATTGAAGAAGAAACTGAAGCTATTGAGCAAATAGCTATTGAAGCTATTCGTCGATTGCTTTCTAACCAACGATTACATCTTTTGACCACTGGAGGAACTTAAATCCGTTGATTGGTAAGTGTTTGTTTGGCATTAAATGTGGGTGGAGGGAAAGGCTGGATGTAAATATAGCTACAAATGTACATACAGCTAGCCTAAATAGTATGTTAGCACCGATTAGCTCGCACTCATGCAGGGACCAAATATGCCCGATGAGTATTCCACACGAGTCAATAACATCAACAAAACTCACCTTTGTGCATTCACGCACAACGTTAAAAGTTTGGTTGACAAAATGAGACAGAAAAAGAAGTGGCATAAAACACGTCCTAGAAAGTCGGAGAAAGTTGTACATGTAAACAAACCACGGTGAGTTCAAAGACCGCCAAAATTAGTAGGACAAAACGGTGCTCGCCAAATACTCGAATCAGTGAAGCATGTTTAATACAAACAGTGTGCTTTTTAACAATTAGGGAAGTTTGTGTCATGTTTGTCCTCCTACAGAAAACATATTAAAACAAAAAATATATTTTTTCCCTTCATCTTTTTCATTTTTCATACATTTTTGAAAAAGCTCCAGAGAGCCACTAGGGCGGCGCTGAAGAGCCGCATGCGGCTCTAGAGCCGCGGGTTGCCGACCCCCACCCTAGACAATAAACCTTTTATCTTTTGTCAGGACAAATTTTCAGGGACAGTTTGTCAAATCCAACTTTGAGCCCTTCTAACGAACAGGTGTGCACAAACTACGCTTAAAAAAATAATTAAATAAATAAATAAGTTATCAGTGTCAGTACAGGCTTGGAAAAAAAAAAAAGATTGTCTATCCTTAGTTTTATTCAACATCTAAAAATGCTTTACTGTTATACAAGTGTAAAAATAAGTTGACTATTCAAAACAAAACCGTAAACATTAATAATGCATGTTGCAGCTATTTAAAATAAACATTTTTAACAGTCACATAATCACAAAAAGAAGTTTCACAGCTCTTACAATTATGATTAGTCTAGTTTCATTGGTGAATGACCAGTTTAAGGTGTACCTTCACGCCTAAAGTCCGCTGGGATAGGCTCCAGTTTACCCGTGACCCTAATAGGGATAAGTGGTGGGAAAACCGGATGGAAATGACAAAAGTGACTTTCGACACAGATGTTATGTTGTATTTTATTTTCTACTACATTGTATATGTATTGTGTGCTTGTTCTCTTTTTCTCTCTTTTTCTTTTCTTTTTTTTGGAAATTGTAATTTTACTGCCTTTTTTACATCATGGCCTACAGAGTAAAACTCGCCTTCTGGCTAATTCTGGCTTTTTTAACCATGTGTAGTCATGCGTTTTTTTTACGAAATTGCATTGTCCCCTTTGAAATAAACTAATCTTAATCTTAATCTGTTTTATTTTGAAGTGTTTGCCAAAGAATGGTGCAAAAACCTTCCAAAAAAGGACACAAAATTAATCTTATGAAGTTGCTTGCTGAACTGAGGCCTCACAATGTCATGTTTGAGGGTAGTTAGAGATCTGATTTTTCTGAATGCTGGTTTGACTCTACAGGTTCAATCTAATTAGCTAACTCTGTTGCGATCTGCGGCTCAGATCTTCACATGTTTGTTTTTTTCATTCTCAGTCCGACCCATTTATTTCCTGTTTTTGTCCATCACTATGGTTACACATCAGTCCTCCTGTTAGTCTCGCCCTGCACACCTGCTACTAATTTTAACCCTCCTATTTAAGCTCACCTTTTCTGTTTACTCATTCTCGGATCCTAATTTGCCCACGCGCAACAGTGACGACTCTCATCATTCTGTGTATGTATTTTCTCGCTAGCTCTCACGCTCAGCCACTTTATTTTCCAGCTTTCATGCTGAATGTTTTTGTTTACTCTTTTGTGTCCTCGTACCAAGTTTTAGTTTTCCTTGTGTTTTATCCTAGCTTTCACGCTAGCGTCTTTTGTTTACCTTTTCTCTTTACACCAGTGTTTTTGTTCATAGCCTTTTATTATTAAATAAATACCCTTTAACTTACCTTGTTGTGTTCATCGCTTCGACGCATCCCTGGAAAAACCACACCGGCATTACCATGCCGAAGAAGAGTCTTCACAAACTCTTTAGTGTAAAAAGTACATCCGTCAAAAAGTTAACTCATGTAATAACCGTATTTCCTGGACCATAAGTTGCTGCTTCTTTTCTACGCTTTGCACCTTGCGGCTTTCTAAAATGGTGCGGCTAACCACTTGGTGGCTGAGTTGCTGTTGTTCCCCAATAATAATAATAATAATAATAATAAGGGATGAGATTTATATCGTGCTTTTCTATTGTTAGATACTCAAAGTGCTCACAGAGAAGTGGAAACCCGTCATTCATTCACACCTGGTGGTGGTAAGCAACATATGGAGCCACAGCTGCCTTGGGGTAGACTGACAGAAGCGTGGCTGCCAGTTTGCGCCTACGGCCCCTCCGACAACCACCAATCATTCATTCATCATTCATTCACCAGTGTGAGCGGCGCCGGGGGCAAGGGTGAAGTGTCCTGCCCAAGGATACAACGGCAGGGATTTTGGATGTCAATAGGTGGGAAGCGAACCAGCAACCCTCAGGTTTCTGGCATGGCCGCTCTACCCACTACGCCAGTGGTTCGCAACCTTTTTTCAGTGATGTACCCCCTGTGAACATTTTTTTAATTCAAGTACCCCCTAATCAGAGCAAAGCATTTTTGGTTGAAAAAAATATAAAGAAGTAAAATACAGCACTATGTCATCAGTTTCTGATTTATTAAATTGTATAACAGTGCAAAATATTTCTCATTGGTAACTATTTGGAATATATATATATATATATATATATATATATATATATATATATATATATATATATATATATATATATATATATATATATATATAAAACTAAAAACTTGTTATAAAATAAACAAGTGATTCAATTATAAATAAAGATTTCTACACATAGAAGTAATCATCAACTTAAAGTGCCCTCTTTGGGGATTGTAATAGAGATCCATCTGGATTCATGAACTTCATTCTAAACACTTCTTCACAAAAAAGTAAATCTTTAACATCAATATTTATGGAACATGTCCACAAAAAAAATCTAGCTGTCAACACTGAATATAGTATTGTTGTATTTTTTTTTCACAGTTTATGAACTAACATTCATATTTTGTTGAAGTATTATTCAAAAAATATATTTATGAAGGATTTTTGAATTTTTGCTATTTTTAGAATAGATTTAAAAAATCTCACGTACCCCTTGGCATACCTTCAAGTACCCCCAGGGGTACCCGTACCCCCATTTGAGAACCACTGCAATACGCCATGCCGCCCCATTGTCTTATAAAAAAGCCGGGAGTCGACTTTGGAATATTTAAGAGTGAGGAAATTTCACGACTGGATTTGTTGCACAAGTGGCATCCTATGACAGTTCCACGCTGGAAATCACTGAAAGCGGCCCATTCTTTCACATTTGGTTTTAGAAACAGTCTCCATGCCTTAGTGCCTGATTTTATACACCTGTGGCTGGGCCAAGTGATTAGGACACCCGATTCTGATCATTTGGTTGGGTGGCATAATAATTTTGGCAATATAGTGCATTATGAAAGACGGTAGTTTGAACCTTGAAATTTTGCACGTCTTTAATTGATGTGTCCTTGAAATTCCAAAGCCTTTCCGTTGCTTTAAAACATTTATTCTTAGCATGCCGGCATGATTAACACCAGCGCCTTATCTTAAAACTCATTTTCTCCGTGTTCATTAAGTCACGGCATGTGGGGTGGTGGGATTCTATTTCCCTTAACTGGGCATATTCAAAACACCGCAGAGAAAAAAGAAATCCCTCGCCATCACGTCCACTGATGAAATTGGCTCCCTTTTAGAAACAAATCCAAAAGTGACAGCGTACGCGTGAATGTGTGTGTGTGTGTGTGTTTCATTTGGGGACGGGGGAGGTGTGTCGGGGAAGCGGCAGCCATAGCCCGAGGCAGCGCTCCTCTCTACGTATCTGATCCGGGCCTAATGAAGCTGAAAGGCTGGCAGTTGTGAGGAGCATCTGCAGATTCGCACAGAGTGATGGGCATCTCATTCCGCTGCCATTACCCATGGGGGTGGGGGATGGGGTTTGGGGGGGCGGGGGGGCTCTCGCACATTTGAGGGCCCTGCCTGCTGTTTGCACGAGTGCTGTGCCCCAGTGTGCCAGCGCTGCAGAAAGGTCATGCCACATGTGCCATCTGGAAAAGATGCATGACAGCCACAGCAGTCTCTCATGTCGCTTTGGACCGGCGATGTAACCAGCTCTCACCGCCTGAATTTTGGAATGTCCACCTCCCTTTTTTTTTTTTTTTTTTTAACCTGCATGCCTTTATCGTAACCATCTTTTCAGATTTTCTGTTCAAGGTTTTTTCCTTAGAAAGCGACACTCACGAGTATAAAACTGCTTTTTAAAAGTAATAATTTCTTATTTCAAGCATGAACAAAAAAAATCATGACTTTGACACAATTGTGTCTCATAATTAAAACGGATGACGGCCAAATGGACTTTGCTGTTTTATTTTCAAAGAAACAAGAGAGAATACGTACTCATATAGTAAGTAGTACATTTGGCACAGTACAGTAAGCTGACAGTTAATATTTAAACATTTAACGTGACACTTCTAACAATTTTGAAAATAAATACTTCATGCACATTCAGGTAAATTCTTCAAAATTACAATAAAGAAAAATTTGGCTGGGGGCCGGCCAAGCTGTATATATCCATCCATCCATCCATTTTCTACCTCTTATTCCCTTTGGGGTCGCGGGGGGCGCTGGTGCCTATCTCAGCTACAATCGGGCGGAAGGCGGGGTACTCCCTGGACAAGTCGCCACCTCATCGCAGTGTATATATATATATATATATATATATATATATATATATATATATGTATATATATATATATATATATATATATATATATATATATATATATATATATATAATAGGGGTGTGGGAAAAAAATAATACGAATACGTTGTGCGATTCAGAATCGATTCTGATTTTTAAAAAATCGATTTACTTTTTTATTTATTTTTTTTAGCACTCCAACAAACCAGTACACAGCAATACCATAACAATGCAATCCAATTCCAAAACCAAACCTGACCCAGCAACACTCAGAACTGCAATAAACAGAACAATTGAGAGGAGACACAAACACGACACAGAACAAACCAAAATAGTGAAACAAAAATGAATATTATCAACAACAGTATCAATATTAGTTATAATTTCAGCATAGCAGTGATTACAAATCCCTCATTGACAATATCATTAGACATTTATAAAAATAAAGAACAATAGTTTCACAGTGGCTTACACTTGCATCGCATCTCATAAGCTTGACAACACACTGTGTCCAATATTTTCACCAAGATAAAATAAGTCGTATTTTTGGTTTGTTTAATAGTTAAAACAAATTTACATTATTGCATCCATCCATCCTTTTCTACCGCTTATTCTCTTTTGGGGTCGCTGGCGCCTATCTCAGCTACAATCGGGCGGAAGGCGGTGTACACCCTGGATAAGTCGCTACCTCATCGCAGGGACAACACATTATTGCAATCAGTTGATAAAAAATTGTCCTTTACAATTATAAAAGCTTTTTGAAAAAAATCTGCTACTCTGCTAGCATGTCATCAGACTGGGGTAGATCCTGCTGAAATCCTATGTATTGAATGAATACAGAATCGTTTTGAATCGGAAAAATATCGTTTTTGAATCGAGAATCGAATCGAATCGAAAAAATCGATATGTTATCGAATTGTGACCCCGAGAATCGATATTGAATCGAATCGTGGGACACTTAAAGATTTGCAGCCCTACTATATACTGTACATATTACTCACGCACTACTTGACTGAAAGAGCACGCACTTGGCGCGATGATGTCATGATATCGATGGGAAAATGCATTTTTAGACAAAATTATTTGCCTGAGTGGCTAGTAGACCCCGAGAGTAACAAACGGTTGCCTTGTTGCCTTTCCATTAAGAAAAATAAACTTGTTTTTAGTTTAAGATTGCCGTTCTACGAGCGCATATCATTTTGTCATGATAATTGCACAAGTATTTACTTAATTTAAGAATATTTTTCAACATATTGAGAAAAAAGGTCTCATATTTTTTTTTCTATCTTGAAAAGTGCATTTGACGGACTTCCTGCCATCACCGTGTGGGTTGCAAGGACCATGGATGCAAGACACCTCGTAGCAAGGTTGGCACTCGTTTATTCGTTCAACAAACAGCGTCGTGTCCCAGTCGGTCGCGCCACTTTCTACCGCGACCTTTTTGGCTGCTCATTTTGGCGCGCCTTTCGGTGGCCGGGTGCTGTGTCTTCCGCGGGGGTTCATCTTTTTCCGGGTCGCTTGCGTCGTTGTCGTCAGCTGCAGATCCTCCTCCGTCTTCTGCCCCGGTCGTTCCTCCTTCGCCCTTCTTATGCTGTAGCAGCAGATGGAGAGATTGTGAACAGGTGTGTGTTGTACGCACCTGACTCTGATTGCTGCTCCCGTGCAGCTCCGCGTGCGTCACGCCTCTCCTCTCTGCAGCATGCCCCGCCTCCTGGCCTCCATCTTGGTCAGGACCGTTTCTCTCAGCCCGCTGTCGGCCCGTCGGCTGCGTCTCTCCACAGGGCACTTGTTATTAGTGAGAATATTCTTATTTTAAGGTATTTTTGGATTCATTGAGGTTAGCTAATTTTACTTGTTTTGGAAAGTCTCGACAAGCCAAATTTTCTTTTTCTATTGGCAGATAATTTTGAACTAATTTTGTATTTTTTTTCTTGTTTTTGAACACTGACTTTTTGCAGTGCAGCAAATTTGTATCATTTATCGCAGTGGTCCCCGAACTTTTTGGATCCTTGGACCGGTCAACGCTGAATAATTTGTCCCGCGGCCCGGGGGTAGGCGGGTGGATTGGGATGGGGATGCTTTTTTTGTTTTTCTATTTTTTTTTCTTTGTCATGAAAAAGGGACATTTTTGTCATGAAAAAGGGAGGTTTTTGTGGTTGGTGCACTAATTGTAAGTGTATATTGTTTTTTTTTATGTTGATTTAATACATTTTATTTTTATTTTTATTTTTTTTTTATTTTTTTTTTTAATAAAAAAGAATTAAAAATTATTCTGCGGCCCGGTACCAATCGGGCCACGGCCCGGTGGTTGGGGACCACTGATTTATCGTATATCAGGGCCATTCAACTGGAATCATTAGAATATTTATCTTACACAAAACGGACACAATGCAAATACAGACTGTGCTACAAAGTTGAACACTCTCACTGTGTAAGTAAAAAACTGTTAGCATCAAACACAATTTTTTTTTTTTTTTTTTAAACAAAAAAAAGGCAGTCACGAGAGCCATTCGTGTGCTTCCATCTCTGGAGGATTATACCCGAATTAGTCGCCTCCCATGTGGAACTCCCAATGGAGGCCGACGGGGGGAAAAATCAGTCACGAAACCTTCAGTCATTCAAAACACTTTCTGGACTCCGGTCCAACTTGGCATCCCACCATAGAGCGCGTGCACTCAGTGAATGGATCCCAATTGGGTTGAAAAGTTAGGCATGCTTTGCCAGGAAAAGTAAACCTGATTCTTACAGCAGTATTCCTAGTGGTAGTGGAGCAAATACAGTGAGGATGCTGTAACAAATTCTTGCTGGTTCTATCCCATACATCTAAACATAGTTTTAATAACTGTGCATGTATTGTCATTACAGAGGCTCTATAGCCATTTCCCTCCCTGCATATGATCATGAACATATCTCTCTCTTTGCGGCTGTAATGAGGAGAGCGCAGCTGACTGAATGTCTGACCATTCCCTTTTCAAGCTACATTAACCCCAGGGCCACAAGATTCTCCGTGGCAGATTTCATAACAGCCTTACAAGGAGTAGAAAACAACAAAACAATCTTTAACCGCAAAGGACTGCCATGAAAGCCTTTGGACACAAAAGGCAAGATGATGGGTGTCGTCTTCTTTTTTGTCTTGAACTCTACTCTTCATGTACATGTGATTTATGTTGACATACGTTGTAGCAGGAAACAACTTTAAGAACCTTCAGTAGAGCCTTTTGACATTCTAATACAGGGGTCCCCAAACTTTTTGACTCAGGAGCCGCATTGGGTTAAAAAAATTGGGCCAGGGGCCGGTGTGTGCGTGTGTGTGTGTGTGTGTGTGTGTGAGTGCGTATATATATATATATATATATATATATATATATATATATATATAGATGGCGGCGCCCGAACGGGCTGCAACATTGCGGAGCTGCTGCTAAAGATGGAACATTTGGCAGAAATACCGGACAATTCCACAAACTTTATGGCTGGCTCACATCGTGGTCACTCCGTGATCACGTACGACCGCCAGACACTTCTGGATGTGGACACATCGGGCCGTTTTGGACCGATAGACACTTGCGTGCTAGACTTGCTAACTAGCATGGGAATACATCGGCGGCTACATCCAGCGGCCTGTGAAGCAGGGGAGTCTAGTAGCAGCGGGGGCCGTCTACGGAGCAGACGCCAGCGGTGTGATCGGAAACGCGGATGCCGAGCGGGGCTAAAAACAAAGCAGAAGGCTAATCCCCACAGAACACCACTTTCCTCCATCCCGAAGACGGATTTAGATGGAAAATGCGAGACTACTGGTCTGGGTAAGGAGTCAGTTAAATTAGAACAAGTTTTTTCTGCTTTGAGTGTTTCAGAGTTGGACATGTGTTTTACTGAGGTGGCTAACTATGATGCGTGCAGTTTATTAAAGCAACAAACAAACAATCGGAAAATCCCCGTTACTGAGGTGGCTAACCATGATGCGTGCAGTTTATCAAAGCAACAATCAAACAATCGGAAAATTCCTGTCGTATCAATTCCTAGATATGGTCGTAACTATACTAAATGCACCGGGCATAATAAACACAACATTATTAATATTGCTACTACGGATAATTTGATCAAAAACTCCCTAAAACAGCCCACTACCTATAATATAGGTTTTTTAAACATAAGATCATTGTCTCCTAAAACGTTGTTAGTTAATGATATTATCAGAGACAACAATCTTAACGTCATCGGTCTCAGCGAAACCTGGCTTAAACCAAACGACTTTTTTGCGCTAAATGAGGCATGTCCTCCTAACTTTACACATGCGCATATTGCCCGTCCGCTCAAAAGGGGTGGGGGGGTTGCACTAATATACAACGAAAACTTTAACCTTAGTCCTAACATAAATAATAAATATAAATCGTTTGAGGTGCTTACTATGAGGTCTGTCACACCGCTGCCTCTACACCTGGCTATTATCTACCGCCCCCCAGGGCCCTATTCGGACTTTATTAATGAATTCTCAGAGTTCGTTGCTGATCTAGTGACAAACGCCGATAATATAATCATAATGGGGGACTTTAATATCCATATGTATACCCCATCGGACCCACCGTGCGTAGCGCTCCAGACTGTAATTGATAGCTGTGGTCTCACACAAATAATAAATGAACCCACGCATCGCAACGGTAATACGATAGACCTAGTGCTTGTCAGGGGCATCACCGTTTCCAAAGTTACGATACTCCCGTATACTAAAGTATTGTCTGATCATTACCTTATAAAATTCGAGGTTCAGACGCATGTTCGTCAAACTAATAATAATAATAACTGCTATAGCAGCCGCAACATTAATACAGCCACAACGACAACTCTTGCTGACCTACTGCCCTCGGTAATGGCACCATTCCCAAAGTATGTGGGCTCTATTGATAACCTCACTAACAACTTTAACGACGCCCTGCGCGAAACCATTGATAACATAGCACCGCTAAAGTTAAAAAAGGCTCCAAAAAAGCACACCCCGTGGTTTACAGAAGAAACTAAAGCTCAGAAATTATTATGTAGAAAGCTGGAACGCAAATGGCGCACGACTAAACTTGAGGTGCACCATCAAGCATGGAGTGATGGTTTAATAACTTATAAACACATGCTTACCTTAGCTAAAGCTAAATATTACTCAAATCTCATCCACCGTAATAAAAACGATCCTAAATTTTTGTTTAGTACGGTAGCATCGCTAACCCAACAAGGGACTCCTTCCAGTAGCTCAACCCACTCAGCTGATGACTTTATGCAATTCTTTAGTAAGAAAATTGAAGTCATTAGAAAGGAGATTAAAGACAATGCGTCCCAGCTACAACGGGGTTCTATTAACACTGACACGATTGTATATACGGCGGATACTGCCCTCCAAAATAGTTTCTCTCGTTTTGAGGAAATAACATTAGAGGAATTGTTACAACGTGTAAATGGAATAAAACAGACAACATGTTTACTTGACCCTCTTCCTGGGAAACTGATCAAGGAGCTCTTTGTATTATTAGGTCCATCAGTGCTAAATATTATAAACTTATCACTCTCCTCGGGCACTGTTCCCCTAGCATTCAAAAAAGCGGTTATTCATCCTCTCCTTAAAAGACCTAACCTCGATCCTGACCTCATGGTAAATTACCGACCGGTGTCTCACCTTCCCTTTATTTCAAAAATCCTTGAAAAAATTGTTGCGGAGCAGTTAAATGAACACTTAGCGTCTAACAAGCTATGTGAAACCTTTCAATCCGGTTTCAGGGCAAATCACTCCACGGAGACAGCCCTCGCAAAAATGACTAATGATCTATTGCTAACGATGGATTCTGATGCGTCTTCTATGTTGCTGCTCCTCGATCTTAGCGCTGCTTTCGATACCGTCGATCATAATATTTTATTAGAACGTATCAAAACACGAATTGGTATGTCAGACTTAGCCCTGTCTTGGTTTAACTCTTATCTTACTGATAGGATGCAGTGTGTCTCCCATAACAATGTGACCTCGGACTACGTTAAGGTAACGTGTGGAGTTCCCCAGGGTTCGGTCCTTGGCCCTGCACTCTTCAGCATCTACATGCTGCCGCTAGGTGACATCATACGCAAATACGGTATTAGCTTTCACTGTTATGCTGATGACACCCAACTCTACATGCCCCTAAAGCTGACCAACACGCCGGATTGTAGTCAGCTGGAGGCGTGTCTTAATGAAATTAAACAATGGATGTCCGCTAACTTTTTGCAACTCAACGCCAAAAAAACGGAAATGCTGATTATCGGTCCTGCTAGACACCGAACTCTATTTAATAATACAACTCTAACATTTGACAACCAAACAATTAAACAAGGCGACACGGTAAAGAATCTGGGTATTATCTTCGACCCAACTCTCTCCTTTGAGGCACACATTAAAAGCGTTACTAAAACGGCCTTCTTTCATCTCCGTAATATCGCTAAAATTCGCTCCATTCTGTCCACTAAAGACGCTGAGATCATTATCCATGCGTTTGTTACGTCTCGCCTCGACTACTGTAACGTATTATTTTCGGGTCTCCCCATGTCTAGCATTAAAAGATTACAGTTGGTACAAAATGCGGCTGCTAGACTTTTGACAAGAACAAGAAAGTTTGATCACATTACGCCTGTACTGGCTCACCTGCACTGGCTTCCTGTGCACTTAAGATGTGACTTTAAGGTTTTACTACTTACGTATAAAATACTACACGGTCTAGCTCCATCTTATCTTGCCGATTGTATTGTACCATATGTCCCGGCAAGAAATCTGCGTTCAAAGGACTCCGGCTTATTAGTGATTCCCAAAGCCCAAAAAAAGTCTGCGGGCTATAGAGCATTTTCCGTTCGGGCTCCAGTACTCTGGAATGCCCTCCCGGTAACAGTTCGCGATGCCACCTCAGTAGAAGCATTTAAGTCTCACCTTAAAACTCATTTGTATACTCTAGCCTTTAAATAGACTCCCTTTTTAGACCAGTTGATCTGCCGTTTCTTTTCTTTTTCTTCTATGTCCCACTCTCCCGTGTGGAGGGAGTCCGGTCCGATCCGGTGGCCATGTACTGCTCGCCTGTGTATCGGCTGGGGACATCTCTGCGCTGCTGGTCCGCCTACGCTTGGGATGGTTTCCTGCTGGCTCCGCTGTGAACGGGACTCTCGCTGCTGTGTCTTGGATCCTCTTTGGACTGGACTCTCGCGACTGTGTTGGATCCATTGTGGATTGAACTTTCACAGTATCATGTTAGATCCGCTCGACATCCATTGCTTTCCTCCTCTCTAAGGTTCTCATAGTCATCATTTTCACCGACGTCCCACTGGGTGTGAGTTTTCCTTGTCCTTATGTGGGCCTACCGAGGATGTCGTGGTGGTTTGTGCAGCCCTTTGAGACACTAGTGATTTAGGGCTATATAAGCAAACATTGATTGATTGATTGATATATATATATATATATATATATATATATATATATATATATATATATATATATATATATATATATATATATATATATGTATGTATATATATATGTACATATATATACATATGTATATATATATATATATAAGTCATTTACACCAAAACAAAAATCATAAATGTTTTTTTTACACACTATAAATGTTTTGAAACAGGAAAGCAGTAAAATGGCTGATCAAACAAAACAGAAGTTATCGTAATGGAGCCACTAGCTGAGGAAGCTAGTTCTCCAGTCAGCTAAACAGACTCAATAACTCCAGGGTAAAAATGTTGGTGAATTCACGAAAATACATCGATTAGCTGGCAGTCGTGCCGCGACCAAATATGTCTGATTAGCACATAAGTCAACAACATCAACAAAACACACCTTTGTGATTTCGTTGACTTTATCGTTGGAAATGCATCTGCAGGATATCCATACATCTCTGTGCCATGTCTGCCTTAGCATCGCCGGTAAAATGCGCAGACCAAACGATTAGCATGCCGTGCTAATCGATGCACATTCTACATAAATCAACTTGAATCCGTCCCTGATCGTGTTGTTACACCCTCCGACAACACACCGACGAGGCATGATGTCTCCAAGGTACGGTACAATAGTCGAAAAAACGGAAAATAACACAGCTGATTTGACTTGCTGCGTGTAATGTGTTTGGGAAAATGGCAGTTGACTACCTAGGTGACGTCACGTTCTGACGTCATCGCTCCGAGAGCAAATAATATACAGGCGATTAATTCGCCAAAATTCACCCAGAGTTCGGAAATCGGTTAAATAAATATATGGTCTTTTTTCTGCAACATAAAGGTAAATATTGACGCTTACATAGGTCTGGTGATAATGTTCCCCTTTAAAACCCTGCATTGTTTACTCAATTAGTTCAGATCACCTCATCGGAAATCAAATTACTGCCCTGACGTCAAAGATGTTACTCGTCAAAAAATGCAGACTTGCAAACGAGTGAATTCCTAATCTGTCGAGAAAAAGTCTCATCTCCGTTCAAGCGCATTATTCCCATTGGTGTCTGCTTAGTCCACACGAAAGTCCGACGTGGTGAGTTTGCCTGCATGGATCGTCCACAGGGTATATTGAATGTGTCTGACCCTCTCTGTCTTTTATGGAACATCTTGCACTGGCTTCTAATTACCTTTGGTTTTATGGTCGGACCTGTGTCATTCCCCCGCTCAATTTGTTCCTGTGAAATATAGCTTGGCCTTGGGTTCAAGTAGGGGAGAAAACACAGGGCATTGATTAATCCAGGCAAGCAGGTTCAACCTTTGTTCCCGGACAAGTCTATTCAATGACATTTTTTTCACCTAGGGCACTTCCCACTTAGTCTGAAGTTGTGTCCTCGCTTTTGATCCATATATTTGTAGCTTTTCATCATCTGTTCCCCAGGGGTGTCGGACGTAAGGCCCGCGGGCTTGATCCAGCCCTTATAGAATTCAGTGATATGACTAACGCAATACCACCATGGGGTTTTCCTGTCCAACTCTCTAATTTGTGTGTCCTTTTCTTGTTTGCTTCCTTTTTGCTGCTACTTCTCCTCTCTTTGCGCCGCTCCCTCACCCGCTCCTGGTTGCCAATCAGGATACTCATTGTGCTTTAAACCTCCATGTGGCGTATATTTCCCTATGCTTGCTGTATCTATTTTGCCTTTTTGTGCACTTCCTTGCTGCACTATATTTTGCGCCGGCTCCCTCATCTGTTCCTGGTTGCCAATCAGAATGCTCATTGTGCTTTAAACCTCTATGCAGCGTATATTACCCTATGCTTGCTGTATCTATTTTGCCTTTTTGTGCACTTCCCTGCTGCACTATATTTTGTTGAATAATGCTATTTTACCAGCACTTTGCCTGCCGTCTCTGCATTCTGTGGGTCAAGAAAAACACATTGGAGACACTTTTCAAGCTCTAATGTTGATGTACTCTGATAAATATATGTAATATCCATCCAATCCATTTACTACCGCTTGTCCCTTTTGGGTTTGCGGGGGTTCGCTGGACCCTATCTCAGCTGCATTCGGGCTGAAGGCGGTGTACACCCTGGGCGAGACGCCAAAATATCTAATCATTACTTTATTTTATTTTAACACACAGAAAAATATATTATAACATTGTCCATCCATCAATTTTTCTATGCTACGTATCCACTACAGCAGGGGTGCCAAACGTACGGCCCGAGGGCAGGATCAGGCCCGCGAACAGCTTTTATCCGGCCCGCAGGATGAGTTTGGTAAGTATAAAAATGAGCGAACATTTTTGAATGAAAGAAACCCAAATGTTCTAAATGTGTCCACTAGATGTCACAATAGTTTAAGTTAAAGTACCAATGTGTGTCACGCACACACTAGGTGTGGTGAAATGTGTCCTTTGCATTCGACCCATCCCCTTGTTCACCCCCTAAGAGGTGAGGAGAGCAGTGAGCAGCAGCGGTGGCTGCGCCCGGGAATATTTTTTAGGTGATTTAACCCCCAATTCCAACCCTTAATGCTGAATGCCAAGCAGGTAGGTAACAGTACCCATTTTTATAGTCTTTGGTATGACACCGCCGGGGTCTGAACTCAAAACCAACCAATCTCAGGGCAGATACTCTAACCACTCTAACATATGCTACAAATGAAAAAAAAAATAAAAAATATGATGTTAGTGCACCAGTCGAGAAAATGAGAAAACTACATAAATATTATTTTTCTTATCCTGATAAATAATCAACACCAATGATGTAACGGTTGGGGGGGTCGCAGCTTGCTGTGCGGTTTGTTCCCCTGGGATCCAAACGGACCACTCCAGACAGGACTTGCAGGTAGGAGGAACATGATTTAGTTCTCAGAAGAATCAAAGAAGCTCCAAAAACAGAAAACAAGTCGAAGGAAACACATGCCAATCCCTTTCAAAGCTAGCACTTAGCATGGGCTAGGAGACAAGCAAAACTTCCTTAACCGGTTGCGTGTAGCAAACAAAGGAGCCAGGACGAGTGTGCCGAGAGAGGTGAATAAATAGCTCTCTGATTAGTGGTAGACTACAGGTGAGCGTGCCGACGACTAACCAGAGGCAGGTGACCCCAAGTAATCCCCATAGAAACCAAAACAAACCCAGAGGTGCACAAAACAGGACTAAGGGAGTTCAAAAACAACAGAAAATGACAAAACATGATCCGGGCCACAGATCATAACAAATGGGTTGACTTATGAACATTATCACTTAATATGTGCACTTGTCACCATGACACCCGTGGACGCAGTTCTATGATTGACTTTGTAGTTGTGTCATCGGATTTGCGGCTTCATGTTTTGGACACTCGGGTGAAGAGAGGGGCGGAGCTTTCTACCGATCACCACCTGGTGGTGAGTTGGCTGCGATGGTGGGGGAGGATGCCGGACAGACCTGGCAGGCCCAAACACATTGTGAGGGTCTGTTGGGAACGTCTGGCAGAGTCTCCTGTCAGAAAGAGTTTCAATTCCCACCTCTGGAAGAACTTTGAACATGTCACGAGGGAGGTGCGGGACATTGAATCCGATTGGACAATGTTCCGCACCTCTATTGTGGAGGCGGCTGATTGGAGCTGTGGCCGCAAGCTAGTTAGTGGCTGTCGCAGCGGTAATCCGAGAACCCGTTGGTGGACACCGGTGGTGAGGGATGCCGTGAAGCTGAAGAAAGAGTCTTATCGGGTTCTTTTGGGTTATAGGACTCCGGAGGCAGTGGACAGGTACCGACAAGCCAACGGTCGCGGAGCCAAAAACTCGGACATAGGAGGGGTTCGGGGAAGCCATGGAAAACGATTCTGGACCACCAGCCGCCGCCTCAGGAAGGGTGAAGCAGTGCACTGTCAACACTGTGTATGGTGAGGATGGTGTTCTGCTGACTTCGACCGCGGATGTTGTGGATCGGTGGAGGGAATACTTCGAAGACTTCCTCAATCCCACCAACACGTCTTCCTATGAGGAAGTGGTGCCTGGGGAATCTGTAGTGGGCTCTTCTATTTCTGGGTCTGAGGTTGCTGAGGTTGCTGAGGTAGTTAAAAAGCTCCTCGGTGGCAAGGCCCCGGGGGTGGATGAGATCCGCCCAGAGTTCCTTAAGGCTCTGAATGCTGTGGGGCTGTCTTGGTTGACAAGACTCTGCAGCATCGCGCGGACATCGGGGGAAGTGCCTCTGGATTGGCAGACCGGGGTGTTGGTTCCTCTCTTTAAAAAGAGGAACCGGAGGGTGTGTTCCAACTATCGTGGGATCGCACTCTTTAGCCTTCCCGGTAAGGTCTATTCAGGTGTACTGGAGAGGAGGCTACGCCGGATAGTCCTACCTCGTGTGGTTTTGGTCCTGGTCGTGGAACTGTGGACCAGCTCTATACTCTCAGGCAGGGTCCTTAAGGCTGCATGGGAGTTTGCCCAACCAGTCTACATGTGCTTTGTAGACTTGGAGAAGGCATTCGACCGTGTCCCTCGGGAAGTCCTGTGGAGAGTGCTTCGAGAGTATGGGGTATCAGACCGTCTGATTGTAGTGGTCCGCTCCCTGTACGATCAGTGTCAGAGCTTGGTCCGCATTGCCGGCAGTAAGTCGGACATGTTTCCAGTGAGGGTTGGACTCCCCCAAGGCTGCCCTTTGTCACCGATTCTGTTCATAACTTTTATGGACAGAATTTCTAGGCGCAGTCATGGCATTGAGAGGATCCGGTTTGGTGGCTGCAGAATTAGGTCTCTGCTTTTTGCAGATGATGTGGTTCTGATGGCTTCATCTGGCCAGGATCTTCAGCTATCACTGGATCGGTTCAAAGCAGCGTGTGAAGCGACTGGGATGAGAATCAGCACCTCTAAGTCTGAGTCCATGGTTCTCGCCCGGAAAAGGGTGCAGTGCCATATCCGGGTTGGGGAGGAGACCCTGCCCCAAGTGGAGGAGTTCAATTACCGCGGAGTCTTGTTCACGGGTGAGGGAAGAGTGGATCGTGAGATCGACAGGCGGATCGGTGCGGTGTCTTCAGTAATGCGGACGCTGTATCTATCCGTTGTGGTGAAGAAGGAGCTACATTCCAATCCTCACCTATGGTCATGAGCTTTGGGTTATGACCAAAAGGATAAGATCACGGGTACAAGCGGCCGAAATGAGTTTCCGCCGCCGGGTGTCGCTCAACTAGGGGACGGCGTGGCGCAGTGGAAGAGTGGCCGTGTGCAACCCGAGGGTCACTGGTTCAAATCCCACCTAGTACCAACCTTGTCACGTCCGTTGTGTCCTGAGCAAGACACTTCACCCTTGCTCCTGATGGGTGCTGGTTGGCGCCTTGCATGGCAGCTCCCTCCATCAGTGTGTGAATGTGTGTGTGAATGGGTAAATGTGGAAGTAATGTCAAAGCGCTTTGAGTACCTTGAAGGTAGAAAAGCGCTATACAAGTACAACCCATTTATCATTTATCATTTAACCATCCGGGCGGAACTTAAAGTAAAGCCGCTGCTCCTCCACATCGAGAGGAGCCAGATGAGGTGGATCGGGCATCTGGTCAGGATGCCACCCGAACGCCTCCTTAGGGGGGTGTTTCGGGCACGTCCGACCGGTAGGAGGCCACGGGGAAGACCCAGGACACGTTGGGAAGACTATGTCTCCCGGCCGGCCTGGGAACGCCTCGGGATTCCTCGGGAAGAGCTGGACGAAGTGGCTGGGGAGAGGGAAGTCTGGCCTTTTCTGCTTAGGCTGCTGCCCCCGTGACCCAACCTCGGATAAGCGGAAGAAGATGGATGGATTAATTATTCAGAAAGTATAAATAACGACAAATATTAACCGCAACATGTAAGTGTAAAAAAAAACAACAGCATTATGATTTGTACATTTTCAGAATGTGCTTGTTCTATTTTTAAAACAAAGAAAACATTCAGAAGTTGTCTTTATTTTTAAGTTATCGTGCCTTGATTTTACCAGTCCGGCCCACTTGAGAGTAGATTTCCCCCCATGTGGCCCCTGATCCAAAATTAGTTTGATGCCTCTGCTTTACCCTTTTTGATGTGTGTTTTTTGTGGATATTGCATACTAACCATAAAGCTGTCATGAGAGTTTACAACGCGTTTTAGTGTCAAATGGAAACATTTTCATTGTATTGCTTTATGCCATTTGAATGCGCATTATTACAATCAAATGGAAATCAAAGTGATATGCTTCAATCCAACAGTCAAATTAAACAGGGGGGGTGGGAGGCGTGTCCATAAAAAAATTGAAGACTAAACATTTGCCAGAGCAATTTTACTCTCTAAGGTTGTCTAACTGCCTTTTGATAGCTCCTCAGTTTGCTTTATTAAGGAAGTATCTGGCTTACCAAGAGCAGTGAAACAATTACCAAGACAATTTCACGGCGAGGGTTTCTATAATCATCAATGCATGCTGGGAGAAAGTTTCATTTGGACGGAAGAGAATTCATTTGTACTTTATAACTCGCAATGCAGCCATTAGGGGACGCGCTCAATCAAGGGGGTTTTGAAAAGAGGGAGACATGACAGCGAAGATGAGAAAACATGCAAATTGGCTTTTGTGTTCAAGAAAATGGTGATTCAAACCATCTGAACAGTGCTGTGTGAAGTCAAAGAGTCATCATTTTCAAGGGTGGTCGTAAATCGAGGTGTCCGATATCAGCAGAAAATGTATTGGATGATATCTCCGATATGAGCAGTCCTACAGCACGCTTACCGAAATAACCTCCAATCAGCGCACATATTTGGTCTGTTCTTGTTTTTTAGTCAAGTCAATTACAAAAAGGTAGACATTATAGGAGCTAGCAGCTACACAACATCCAAGCACACAATAACACACTTGCTAGTCGTATGTAACAAACATCCTGAATTGATCAATATTTTAGTCTAAAACACGACATGTCTTAATATAGACACATATCAATTTATTATAATTGTTTGTTACTTTACAGCAGTGGTTCCTAACCTTGCTGGGGGTACCGAACCCCGTTAGTTTCATATGCACATTCACCGAACCCTTCTTAGTGAAAAATAAAATGTTTTGTTTTTTTTTAATTCAAGACAAAGTTATGTGTTTTTGGTAACACTTTAGTGAGGAGAACATATTCTAAGTAACAAAGACTTAATTTAAAGGTTTTTTGACACTATGGGAACATATTCTAAGTAACAAAGACTTAATTTGGAGTTATTTGGTTAGGGTTAGAGGGTCAGGGTTACAATGAGGCCATGCCGAATAAGGCATTAATATGTACTTAAGGATGACAAGTTAAGAGCCAATATGTTACTAATTTGCATGTTAATAAGCCACAAATGAATGGTGAATATGTTCCCATACTAAAGTTTTACCATGTTTTTTTACTGGTGCACAAAATGTACCGTGTACAAACATGAAAGCATTCAGTAAAAAACGTGTCCGTATCAATCAACTTCCTAGAGCAGGGATATTCAACCAAATTGTTTTGAGGGGCCACATTTCCAGAAAGCTAAGGACCGGGAGGCTGGACTTCTTTTTACTTTTAGTCTTATCTTCTGTGTTGCAGGGAACCAGCGCCCTCTACCGTACACATTTGATTTGTCGTCTATTTATTTTAAAAGAGTTACAGTAGCGCTCCCTTGTTTTTAAGGACCTTCTGCAATAAAGTTAATTAAAGATCATCTCCCTGACAGCACTTGCAAGTTTTTTTTTGTCCTTTACTTACAGGCCACCAGTTGAATAGCCCAAATGAGGAAAAAGAGGGGACCTAAAATTGAACTGTGAGGAACACCACTCGTATCACTAAAGAAGTTGAACAATTGACAACTGACAAGATACAGAAACCCTTTACATACATAAATAACATTACAAAATAGTGTTATTGCAAAAAGGAGAGGACTTAAAGGGTGCCTTGAGTAACACCTCAGTTATGTAAATCCCAACATTGAACCACAGGTGTTTTATAGCTAGGTTTAGGCCCCTTCTACACTAAGCCGGCTAGGGTTAATGTCAGGTTCAAACACTGATGACATCTATTAATCAGACAAAAAGCAAGGAACCATGCAGAGACAGAGTTCAATTTAGCTCATGAGGAAAACGCATGGCGCTGCACACATAGTCACAGTCTCGCCCTACGCTCCAAGGATCAGCTCCCACGTCCTTTTATTTATTCAGAAGTTCCATAGTCAACATCACTAAGGCCGCCTCTAAAAGAAGTGGTCACATATATTATGCAAAGCAGGTCCAGTATGCACAATACGTGGCTGGGGGCCTTGTGATTTCACCTTGTCTCTGCTTCGTCTGCCTGCTGTCGTCTTATCTGCCTTGAGGTCCTTGAAGTCCTCGGTTGTTAGTGGCCTTGTGATTTCGCCTTGTCTCTGCTTCGTCTGTGTGCTGTCGTCTTATCTTCGTTGAGGTCCTTGAAGTCCTTGGCTTTTAGTGGGCTAAAACAACGATAAAAGCTGCGGCTGAGGCCACCCCTCAGACAAGTTTTGTCCATTCATGCATAAAAAAGTCTAACTTGAGCACAATAGCAACGGACTTTAAGCATACTAAAGTTTGTGTGATAATATATACATGATTATTCTAACAGTTATCTAGGGTAAATCTTACCATAACCTTATATTTGTCCACACGAACACACAATGGCAGTTTAAGGCCCCTTCCGTCCGCCGGCGCAACGCAAATTAGTACGCATGTGCGGAATATGCGCACGTCATAGTCACCTCCACTGTTGCTTTGTGTACAAGTTCTTAAATGTAACTTATCTGAACAATATCCAGTGTTGTGGTATTTCAATTAACTGGAATCTAGTTTGCAGTGGGGCCCTATTGTAGTGAATCACACCTGAGCCATCATAAGTTAATCAAATCTTTAATGGACATGTGAAAGTAAACAATGTGATAAAGAACATTTTACATCAATCAATCTAGGAAGCTTGATATCTGGTCAGGACACTCCTCACTCTTTTGCCTTCACCTTCATCGTCCATTCATTTTTGGTGACTTTACATACTCTGGACCAAGAAGTTGAGTCCGCAGCATGCATGGCGGACAATAACTGAAGTATGCTTTACCAGTCCAATTGTTTTCCGTAGTCTTTTCTCGACAGTCCGGCACTACAAAGCGTAGGCTAACTTTTGTTTACCACATCCACGGGAGCCCGTATTTTCGTTGTCTCTCCTTCGACAAATGGACAAAGTTTTTCTGTAAGTAGAATCACAGCTGACCTGGACATTCGAAAGTTCTGAGACGTGTTGTATCCGAAATAGCTGCAATCGCTTTCTCTTAAGGTATTAAAGTGTGATTTCCACAAGGGTCTGTACAGATGGAAGGAGAAACATGGGCATGTCTGGATGACTCTCCTTCATATTTCCAGTGGTTAGCTCCGAGTTACAAAACCGCTTTATTATGAAGCTGGCAGTGGCGCGATCATTCTGATGTCACTTCCTGTGTGGGGCGCGGTCTTTCTGGCGTCACTTCCTCTCTGAACTCGGTTTGTAAACGATCAATGAGTCCAGACAAAGCAAAGAGCCGGAGATTTAAGAACAGATGGCACACTTATTCGTGTAAAAAATTATCCCAGTAGGGGAACCTTAGACGATGATTTAGTCTGGCCGAAACGGAACTTAGGCCAAATGATTATTTGTTTAATGAGTTATCGGCTTAATGTAGACAGGGTATTAAATGTCAATGCAACGATCTGCTAATGTGTTTACTATCCTACACTAGTAAGGGTTTAGTTTATTTCAAACACGATTGCATTAACGTACATTGAATTTTTACACAAGTCCGCATGTCCAAAACAAGAGTAAGAAGAAGAAGACATTATTTGATTCTACCCTGTCTCCACATCCCAGCAGTTAATATGTAACAGTAAAGTTAAATGAGTCAAATACGTAAATAAATATTAACAGATACATGATAGGGGAAATATCAAAATGTCTCAAGCCCCCGGAAAGATCCTCGGGTTCTGTTAGGACAACTTAGTCCCAATCGATCGGGCATGACTTTACCGCCACACCGGACCAGACAGAAAGCCGTTTGGCTTTAGCGCTTGCTTGAAGCTGATGCAGCACTTGTTACTCAGCTCACACTCAGCAAGAACTCCAGACAATGATGGATCACTTTTTCCCAGGGATGCTAGGTGAGTGACTGGAAGAAAAACTCAATTGGAGGTTCTAGTGAGGTCAATTCTATATGTTCTGACCTACAAAAATCCGCTTAGCAGACACCAAGATAAAATTGTACATTAGTTTTCATGCGCATCGACCACAATTAGTATGAGCCAATGTTCCCTAACAAAACAGTGTCAACTGTTTTGCCTAACATGTGTAAAGAAATAAACCAAAACAAATGTCGACGACAGAGGAGACTGATTCCGAGGAGATATGATTAATTTGGGTCATCAATAGTGTTGAGTTTTCAATTCACGTAGACAACTAATTCGGTAGAAAATGGATGATTTGATGGACTTTTACACATAGTATCTCAAAAATCGTATACCGACTTTGTACACCCATCATATTGCATGATACAATATATCACAAATAGAAATGAAACATTGATATACAGTACGGGTGTCCCTAGATATCGGTCTGATATCAGCAAAAAACTTAAAGTATCAGCTGATATCGACTTATCTCTAAAATATCCGATAAAATTTTCGCTTGACAGAGAATCAACATTTAAATGGCTTTCAATAAACACACAAATTCAGACCTTTCGTGTATTTTTAGTGAAGTAATTTATAAAAGGTAAACATGGTAGGCTATAGGCTACAAGGAACTAACAGTTACACAACAGTTAAGCGCACAATACCGCACCAGCTAGACACAATAAGTGTACTTATATGAACAATTGTACGTTCTAAAACAGCACATTTGTCAATACAAACATGAATCAAATAATTACAGTTGCATATTACTTAAAGGGACAAAGTCTCCAGTAACAATCGTGTTAAACTTAATGAATTGTCACCAAACATAAATTAACATCTATCCATCCATTTTCTACCGTTTATTCCCTTTTGGGGTCGCAGGGGGCGCTGGTGCTTATCTCAACTACAATCGGGCGGAAGGCGGCGTACACCCTGGACAAGTCGCCACCTCATCGCAGGGTCAACACAGATGGACAAACAACATTCACACTCACATTCACACACTAGGGACAATTTTAGTGTTGCCACATAATTTAACACACTAAGTCAATTTAATTAAAGACAACATAAGTCAAAATGGTTAATAATAAATAGGTTAGTGTTTTTCATACCCACCATTGTTGTTTTCTGTTTAAGTTGTTCCACTTAATACAGGCTTTTCTTACTTTTTATCTACAAAATGATAAAAGTATGTATGAATAATGCTGATTTCATATCGGATCATTATTGCATAGACCAATACCCAATATTTCATTGATTTAATGAATACACCCAAACAATTGCATGCATAAATAACAGTTATTATTGTATGCAGCTTCTAAACAAGAAAGATATTGGCTAAAACGACAGTCTTTTACAATCTCATCAATAGCGAAGAAATGGCTAATTCTTTCATTTTTTGGGCACAATACATTTTTAAATAATTTCAAAAACATAACTTTACAATAACAATTAGTATGTTTGTTTTACATGTAGTAATCAGTTGTAGACAGACAAAGCCCCAGCAGTGCAGACTTATCGAGCGATGCACGCTCACAATGACTCGCTTGCTGATGGAATCATAGCAGTAAAATTACATTTATTCCATTTACTTTATCCCAGTTTTACAAATATTACAATGTGGAACTTGTCAAACCCACACATTTTGGTTCTGTTTTTGGCAATGACTTCCTCATCTCGCAAGAAAAAAACAACTGATTGGCTGTCCTTAATAACTAACTGCCGTCCCTCTTTCAATGTACGCCGTCAAAGAGCTGTAATTGGATATATTTCGCACTTGTCCCCGCCCATCGACAAGATAAAATTAAATATGATTGGATTTAATTTCTGTCAACATTTTTGTCTCGTTTTTATACGTTAACTAACATGTGAGTTACTTTTTTTTAATCGTCTTTGTTAATTTGCCTTTGTTTTTATTAGTAATCTTATTATTTTTCCCTGCTCCAATGTAAAAAAAAAAAAAAAAACCTAAATCAAATAAACAATTTGGGTTGGGCGATCCATATCTGATACCAATATCAGATCGGCACACTCCTAGTGTGGATTAAGTTCAGTGGTGGGCCGTGCGTTTCCCACCTAGTGATGTCCAACTTCGATAATTACCTCTCAGAATACCATAATTTATGTCACCACATGACAAATTGCTGGAGAAATACTATACTGAAACACATTTACACACTTCCAGGCATTGTACAAAACTGGTTATTTTCTGGTGCTATTAAAAATCATTAAACCTGGATCAGCAATTAAAAAAATATCTTATGTGGTACTGCCAAAATAAAATTGCAAAAATCATATTAAACGTGAAAAAATAAAGAAACACAATATCTGAACTCACATTTCATCAGCTGAGCTAGCTTCCGGGGTTGGCCGACATCGTCTTATAAGATGTAGTTTCTCTTTAAAGGCCTACTGAAATGAGATGTTCTTATTTAAACGGGGATAGCAGGTCCATTCTATGTGTCATACTTGATTATTTTGAGATATTGCCATATTTTTGCTGAAAGGATTTAGTAGAGAACATTGACGATAAAGTTCGCAATTTTTGGTCGCTAATAAAAAAGCCTTGCCTGTGCCGGAAGTCGCAGACGATGACGTCACCCGTGTGAGGGCTCCTCACGTCCTCACATTGTTTATAATGGGAGCCTCCAACATAAAGAGCTATTCGGACCGAGAAAACGACAATTTCTCCATTAATTTGAGCGAGGATGAAAGATTCGTGGCAGAGGATATTGATAGCGAAGGACTAGAAAAACTATATAAATAAATAAAGTTAAAAAAAGGCGATTGCATTGTGAGTGATTCATACGTTTTTAGACACATTTACTAGGATAATTCTGTAAGATCCCTTATCTGCTTATTGTTTTAATAGTTTTTTACCGAGATTTTAAAGATTGTAAAGACATACCTCGAGGTCGGATGGCTGCGGTGAACACGCAGTGTCTCAGAGAGAAGCCGAGGAGCCAAGTTCACAGCTACCTTTTTTGACATGACAGCTGCTGCAGGACGATGAATAATCCATTGATGTCTCCGGTAAGATATATATCACAGTTTCCCCATCCAAAAACATGCTGGTTGACGTAGAGAAAACACGTTCGCTTGATCGCTCCACTTCACAACAAACAAAGAAACACCGGCTGTGTCTCGGTGCTAAAGACAGCTGCAATCCACCGCTTTCCACCAACAGCATTGTTCTTTATAGTCTCCATTATTAGATAAACAAATTGCAAAAGATTCAGCAACACAGATGTCCAAAATACTGTGTAATTACGCCATGAACAGAGACGACTTTTAGCCGTGTTTGGTGCAGCGCTAATATTTCCTTACAGTCCGTGACGTCACGTGTACGCGTCATCATTCCGCAAACTTTTCAACAAGAAACTCGCGGGAAATTTAAAATTGCAATTTAGTAAACTAAAAAGGCCGTATTGGCATGTGTTGTAATGTTAATATTTCATCATTGATATATAATCCATCAGACTGTGTGGCCGGTAGAAGTGGGTTTCAGTAGGCCTTTAAATATCCTTCTTGAAAATGGCCTTGCAAATATATGTGTCGTCTTGTTTAATCATAAAAGATGCAGCCGAAAGTTCACTTAAAGTTTACTCCAGAGTGTGCTCATCAAAAACATCAAGCTGCCGGCATGTCTACATTCTACACACAGTTTGTTCAACTCCGTTCATTCAAATCCCCTCCGTTTCCCGTTTCCTCTGGTGTCCCCCAAGGCTCTGTTCTTGGTCCCCTGCTTTTTATCATTTACATTCTTCCCGTTGGCAATATTTTCCGTGCATTCAAAATACATTTTCACTGTTATGCGGATGACACTCAGATCTACATTTCAACCAAACCAGCTGCTTCTCTTCCTCCTTTCTCCCAGACTGCCTTAGTAAACATAAGCAATGGTTCTCATCCAATTTCCTTCAACTCAAGAGTAATAAAACCAAAATCTTACTTGTAGGTACAAAATTCTTTCTCGCCAAAACCAACAGCTTGTCCGTTACTCTCGGCAATTCCTCTGTCTCACCTTCCTCCCAAGTCAAGAGTCCAGGTGTCATCCTCAACAGAACAGAACCCGGTCTGCTTACTTTCATCTACAAAACATTAATCGACTTCGCCCATCCCTTACCCCACATACTGCTGCCATACTAGTCCATAGCCTTGTCACCTCCCGCCCGGACTCCTGCAACTCTCTCCTGTTTGGTGTACCTCAAAAGTCACTTCCCAAACTTCAGCTTCTCCAGAACTCTGCAGCCCGGATAATCACCAGAACCCCTTCAATCCAGCACATCACCCCTGTTCTGCAGCATCTCCACTGGCTACCAATCCAACATCATATCCACTTTAAAATAATTCTCCTCACTTTCAAAGCTATCCATAGCCTCTCGCCGTCATATATCGCTGACCTGCTCCATGTCGCCACCCCATCACATTCCCTAAGATCTTCTTCATCCATCCATCTCACTGTCTCCTTTTTTAAACTGTCCATCGTGGGTGCCCGAGCTTTCAGCCGCTCTGCCCCTCATTTTTGGAACTCATTAACACCAGACCTTCGTAACTTAGACTCAGTATCCCTCTTCAAATCAAGACTTAGGTCATCTAGAACAGTAGTTCTCAAATGGGGGTACGCGTACCCCTGGGGGTACTTGAAGGTATGCCAAGGGGTACGTGACATCTTTAAAAATATTCTAAAAATAGCAACAATTCAAAAATCATTTATAAATATATTTATTGAATAATACTTTAACAAAATATGAATGTAAGTTTATAAACTGTGAAAATAAATGCAACAATGCAATATTCAGTGTTGACAGCTAGATTTGTTGTGGACATGTTCCATAAATATTGATGTTAAAGATTTATTTTTTTGTGAAGAAATGTTTAGAATTAAGTTTATCAAACCAGATGGATCTCTAATGCAATCCCCCAAGAGGGCACTTTAAGTTGATGATTACTTCTATGTGTAGAAATTTTTATTCGTAATTGAATCACTTGTTTATTTTTCAACAAGTTTTTAGTTATTTTTTAAATCTTTTTTTACAAATAGTTCAAGAAAGACCACTACAAATAAGCAATATTTTGCACTGTTATACAATTTAATAAATAAGAAACTATTGACATAGTGCTGTATTTTACTTCTTTATCTCTTTTTTTCAACCAATAATGCTTTGCTCTTATGAGGGGGTACTTGAATTAAAAACATTTTCACAGGGGGTACATCACTGAAAAAAGGTTGAAAACCACTGATATAGAAGGCCTTACTGACAACAACTTTTGATCTGATTGGCTATCGCAACTGTCTGTCAAGTGTTTGTCTCCATTCCTTTAGAGCAGTGGTTCTTAACCTTGTTGGATGTACCGAACCCCACTAGTTTCATATGCCCATTCACCGAACCTTTAGTGACATTTCTCAATTTAATCTTAATTTATAGATATTAATCATAAAATTATGTTATTATATTAAAGAAATACTACTAAAGATATATATTACAAAGAGAAAGTTACAGAAATGTACACATGATCCCATGTTTACATCTCATTGTGCAACATGTGAATGTTTTAGTGGCAACCTAATGCGATATCTGAAAGGGGTACAAATTATTTCCAAAGCAAGACCCCCACTTCATGGAAATGACTGCTGTCATTTGATTATAATGATGAAACATTTCACTTGTTATTTATTCAGGTTTGGGACAGGTGTGCAGCTGGTGTGGCCACAGTGCATGTGCACGTCTGACGTCGCTCACATGTGCTCCACTGAATGCTCAAGGAGTTTTTACCTTTGCTCACGCATATGGAAAATTAGAGGGAACATTGTTTGGGGGTATCCATAATAGGTCGATAGGGAGAAGTTTTTATTTACATGATAGCTGAGGCTACGCCGAACCCCTGAGGCCGACTCACCGAACCCTTAGGGTTCGATCGAACCCATGTTAAGAACCACCGCTCAAGCAGTGGTTCTCATCCTTTTTTCAGTGATGTACCCCCTGTGAACATTTTTTAACTCAAGTACCCCCTAACCAGAGCAAAGCATTTTTGGTTGAAAAAAGAGATAAAGAAGTAAAATACAGCACTATGTCATCAGTTTCTGATTTATAGAATTGTATATTATAACAGTGCAATATATTGCTCATTTGTAGTGGTCTTTCTTGATCACAGTGGCGCAGTGGTAGAGTGGCTGTGTGCAACCCGAGGGTCCCTGGTTCAATCCCCAACTAGTACCAACCTCGTGACGCCCGTTGTGTCCTGAGCAAGACACTTCACCCTTGCTCCTGATGGGTTCTGGTTAGCGCCTTGCATGGCAGCTCCCTCCATCAGTGTGTGAATGTGTGTGTGAATGGGTAAATGTGGAAGTAGTGTCAAAGCGCTTTGAGTACCTTGAAGGTACAAAAGCGCTATACAAGTACAGCCCATTTACCATTTATCATTTATCTATTTGGAAAAAAAGATTAAAAAAGAATTAAAAACTTGTTGAAAAATAAACAAGTGATTCAATTATAAATAAAAGATTCTACACATAGAAGTAATCATCAACTTAAAGTGCCCTCTTTGGGGATTGTAATAGAGATCCATCTGGATTCATGAACTTTCTCAACATTTCTTCACAAAAAAAGAATTCTTTAACATCGATATTTATGGAACATGTCCACAAAAAAATCTAGCTGTCAATACTGAATATTTGTTGCATTTCTTTTCACAGTTTATGAACTTACATTCATATTTTGTTGAAGTATTATTCAATAAATATATTTCTAAAAGATTTTTGAATTGTTGCTATTTTTAGAATATTTTTTTTTTAAATCTCACGTACCCCTAGGAATACCTTCAAGTACCCCCAGGGGTCCGCGTACCCCCATTTGAGAACCACTGCTTTAGAGTGCCTGGACGCCTGTATTGTTGATTCTGAAGGCCTCGGGCAGATTTGGTGCAACATGGCAACATAAGCTAGCTAAATTCTGATTGGATAAAAAGTCTATAACCTAAAAAAAAAAACGGAACTTAAAGGAGCATTTAAATATTAAGGGAAAGTAAATAAAAAAATACTTGTATCTTTAATTATGATCATGATTTCTGGTTATGTTTGGCCAGCAGAGAAGGCCTTGCTGGCCCTGACGTCACACCACCGGTTAAGTTCCTGGTAAATGAAAAATAAATGACTTACATTTACTTGCTAGCGCCACGCTTGTCAACTTAACCCGGGCCGTCCAGTTACAGGACGACGATGTCCTGTACTTCTCGATTACATCCCACCACCGTTGTTCACCCTTAATCCCATGATCCTTAACATTACTTGAAGTGAGCACAAGGCGGCATGAGATAAATGTCAACAAGCTGTTTTGCAAAGAACAAGTAGGAGCTGGCCAACATCAGGCCACTTAGGGTAATCTCCATTATGCATGCCTACATCGGGCGGCGCGTTGTTTTGATGAAAACATAATAAGTCATAATGAATGGAAATGAATGTGTGTTTGCAGGGATTAAAAATAGCACGCAATTATACGATTACCCCAGACGATGCAGGTATGCCCCCCTCGTCTAACACCACAAACATAAAGGTCTCTCTGGCAAATACTTCCTTGATGTTAGCGTGTAAACAAATTAAATTCATTAAAGGGCTACGGTTTCGGGTAAACAGCGGCGTGCCTTGCTTGTCGTCGAGCAATGAACTCACAGAGAGCAGTTCATTGCCGCGATCTAATATTAAAGCTACATAACGCACGCTGATCATAACATTTAAATGAGACTGCACGGGTCGGACTTGCCCTAAGATTTGACTACAGCGCTGTGTTAATGATTATTCATGATGAATGAGCTGCACTATGCTAAGCTATTAAGGGCTAAAAAAGAAGCCAAGCAATTAGTTTGGGTGCTGGCATAACGACCTGTCTCTTGCATTCTCTTCCTGTGCTTGGCATCGTTTTCTATCATTTTTTTCGGCCCCCTTCCCTATCCCCCACTCGGTTTGGCCTGGTAAAAAATGAACACTAATGTGACTGTTGTGGTCCGAGTGACCGCTCACACGTGGCTCTTTTTTGCTTTAGCGAGTACAATTACACACTAAGTTTGATCGGCACTGATAGACAAAACAGCAGGGGCTCATAAATATGGATGGGGAGACTGAGAAAATAAATTAACAGGGCCTGGCCTCTCGACTGCCCCACTTAGACTGTCAATTACGGCCCTGACAGGAACCCTGTGAAAGAGCCACACAAGGATGGCACACACACTGGCACACACACACACACACACACACGGTCATTAAAGTGTGCATTGGAGACCACTGGGAAGCTATACAGCAGTCACCTGCTTCATTATCAGCAGACAGAGTTCATGCTTTATGACATGTATCAAGAGCTTAGTGGTATTGAGCCGAGGCACAACACCCAATGAGAGATATTAAAACTGAGAATGAGCCAAAATAAACTCATGAAATGTAATGCATGACTGAAAAGTGTGCAAAAACATGAGACTAAGGGCCTGATTTATTAAATGTGTACTATAATACGTGCAAACCTGATACCACCCGCAAAGCCAATCCGCTAAGTGTCATGTCTTGGTGATTATGTTTAGTTTGGTTTTTGGATTTTGTCAGTTCCTGTTTTTTCACTCCCTGTTTTGTTTCCATGACAACCCATTAGTTTTCACCTGTCCTCATGTCACGCACCTGATTCATTTGGACTCACGCACCTGTTCTTAATCAGGTCACCACTATTTAAGGCAGTCAGCCTGGCAACATCACATTCATGCTCTGCACTCTTGACACTCTGAGTTCTCTGTCCAGGTCATAGTTCATGCTGCTCTTTTCTTGCCACGTAAGTTTTTTTGTTTATTCAAGCCACAGTTTAGTGAAATTTTCAGTCCATGTTTTCATGTCCATAGTTTACGTTATAGTAATA
The DNA here is from genome assembly GCF_033978795.1 of Nerophis ophidion. Lineage (NCBI taxonomy): Eukaryota > Metazoa > Chordata > Actinopteri > Syngnathiformes > Syngnathidae > Nerophis > Nerophis ophidion. Next base: position 66,868,704 of record NC_084613.1, on the reverse strand, counting down.
GTTTTTGTTTTCTTAGCCAAGTTTTGTACTTCCGTTGTGAGCGCCTTTTGTTTTCACTTTTTGATATATTAATTAAAAGATGTCATTACCTTCAGTCGCTTTGCACCACGGGAAAACTAACCGCACCAAAAGTCTTCGTTTTGACACTAAGTTAGTTACTTAGTTTATCATTCATTCTGTCAGTGGTCAACAAAATAAACAAACACTTTTGCATAAACAAACGGTTGTACATTCATACATTGAAAATGTTGCGGACCGAAAGGGTTGAGGCTGAAGTTGAACACTTATTGCGCCTACCCCTATAAACAATGTCAAATACAAGATGAGTTTCCAAACATATGAAATTTTCTTTGCACAACATATTAGAAAGCCGGGGTGTATATTGTACCGTCCCGTAAGAGTTAGTGCTGCAAGGGGTGCAGGGTATTTGTTCTGTTTGTGTTTATGTTGTGTTACGGTGAATATGTTCTCCCAAAATGTGTGTGTCATTCTTGTTTGGTGCGGGTTCACAGTGTGGCGCATATTTGTGACAGTGTTAAAGTTGTTTATACGGCCACCCTCAGTGTGACCTGTATGGCTGTTGCTCAAGTATGCTTTACATTCACTTCTGTGTGTGTAAAAGCCGCACATATTATGTGACATATTATGCTGTTTCTGTGGAGGAAAGGTGGACGTGACAACAGGTAGTAGAGGACACTAAAGGCAGTGCCTTTAAGGCACGCCCCCAATATTGTTGTCCGTGTGGAATTCGGGAGAATGGTTGCCCTGGGAGATTTTCGGGAGGGGCACTGAAATTTGGGAGTCTCCCGGGAAAATTGGGAGGGTTGGCAAGTATGGCTAGACAGAGAGACGATGAACAGACGAGAATCCTCCATCCTACATATGTGTGTCAACATTTTGAACGATCAGAGATTAAAAAAAAAAATAACATAGATTGTCTATTAGACAACATAATTTCATAATTTTAGACCTGCTGGATGACCTAGGACACTAATTCTGTCACGGCTCTTGTGCAATCCCTCATGTCATCTGCGGCAAGCCCTGCCGGGACGCCCATGCTCCCTCTGGATGCATCGGGGCCACGCACCGGCAAAGCTGTAGGTAATTGGTAATCAGCGCACCTGGGTTTAATGAGGGCAGGCAGCATAGAGACCAGCGGACCTAAAGATCCAGCGCTGGAACATAGTTAATTTCTCGTAGTAAGCATCCCGTTTCTGGCTTCCCTCCTGACTACTAGCTCTCTTTGTGACTTCCCAGTTCCCGTATCTTATGTCGTTCGTGCTCCCTGCAGTGCTTTTCCTGTTTCCTCGTGATCGAGCTGTGTGCCTCGACTCCACTCTGCAATGCAGAGAGGAGTCTGAGGCACACATGACCAAAGGAAAGAGAAACTTCATACATACCTCATACATGCTGATTGCCTCCCTCGATCCTTGACCCCTGCTTGGACATGGACCTTGTTGCTTCTCTTCAGCACCCGGCCAGTTGCTTGTGCACGGACTGCCTTATCGCCTTGCCCCTCTGGTCTGACGATTCATCGAACATGCACATACCACAAACCCTGGTAACATTTACATTGTTAATTCTACACTTCGTTTTGCACCAAACCCTTAGAGTAGCATACACATCCCACACACTCATCAATAGCTTCAATAAAGCTATTGAACTGATTCCTGCCGTGGTGTCGTCTCCTTTCCCCGCCGTACGTAACAAATTCAATTAATGCATTTTGGTATCCTTTTAATTTTTTTTTCATATACAATACCTGTATATAATATTAGGATATTTTTGAATGAAAACAATTTCCTTTAAGTATGCATTTTTTTGCGTCTTGAGTGAAGTAAGTGTTCCCAATTAGCACACCTAAGGTGGTAAAAAAAAAAAAAGAAGTGGTTTAATTGTAAATTTACTGCAGGAATTCTAATAAAATGCCCATAAAAAGTGGTCAATCCGTCCTGCATGTTTGAAAACATAGCAAAACACCGCAGTTAGAAGCAAGATAAAATGAATGTGCAGTAAATGACAATGTCACCGTGGTGATGCCACATATAGTACACACAAAATCTTCATCTTGTCAAACTCGGACTTGGATTAGGGTTGTTTCTTCGATGCAGAGAATGTTTGGAACGAGCCAGGCGTGGACGTAAGTACATGTTTAATTTATTTAATAAACAAATAAACTACAAAAAGGCAAACCAAGGACGAGCTCGATGGCGGATAATAAACCAGACTAATCAAAACAAAACTAGCACAATGGCAAGACTAAAGACAAGAAAACAAAACTTGCACTGTGGCATAAATACAAAACTTACTTGGACCGAAACAAGGGGCATGGATAGCAAGGTGTTCGAGGACATGAAAAGGGTACAGCTTGGGGTAGGTGAAGATGCCAGGACGAGGACAGAAAAAGAATGGCTTAAATAGCAGCTATGATTATTAGTGCCAAACAGGTGTGAGGCTGAGGACAGGGACGTGACTAGGAGACCAGGTGAAATTAACGGGTTGGCATGGAGACGAAAACAAACCAGGAAGTGCAAAAGACAGAACTAAATATCCAAAAAACTAAACATAACATGACCAAACATGGCAAGAATCAAAACATAATCTACAGGCATGACACATCTAAATAAGGCAGTCTGCATCATTTTACAATTGTACACGCAGTTTTGGAAGTTCACACGCAACACGCACACTAATTGAACACGCTATTTTATGGAGTGCATACGCTGGTTACCACGTGGTGTTTGGATATTAGCAAATCAAGTGTTGTGATCCGATGGTCGGATCATCACCATATTGTTATTTTTGTTCCATTTTTATATCACTCTGCGGTTTGACATGCTTAGTTTCTGATTGAAATAAACATATTTTGAAAAAAGGCCTAGTAACCTTTTTGGACCATGTCTATAAATTGGGTGTTCAAGTTCCATGTGAGAGGGTTAACCATGCAGGTTTGACACAGGCAATAAACCAATTTATAAGAATCTACAGACATAACTAGTATACATTGATGGTGGAAATAATGTAATGCATATTTGCCCCCAAGTGGTGATGTGCTTATGGACTTGATAAATTTGTTTACTAGATTAAATGTTGCAAAATGGGGAAAGGTAGGGTTTTTGCTTCCTCTTTGAGGGAAAAAAAATCACCACTGGGACTACATATTTTGAAAGACCATAATGTCCTATAAATATTAAGTGTTCCAATAATCTAAAGGCAACATTTCCTCTGGCCAGCTATCCAAGAGAAGGTTGGGGGGGCGGGGGGTGTAGATGTTTAAAAACGCTATTCCATTTCTGATGGAACTTGTACCCTTTGGGTGTTTTTGCTAATAGCTGGGGTGTCATATTATGCCAGCAAAGAAAAAATAACACACACTTCCTGCGGAAAATTTAAATACTGTATAATGTTAGGCTTTATTAAAGAAATGACTAGGACCGATATTATTTAAAGAAAACGTCTGGGAACAAAAAAACCAAACACTACGGTCAATCATCAATCAAAGTTCATTTATATAGCCCTTAATCACACATGTGTCAAAGGGCTGCACAAGCCACAAGGACAGCCTCGGCTAAGATCCCACATCAGGGCAAAAAAAAAACTTCAACCCAATGGGCAGCAAATATTTTATACATTAAGTGAGAAAAAAAACATTCAGTGTTTACCACAGAATGGCCATCTATTCATCTGGCCGGGATCGTCAGCTCTCACTGGATCGCTTCGCAGCCGGAATGAGAATCAGCACCTCCAAGTCCGAGTCCATGGTTCTCAAGTACCTACCCAGTGGGCACCCGTCCTTAGTTCAACGTCGAGGTGAGGTTGAAATTACGTCGCGACGTCACTCAACCATATCCCGACCAAATCACAACCAACTGACCCCACCACACCATATGTTGCAAATCTGGTTTGTTTTCATCATTGGGGGACATCGTCTTTTCAACGTCGTTTCAACATGTACAATTCAACTTGCCAAACATTCTGCGCGCATCGGCCATTTGCGACAGTTTTCAACGAAACCGCTACTTGATGGGAGCGTGAACTAAAAGCCAAGCTTGTGCGCATGCGTGCTGAAGTACTTCCTTTCCAGTCCAGCAAGCAAGACTAAGAGCGAAGATTTGAATTGGAAATCGAACTATTTCACGGCAAAGAAAACCATAGACGTCCATAAAAATTCAGGTTTGTACCTTGAGATAATACTGGTTATTTATATCAATATAATTTTGGCCCTTTCACAAGAGGGTTGCAGGAAAACGTTTATTTTGACTGTATAAACTGGACCTGAGCAAACTTTTTTTTCTCCCCAAGCAGACAACAATTTTTATCCCCACCTGCCCAAAAGCAACAATTGTTTTTCCAGGCTAACACAAAACAAACTGTTTTTTTCGTTCTGTACCCATTGTCTTTTATAGCCACGCCAGTCACTGTATTAATTTACTTCCTCTTGATTTTGATCTTCAAAACACCCGTCTGGATAGCAGTTAGGTTTTTCTGGCTCATTTTAATCTTTATTTAAAATGTTGCCAGTTTATTTTGAGTACAGGTACTTTTTAATTAGTTTGACTTGTTAGCAAGGCTTTGTCTCAAAAGGCAAGTCCACGGGTCGCCCATAAAAGGATCCATGTAATATTAAATGCTATGATCTTTACTTATTTTTTTATTTTACTGATAAGGCCAGTACTGCTATTACAACAGCTTTTGTCTAGTATTGAAACTTCCAAATGGTTTCACTGTTGACCTGTTGGCCAACATGTATACTAAAATATCCAGACAGATTTTGTTGAAAGATGTTTTATGATTGACAATAAAAGACTGCACGGAGCGCCGACATTTTTGGGGGGTACAACGTTTTTTCTCTTGGCACAAGAAGGCAACCAACTTTTTTTTTTTTTGCAGAGCTTACCGGAGCAAACTTTTTTATATACATATATATACGTCAGGAGAACAAACTATTTATTTTTCAGTTTTTTCTAAACAATCTCTTTTTTTAAAAAAAAAAAACATACCCTCCCCCACGTTTCATCTGGTCCGCCCCTAAGTCTATGTACATGTACCACTACCGGTAATTGAAAAGCAGAACGTTAATGCAAGGCAATGTACCAATGATTTCAGTTTATGCATATGGAACGACACAGTACACTTGCTATGATACCAAAAAGGATAATTTTTTGATAAAACTGTCCTTCCATGTGCAGAAATTGGAGACAGTGGAGGAACTACTCGACCTCGACGAGTTGATAAAAACTCAACCAAGCAAGAAAGATTTGCTGGTAAGTAATTATAACATTATAATTGTGTAGCTGTTTTTACATCGGAAATATTATTGTATTTAGATAGAAATTTCAGGTTATGAAATCGTGTAGATAAAACACGTGTAGATAAAACAGGCCCTATACTTTAATGTATATATGTGTTTGCCAGCCCCTTCCCCAAATGTATGCTAAACACACTCTCTTGTATATTTGCAGACAGCCAGGCTCTCAAAGATTGGTGGATATGACTTAAAGAGCTGTTTAAGCACCATCATGGACAGGTATTTTCCTCTTTCTCTTTATATATATATTAAAAATAGGCAATGTAAGACCCAAATTCTAATCTATGAGTGCTAGATCGGGAATTATAATAATGCAAAAATCCGTACTTTTTGGCCTGCATGTATGACTTGCGTGTTCAATTTCAGGCTCATGACAAATCAATCAATCAATCAATCAATGTTTATTTATATAGCCCCAAATCACAAATGTCTCAAAGGACTGCACAAATCATTACGACTACAACATCCTCGGAAGAACCCACAAAAGGGCTAGGAAAACTCACACCCAGTGGGCAGGGAGAATTCACATCCAGTGGGACGCCAGTGACAATGCTGACTATGAGAAACCTTGGAGAGGACTTCAGATGTGGGCAACCCCCCCCCCTCTAGGGGACCGAAAGCAATGGATGTCGAGCGGGTCTAACATGATACTGTGAAAGTTCAATCCATAGTAGCTCCAACACAGCCGCGAGAGTTCAGTTCAAAGCGGATCCAAGACAGCAGCGAGAGTCTCGTCCACAGGAAACCATCTCAAGTAAAGTAAAGCCGCTGCTCCTCCACATCGAGAGGAGCCAGATGAGGTGGTTCGGGCATCCTGTCATGATGACACCCGAACGCCTCCCTAGGGAGGTAATAAGGGCACGTCCAACCGGTAGGAGGCCACGGGGTAGACCCAGTACACGTTGGGAAGATTATGTCTCCCGGCTGGCCTGGAAACGCCTCGGGATCCCCGGGAAGAGCTGGATGAAGTGGCTGGGGAGAGGAAAGTCTGGGCTTCCCTGCTTAGGCTGCTGCCCCCGCGACCCGACCTCGGATAAGCAGAAGAAGATGGATGGATGGATGGATGGATGGCCTTCTATTCATTCCAGGGAGATATCAAGCTACACCCTCATTTAATTGGCATAATTGACCTTAACAAATATATTATTTGGGAAAAAACAGGATTAAAAATGTTGTACACATATTTAGTCGAGGTGCTGAAAAAAATGGAGTCGCATCCAAATTGCAATTCTTGTCTATTTGTTTTTCAAACATATTTCTAAAAGAACGTTTTCAAGCCCATTTCTTCAATTACTTGCTGCACACAGCAAATCGGAGCTTTTGTAGCCTGTAACCTCTTTTGAAAAGGTTTTATTATCATCTTTATAGCAACTAATACAGTAAATTGCAAATATCAGTTTGAATCTAAAACTGATTCTGAATTAAATTGTCACCCAAACAAAAATGTAATAGTGAGTTGCTAAAAGATTCACATCCTTATTTAGTTATAGAGCTGGAAAAAACTGCCAACCTTTGTTGTTTCTTGATAGTCTTCACAATGAAGTTAGGGGTGTCGAACGTAGCGGGCTCGCAAACAGGTTTTATCCAGCCTGCGGGATGAGTTTGCTAAGTATGAAAATGAGGCGGAATTTTTTGAATGAGATAAACTGCTGTTCTAAATGTGTCCACTGGATGTCGCAATAGCAATTTTGTGTATCTTTGTAGATTATGCTACATATGTAAAAAAATTAAAATAAGTGAAGTGAAGTGAATTATATTTATATAGCGCTTTTCTCAAGTGACTCAAAGCGCTTTACATAGTGACACCCAATATCTAAGTTACATTTAAACCAGTGTGGGTGGCACTGGGAGCAGGTGGGTAAAGTGTCTTGCCCAAGGACACAACGGCAGTAACTAGGATGGCACAAGCGGGAATCGAACCTGCAACCCTCAAGTTGCTGGCACGGCCACTCTACCAACCGAGCTATGCCAAATAAACCACATGAAAATGAGCACACTACATGAATAACATCCTGTATTTTGATTTTTATATTATTTTTAGTATCTTGATAGATTGAAAATTAACACCGATGAGTTGACTAATGAACAATATCACATAATTTATCCACAAAGTATAAATAACGACAAATAAAGATAGAATACTATTAACATTTAGGAATCATGTTAAATCAACAATCCAGTTCGGAATCAACTGAAAAATGTGACGCAACATTTCAGGATGAAGGTTGGCACTTATGCTGTTAGCTTAATGCTAACGTACAATGCACAATGCCATTGACAGGCTGATAGGAATTAGCATCCCGATCGTTTTGAACTTGTACAGACGTGAATGTCATTAAAACAGTTGGCTCCATCTTTTGACACTTCTTCCACTCCCATCCTTGCACGCTACACCGCTACAACAAAGATGATGGGGAGAAGACGCTGCCGAAGGTGAGCCAAGTAAATAATATCCGGAAGCGACTGTAAGAAAGCAGCTCGAAGATGGTCTGTAAAACATAATCCATGCAACATTTTGACCAAAGAACCACCATTACATGTTATGTAGACCACAAAAAAGTGTATTCAAGTTACAAAAAAATAATAATAACGTGACTCCTTTAATGCATCCTATGATCCTGTGTGTCTTATACAAACGTATATGAAAACAGATAAAAAATAAACCATTCATCGGCAGTGCGCCTTATGGTCCGGTGCGCCCTATGGTCCGGAACATACGGTAATAATCTACAGACTTGGTGTTATTGATATTTTATCAACTGTTTTGAGTCAAGACTTCAACGCTGCCAAAACAATCTCTGATTATGTGAGAGCTGCGACATTTTTCACCTGAAAATGTGTCACATGTAATAGGGATGTGTGCTATGGCTATGAGTTGTTGTTGTTTTTTTCCCTTGGCCTCAGTCTGGACCCCCTCTCCAGGGGTCCAGGAAGCCGGCAGACCCGTCAGCGATCCTGTTTTTTTTCCCTGTAATGTTTGTCTGATATTGAATGGGATTGTGCTAAACATTTTAATTTTCCTGAAGGAATAAATAAAGTACTATCTAATCTATCAAATCTAATCTAATCAATACGCATGGAAGGCCAGTGTTTGGCAGTATTATTTGGTTATCAGGGTAAGTGTACTTTACAGTAGCTGGTGCACAGCTTGTACAGTATAACTATCCTCTGAAAAAAATCAACAAAAGGGAGCATACCTCACAGAAGAAAGTCCAAACTGTGTCAAAAAGTGCGACACAGTGACTACTCTAAAGTATAGTATGGTATGGTATGAGTTTACTTTAAAGATGCATATATTTACATGGAGTACATCATATAGAATGTCCAAGTTCAGTTTCTATAGGATTGTCCCTTGACGGCTAATAAACAGACACAATGTACAATGCAGCATCATTTTACCCGCGTTTATTTCATGTCTGTCATCACAAACTACAGTGAGATCGTCTGCCAATGGAAATGAAAGATTCAGACGAGATGGATTGAAAAGTTGCACCGCTCTGCCAAGTCGCCCCCATCGTTAACTCATTGACAATTTTGTCAGCAAATTATGCACAGCCTGGAATATGTCAGACTTTTCCAGCAATTACCCTGTTAGTTGTTCCAGTCGTTCCGACACTGACTGAAACATTTACAGAGAACCCGGGCATGAAGACGGTGACGTTGATGATGTGCAGTATTGATCGCGCCACCTTGCATAAGTTGCCATAACTGGATCATATTGAGCCGAATCGTTGACGGTCTACACTGAGTTTGTCTGCCCTGTAGACCAATTCAATTCTATTGACGTGGGGATGTTGTGTTGTGTAGTATCAAGTGCATTCTGAACTCAGACTGCATGTTTGTGGTTCATTTGAAAATGTTAAAAGCCAGTAGTTTCACCTCAAGCAATGCTATTAACCTAAATCCAGCACAGATTTGACATCAGGCCGGCCCCCCAAGTTCAGTTCAAAATCTGGGAGTGGGACAGACTTTGAGGTTTTGAAAGAAAATTCCAAAAAACAGTAGAGTGCTTCTGGTGGTGAGAGGAACTTGGGGAATTGTAAACACCAACACCCACTGCAGTGGACACTTCTTTTTTGCATAACATATAATATTTTTAAGGAATGTGCAACTCTGACGGAAGGAGAAAAAAATCAAATGCCCACTACAGATGATGTTTTTCTAAATGACAGTCCCTCCAGGAATTTGCAACGTCGGGATTGCACCAATTTATAAAAATTCCACCAATCTCTGTGTCATGTCTTTGTGATCATGTCTGTTTAGTTATGTTCTGTTTTGTTTATGACTCCATTAGTTCCTGTTTTTGCGCACTCTTGTTTGTTTTGTCACCATGACTACCAATTAGTTTTCACCTGTAATGTCACGCACCTGGTTCAGTTGGACTCATGCACCTGTTAATCACCACAGCATTTAAGCCTGTAGTTGCCAGGCAGTCAGCCTGGCAACATCATCTTCTACACACCCTTGCTCCATGCTAATGATCCATGCTCTTTTCTCGTTCCCCGTAAGTTTTGTTATTCCATAGTTTGCAAGTTTTGTTTTATGTCCATAGTTTATGTTGTAGTAATAGTTTTGTTTCATAGCCAAGTTTTTTTTACCTCTCTGTGAGCGCCTTTCGTTTGTTCCTTTTTTTGAGTTAAGATTAAAATATGTCGTTACCTTCACATCGTGTCCAATCCAGTCGCTTTGCACTTCGGGAAAACAAACCACACCAAAGTCCAAGTCATGACACCCTGCACAATGAGCACGTCCTCAAAAACTTTGTCCAAAGCCCAACACTTCCCCGCACATTTCGGTTATTCCATGTCAATCGAAATTGTCTCTGACAAGCGCTCATTTGGCACAATTGTCGTCCTCCCACGTAGGTCAGACCTAGTTCCTGTTTCTGTCTACACTGCTAATCCTTCAGGGTGATATAGTATTTAACCATTTATTTCCTGGTTTCAATTCATTTACCTTATTTTTGAACAATAAGGCACACTTAAAATACTTTTATTTCCTCAAAAAACCACAGTGCGCCTTATAACCCGGTGCGCCTAAAACACGGCATAATTCTGGTTGTGCTTAATGACCTCGGGGAAGGCCCAGGACACGTTGTGAAGACTATGTCTCCCAGCTGGCCTGGGAGCGCCTCAGGATCCCCTGGGAAGAGCTGGACGAAGTGGCTGGGGAGAGGGAAGTCTGGGCTTCCCTGCTTAGGCTGCTGCCCCCGCGACCCGACCTCGGATAAGCGGAAGAAGATGGATGGATGGATGGAGCTGACTGATGAACATTTTCACATCTTTTATTCAAAAAATATAAATAACGACAAAGAAAGATAGAATACTATTAACCGCAACATGTAAGTCTAAAAAAACAAAAAAACATCAACATTATGATTTGTACATTTTCAGAATGTGCTTTTTCTATTTTCAAACAAAGAAAACAATCTGAAGTTGTCTTTATTCTTACGTTATCGTGCCGTGATTTTACCAGTCCGGCCCACTTGGGAGTAGATTTCTCTCCGTGTGGCCTCCCATTTAAAATGAGTTTTGACGCCCCTGATTTAACCAGTAACCTGAGAAGCCTTTTTAATGCAAATGATTTGCCGGGACAAGAGATTAACTTGAAAACATTTACATGAATAGAAAAGAAAAGACAATTCAATTTAACGTTCAATTGTCTCTGAAATGTTTAGGTACAGGATTATATAGTAAAATTTCAAGAATGTATAAAAAGCAACACCGTGTCTTGTTATAGTTTGAAGAAGGAATATTTGAATTGAGGACAAAATGATAATAACATTAAATGATCCCATGCAACTGGACAAAGGCTGACTGTGTGCGTCAATGGGAGGAACTACATGGACACATTTTGCAGCTGTAACCAGAGGACAGATTAGTGCTTAATCTGGTTGTAGTGTTTCTTCTTTCATTCACACTCATTCCAAGAAACAGGAGCGGATTTGAAATCCATCCAAATCTAATTAAAAAGGCCCCGCAGTGAAGTGAAGACGAGACTGCTTTTTTGACAGTTTGATTTGAAAGATGAGAGGCGAGGAGCAGGAGGAGGTGGGTCGGGAGCTACTGTAAGCATTTCACAGGAGGCTTCATGCCGTGTTTTGCTTGAGCGAGATGCCTTTTTGTTGTTCCTGTAGACGGAGACCATTTCCTGATGAATGTGAAAATGTGTCAAAACTCAGGAGAGAAGCTAAGAGGGAAGTAGCTGAGGTGAACGTGGCCTACTTGGGCTGTGATGACAGCATGGGGGAGTGTCAGGAAATTCGCTTTTAGTCCACTGTGTGTGTGTATGTGTGTGTGGGGGGGTGCATGTGCTTGGTTTATTTGTTTTTTTGCAGCATTACCCCCAAAAATACCATATTTACATTCAGAAATGTAAGACAATCTTTATTTCTTTAAGACCTATTTGAGAAAAAGAACAGGTAAAAAAAATAAAATAAAATAAACTTTTGTTTTTTAAAGACGGTACATTTACATGTGATGTTTGCCAAACTAAGATGCATTCTCTATTTGGAAATATACTCCACATACGGAGTAGAATGCAATTTTAACACTTAATTGGCGTCAAACATGAAAGCAAGAGAAAACTACAGCTGGCTACTCTGTTAAAGGGGAACAAAAATTTAACATTATCACAATTTCAGAAGGGTTAAAACCAATAAAAAAATCAGTTCCCAGTGGCTCATTTTATTTTTTCAAGTTTTTTCAAAATTTTACGCGTCCCGGAATATCCCTCAAAAAAGCTATAAAGTGCTTGATTTTCGCTATTTGCCTAAGCCACTGTCCATTTCCCTGTGACGTCATACAGCGATTCCAATACAAACAATGGCGAATAGCACAGCAAGATATAGCGACATTAGCTCCGATTCAGACTCGGATTTCAGCGGCTTAAGCGATTCAACAGATTACGCATGTATTGAAACGGATGGTTGGAGTATGGAGGCAGATAGCGAAAACGAAATTGAAGAAGAAACTGAAGCTATTGAGGTATGCCAAGGGGTACGTGAGATTTAAAAAAAATATTCTAAATATAGCAACAATTCAAAAATCCTTTATAAAAATAGTTATTGAATAATACTGCAACAAAATATTAGTATAAATTCATAAACTGTAAAAAGAAATGCAACAATGCAATATTCAGTGTTGACATCTAGATTTTTTTGTGGACACGTTCCATAAATATTGATGTTAAAGATATATTTTTTTGTCGAGAAATGTTTAGAATTAAATTCATGAATCCAGATGGATCTCTATTACAATCCCCAAAGAGGGCACTTTAAGTTGATGATTGCTTCTATGTGTAGAAAGCTTTATTTATAATTGAATCACTTTTCACTTTTTCTACAAGTTTTTAGTTGTTTTTATAACTTTTTTTACAAATAGTTCAAGAAAGACCACTACAAATGAGCAATTTTTTGCAGTGTTATACAATTTAATAAATCAGAAACTGATCACATGGTGCTGTATTTTACTTCTGTATGTCTTTTTTTCAACCAAAAATGCTTTGCTCTGATTAGGGGGTACTTGAATTAAAAAAATGTTCACAGGGGGACATCACTGAAAAAAGGTTAAGAACCACTGGTCTACTCTACAAAACTCTTTGGTCAGCAACCCTCGGCTTTAGAGCCGCATGTGGCTCTTTAGCGCCACCGTAGTGGCTCTCTGGACCTCTTTCAGAGATATGTGAAATTGGAAAAAAAAAAGATTGCACAGTACAGTATATATTCCGTACAACTGACCACTAAATGGTAACACCCGAATAAGTTTTTCAACTTGTTTAAGTCAGGGTCCACGTAAATCAATTTATGGTAAATATGTATGTACATTTTGCATCATTATGCCTCGTTTGTATGTTCTGTGTGTATTAAATTTAAATTTAAAAACACCCCTTGAGATGCAGCATCTCGTTTTCAAGGGTGACCCGTGTGTTTAATTTATATTAGCATGTCTCAAGACACATTATCTGAATGTATTATTGGCTGCATTTCTCATAGTTGTTTGTGGGCCATGTTGTTCCAGACCATGGCAAATATTACCCAGCTTGCAAAGAATGTAATAAATCCATTGATAAAAGACAGCCTGCCGTTACCTTAAACTTGGACACACACACACATCTATACCTTTGGCCATTCTGAGCCAGTAATCTCCAGGAGTTATCTCATCCTGTGAGAAACCTCCATTTTACTAATAATTTCCAACGTTGCAAAAATGTGTAGAATAAAAATTGAAATACAACATTTCTGTCAACGAAGATTTGCATCAGCCATTGATAGCAGGCTAATATAACTAATATAGACACATCATGTGTTGCTTCATTATAACACTCATATAAGGTCGTAAACTTTTTGCATCGCCATACATATTTTTTGGGTTGCCGACCCCTGGCCTATGGGGTTTGTTCTTCTCTTGTGTGACCGAAATCTCTTCCCTTAAGTCAGCAGGTTGAACAAGTGCTGACCAGGGTGAGAGCAGTCTGCTAGAATTTTCTTTGCTCTGCCGAGGCAGCGAGAGCAAGCAATGTACTCAAGGGAAAGCAGAGGGCGGCTGATAATCTTCTCTGCTGTCCTGGTCACCCTCTGCAGGGCATTCCGGTCTATGGCAAAGCAGGCAGCAAAACATACAGTTTACATCAGCACTGGCTCTATGGTGGCTCGATAATAAGATTCCTGCAGTTTACCCTCAAGTTGTTGTTTTTTTCCCGCAAAGCACAGAGAAACCGGCTTATCTGCTCTACCTTTTTGACCGGTGTTGAAGTTTTGACAGTCCATGTGAGGCCTTCCGAGATCTAAGTTCCGTGGAATTTAAAAGAAGTCGCAGTGCCGATATTTTTGGGGCAAAAAATACGGCATATTCATGTTTGTCAACTAAAGTTAGACTAATTTCAATCATACATCCTTATTGTTTGAAAATAGCCTAATATCCATGCATTGATAAAACTCATTATTATTTTATTGTTTTGCTCAGTGGCCCTGGTTGTGCAATGGTATATGTTGCTACCTTTATGGATGGCATGGGTTCAATTCCTGAAATTGGAAATGTCCAAAACTGGCTGCAAACCGACTAACATTACAGGATGCTTTTTTACAAAAGTATTGAAAAATGTATTTATCCTTGCTAAAATTAATTTAACACATTATTATCATATTTGGGGTGAATCTTGATTCTTATTTATGTTGATTTTAAATCAATTAACAATTTTCAAGAATCAATATGTGTGTGTGTGTGTGTGTGTGTGTGTGTGTGTGTGTGTGTGTGTGTGTGTGTGTGTGTGTGTGTGTGTGTGTTTGTGTGTGTGTGTATGGTATGTATGTATATATATATATATATATATATATATATATATATATATTAGGGCTGGGCAACGATAAATTGTTTTAATCAAAGTTAATCGCAATATTTCTCTGATTAATCGCGATTAACTGCATTGTATACGCAAAGCCCAATAATGAATTCAAAAGTAGTGTGTAGTGCACCTTTATTGGAATATTCCCCCACATGAACAAAAGCGCCAAAACATTAGTTATGCAAACACAATTTAAACCAGTCCTTGTTAAACAGTAGCAGTTAAATAGCATATTTTATGAAAATCAACTCAAAAAATGTAAATACAAACATTTAAGCTTATTGCCACTGCCAGGGTATTTAAGTTATCCTGTTTGTTATGGAAAATAAATATAATCTACATACAAATCTCTGAGCCACAATCATAACATCTGAACAGGCAATTTCTGAGGTAACAGCAGAAACATTTTTTTTATCAGGGATCTTATGTTTAAAAAACCTATATTATAGGTAGTGGGCTGTTTAAGGAATTTTTGATCAAAGTATCCGTAGTAGCAATATTAATAATGTTGTGTTTATTCTGCGTAGTGCACTTAAAATAATTATGACCATATCTAGGAATTGATATGATGGGAATTTTCCGATTGTTTGCTTGGTGCTTTGATAAACTGAACGCATCATATACATGGTATTATATTGTGATGTTATGAACCAGGGAATAAATGAACTACCCTACCCAGCATGCAACAGGAGTGACGCGGTAGCCCGGTATAGGTCGTGTCGCCATGACAACATCTTGTATGTTGTGATATGCACGCTCTGAAAGCAAACGTTAAGAACTCAGCCAACACTCCTCGTCTGCATTATTCATAAATAGACAGACAACACATATACTCCGCTGCTTCACAGGCCGCTGGATGTAGCCGGCAAAGTATTCCCATGCTAGCTAGCCGGTCTAGCAAGCACGCGTCACTCAGTCCAAAACGGCCCGATCCATCCACATTCAGAATTGTCTGGCGGTCGTAAGTGATCCTGGAGTGACCACCCTGTAAGCCAGCCATGAAATCTGCAGAATTGTCCGGTATTTTTGCCAAATGTTCCATCTTTACCAAGAGCCCCTCGACGCCGGGCGACGCCATCTTGTTAAGAAAAGACGTTAACAAAATAAAAGCATGTAAACAACATACGCAAATGTGCGATGCAATAATTGTCGGCGTTAATAGATTGATGAGTTAACTCATAATTAACACATTAATTTGCCCACCCCTAATATATATATATATATATAATATATTTACATATCTATGCGTAAAATGTGTATATGTGTATGTACTGTATGTATGTATGAATGTATATGTATATACAGTATGTAAATAACAGTATATAAATATATTTATTTTTTTATTATTTATTTATATATATATATATATATATATATATATATATATATATATATATATTGTATATTTACATATATATGCATAAAAATGTGAATATGTGTATATACTGTAGGTATATATGCATGTGTATATGTATATGTATGTATATATATATATATATATATATATATATATATATATATATGTATATATATATATATATATATATATATATACAAAAATCACATTTTTTAAATATGTCATTCATTTATTTTTTCAAAACTTAATGAAAAAAAAAGGTGGGGGATAAGACCACCACTGTGCTTACTCTCTCCAAGTGTACATGATACCTCAGTAGCCAAGATGAGATTTTGTAACATTGAACCTGTTTTAAAAAAATGTTTTATTATAATTGTCATATCAAACAATATGGAGCAGGAATCGATTTGAATTGAGCATCGTGTTACATTGATTTGAAATCAAATTCACACCCAAGAATTGAAATTGAATCGTGAGTTGATACAATTACTAATTATTATTAACAGTATTGTCATCATTCAAAACAGCACAAATAAAAAAACAACTCCTGCGAACTCTTTGCAACATTTATCTCTGAGTGGACAGGATTTCCGGATTTCACATTCTGCCCGACCACAGGCAGCAAAAAAAAAAAAAAAAAAAAAAATACAAATCAATTTTTCTTCACTGGCCTCACAGACTTGCCTAATGACACAACAGCATTTTTACAGCATCTTCCCAAACCTATCAGATTCTTGCGATCTTCAACTCTGCCCGGCGACAGGCCCGAGCTCCCTGTTTATGAGTACTCCATGTGTGTTTGTGTGTGTGTGTGTGTGTGTATGTGTGTGTGTGTGCCCCCGGACCCCTCCCCAGCTTCTAGTGAGCAGTGCTGTTAGCATTGTTAATGGCTATTGTTATGAATGAGGACCTCTGCTCCTCTTTCTTCATCGGCAGGCCCCGGGCAGGCAGATGGATAGGCCGCTACTTCTTCTCCGCTATCAGGACGGCCCAGATGCTGGACCCAGGACTGGCGGAACAAAGTAGGAGAAATGATGCCCCACTGGGGAGGGAATAGCGGGAGAGGAGGGGGGCTCGAGGGGACAAGGTGAGGGTGACAGAATAGGCGGGGGGGCAAGAGACAAGGGTGAAGGAGCAAGGGAGCAATAGAAGAGACCAGACCTCACCCCCCAACCGCCCCCCCCCCCCCCCCCCCCCTGAATACATTAGGAGCTCCATTGTGAGGTGTGTAAGAGAGGAGTGTGGCTGCTGTCTGAGGCATAGGCCTGTATTCTCAGCAGCCTGTGGAGAGGGAAAAAAGGGAGGCGAGGGTTAAGGAGAGTGGGGGGGCGGGGGGCCCACAACCCTGTTACCCGGCCCCCTGCTGTGTGCCTCCGAACACCCCGCCCCTCATTCCCCTTCTTCCAGCACCCCTGCCTGGTGATGAATGGAGGTACTTGGTGAAAGTGAAGCCTGCTGGAGAGCCTTGGCTCAAGATCACCGCGGACAGACTCGGCAGAAGGCGGCAGGTCCTGTCGGCCATACTGTGTTTCGGTAGGCCGGCGCTTGGCACACGTGTATAGGGATGGAGAACAGAGAAGGAAACGGTCTAAACCAGGGGTCACCAACCTTTTTGAAACCAAGAGCTACTTCTGGGGTACTGATTAATGCGAGGGGCTACCAGTTTGATACACACTTAAATAAATTGCCAGAAATAGCCAATTTGCTCAATTTAGCTTTAATAAATAAATGTATATTTAGAAAAAAATGGGTATTTCTGTCCGTCATTCTGTCGTACATTTTTCTTCCTTTTACGGAAGGTTTTTTGTTGAGAATAGATGATGAAAAAAACACTTAATTGAACGTTTTAAAAGAGGAGAAAACACGAAAAAAATGAAAGTAACATTTTGAAACATAGTCTATCTTCAATTTCGATAGAAAAACTAGCTAATTTGAATGTTAAAAAAAAAAAAAAAATATGGAACATCATTAGTAATTTTTCCCAATTAAGATTAATTTTAGAATTTTGATGACATGTTTTAAATAGGTTAAAAATCCAATCGGCCTTTTGTTATAATATATAACAAATTGGACCAAGCTATATTTCTAACAAAGACAAATCATTATTTCTTCTAGATTTTCCAGAACAAACATTTTAAAAGAAATTCAAAAGACTTTGAAATACGATTTAAATTTGATTCTACAGATTTTCTAAATTTGCCAGAATATTTTTATTTTTATTTTAATCATAATAAGTTTGAAGAAATATTTCACAAATATTCTTCGTCGAAAAAACAGAAGCTAAAATGAAGAATTAAATTAAAATGTATTTATTATTCTTTACAAAAAAAAAAAAAAAAATTCTTGAACATTGATTTAAATTGTCAGGAAAGAAGAGGAAAGAATTTAAAAGGTATATGTGTTTAAAAATCCTAAATTCATTTTTAAGGTTGTATTTTTTTCTCTAAAATTGTCTGTCTGAAAGTTATAAGAAACAAAGTAAAAAAATAAATGAATTTGTTTAAACAAGTGAAGACCAAGTCTTTAAAATATTTTTTTGGGATTTTCAAATTCGATTTGAGTTTTGTCTCTCTTAGAATTAAAAATGTCGAGCAAAGCGAGACCAGCTTGCTAGTAAATAAATAACATTTAAAAAATAGAGGCAGCTCACTGGTAAGTGCTGCTATTTGAGCTATTTTTAGAACAGGCCAGCGGGCGACTCATCTGGTCCTTACGGGCGACCTGGTGCCCGCTGGCACTGCGTTTGTGACCCCTGGTCTAAACTGATGCCCCCCCCCCAAAAAAAAACAACAGGTTTGGGATTCAAAGTCCATTGATAAGCGATGCAATAATAGTA
This sequence comes from Nerophis ophidion, assembly GCF_033978795.1. Taxonomy (NCBI): domain Eukaryota; kingdom Metazoa; phylum Chordata; class Actinopteri; order Syngnathiformes; family Syngnathidae; genus Nerophis; species Nerophis ophidion. The sequence continues at coordinate 66,849,861 of NC_084613.1, read as the reverse complement.
GCCTGTTACCGTTTTTCTTTTTTTGATTGATTGAAACTTTTATTAGTAGATTGCACAGTTCAGTACATATTCCGTACAATTGACCACTAAATGGTAACACCCGAATACGTTTTTCAACTTGTTTAAGTCAGGTTTCACGTTAATAAATTCATGGTACGAATATATACTATCAGCATAATACAATCATCACACAAGTTAGTCATCATAGTATATACATTGAATTATTTACATTATTTATAATCCGAGGGGTGGGATGAGGAGCTTTGGTTGATATCAGTACTTCAGTCATCAACAGTTGCATCAGCAGAGAAATGGACATTGAAAAAGTGTAGGTCCTATGTAATAGTGTGATGTTGTTGCGCTATATTATGAACAAGACAGGGTGTTATGTTTTATTTATAAGTATTGGTTTTATTTTGAAGAACCAGATGTCCGGTGCAGGAAGTTACTCTGCGGTTTTTTCGTAAATTTACTTCCTCTTCTATCTGACTTTAGCTGATGAGGTAATAGTTCTTCATTGCTCTGTGTTTCTTGTGTAAATATTATTTCTATGCTTTCATAATACTTTAAAAGTTAAAACATTAATGTTGTAGGTATAAGTGATGTGTTGTTATAGGTATTTTTTAATGTACAATTTTGTTAAGTAAGGATTAGCGTGTCGAATGTTTGAAATGTTTGGTCATAATTACACATGGTATTTACGCAGGTATCACTCCGCCAGAAAAGAACAGACCTGTTTGTGTTTCGTGTTTCCAAAACAGGTGGCCAATAAATGATGAAACGACGAAATGGTGGAGTGTCTCGTACTTAAAAAAACTACACAACGCAGAATAAGACTCACTACACTTATATGTACAGCGAGCAGAGAACATAGTGAGTTCAGGTAGCATAAAAGCAAGTAAATACATTAGAAGTACATTTCATTATTTACATTAGGTTATTTACAATCCGGGGAGGTGGGATGTGAATGGAGGAGGGTATTAGTAAAGGGTTGAAGTTCCCTGGAGGTGTTGTTTTAGAGCGGTTTTGAAGGAGGATAGAGATGCACTTACTTTTACACCTGTTGGGAGTGCATTCAACATGGAACCTTGATTACGAACTTAAATAGAAAAGGTCCAATATTGAAGCACATTTCTCCTTAAGAAACAATGTAAACAATGTTTTCAACAGTGGAATGCCAGCAAGGCCTTCTCTGCTGGCCTAACATAACCAGAAATCATGATCGTAATTAGAGGTAAAATTGTTATTTACACCCCGAAATATGTAATATATCTTCATGTCATTTTATGCTTCTTCCAGTGCTGTTGTTTTTAGGTTATAGAGTTTTTATCCTATCAGAATTCGGCCAGCTTATGTTGCCATGCTGAACCAAATCTGCCCGAGGCCTTCAGAATCAACAGTGCGGGCGTCCGTGTACTGTAAATCAACGGACACAAACATCTGACAGACAGTTGCAATAGCCAATTAGATCACCAGTTGTTGTCAGTAAGGCCTTCTCGCTGGCCTAAGGCAGATATATATTGTAATGTTATGAGCTAGGTAACATACGAACTCCATTACCCAGCATGCCACAGTAGTGAAGAGCATGCGCAGTAGCCCCGTTTAGGTTGTTGAATGTAGACATGCCGGCAGCTGGATGTTTTTGATGAGCACGCTGTGGAGTAAACTTTAAGAACTCAGCCAACACGCCTTGTCTACTTCTTTTATGATCAGACAAGACAACACATGTATTTGCAAGGCCATTTTCAAGAAGGATATTGAAATATAAACTACATCTTGTCCCGGCGATGAAATGTGAGTGCAGATATTTTATTTCTTTATTTTTTTCACGTTTAATATGTTTTTGCAATTTTAAATTTGACTGTACAATATAAGATATTTTTTAATTGCTAATGCGGGTCTATTGATTTTTAAATGCGCCAGCAAATAACCCGTTTTGTACAATGCCCAGTAGTGCGTGAATGTGTTTTTGTATAGTATTTCTCCAGCAATGGTCATGTGGGGACATAAATGATGGTATTTGGAGAGATAATCGTTGAAGTCAGACATCACTGAAGGCCTAGGTGGAAAACGCACGGCCCGCCACTGGGTTTCAACCTAAACAAAAGTCCATATTTTAGTAAAAGTTTGTACACACAATTAAGTTCGATACAATACTGTATAGCAAACAAAAATAACAAAGGGATGATGCTTCAACTTTTATTTACTAACAAAGTCAAAACAACAGCAACAACTAGCTGAACGGTTTTGTAGCCGCCATGCCGATATGCACACACAGCGTCACTAGCCCTGTGGTGCACTCACAGTTTGAAATCGTTAAACTTCTTAACCTTAACAACCAGGTTGCTAAAATGATTAACAATAACAAAAATGTTACACTTTACATTTGCAGTTAATCTTGATTGTGTGCAGCGGAAGGCATCACTTGTTTATTGCTTTCTTCTGACTCATATTAAGCTAGTGAAACTAGAAAAATGCTGAAAAAAATATTTAAAAAAAATAACGAGCAGCCTGCCCACAATGGTTGTTATGCCGGGCACAAAATGGCTGCGCAGCAAGACACACAATGGGTGAGTAAAAAATGAGTTACTTAAAGGCCTACTGAAACCCACTACTACCGACCACGCAGTCTGATAGTTTATGTATCAATGATGAAATATTAACATTGCAACACATGCCAATACGGCCGGTTTAGTTTACTAAATTGCAATTTAAGATTTTGCGCGGAAGTATCATGCTAAAACGTCGTGGTATGATGACGCGTGCGCCTGACGTCACGCATTATAGAGGACATTTTGATCCAGCACCGTTCACAGCTATAAGTCGTCTCTTTTCATCGCATAATTCCACAGTATTATGGACATCTGTGTTGCTGAATCTTTTGCAATTTGTTCAATTAAAAATGGAGACGTCAAAGAAGAAAGATGTAGGTGGGAAGCGGTGTATTGCGGCCGCCTTTATCAACACAAACACAGCCGGTGTTTACTCGTTTACATTCCTGAAAGATGACGGTGAAGCTTTACTATGTAACAGATCTGTCAAGCGAACATGGTTCCCTACCACATGTCAACCGGCGGGGTTTCGGTGAGAAAATGGTGGTAATAAGTCTGCTCTTACCGTAGACATGAGTGGAGAGCTTGCGTCGTTCCTCCTCCACCTGTCAAAGAGGCAGCTGCGGACTCTCTTGCCTCCTCCCACCGTTTGCCCCCGACTGTCGGATGCTTCCACCATGGAAGAAGCATCGGCTGCCTTCGCCTCGTCGAGAAACGTGACTTCCCTCGGAGACACTGGCGGTCACCACACCCCTCCGACTTTCAGGTTGTACAGGTACGACCATATAATCCCACTAAAACACTAGTAACACAATAAGCTGATAAGGGATTTTCCAGAATGATGCTCTGCTTTCTATTTTTATTTTTTTTCAAGTCCTTCACTCTTACTTTCCTCATCCACAAATCTTTCATCCTTGCTCAATTTAAAGGGGAAATCGTCGCTTTCTCGGTCCGAATCGCTCTCGCTGCTGGTGGCCATGATTGTAAACAATGTGAGGATGTGAGGAGCTCCACAACCCGTGACGTCACGGGCACAAATCGTCTGCTACTTCCGGTACAGGCAAAGCTTTTTTATTAGCGACCAAAAGTTGCAAACTTTATCGTCGATGTTCTTTACTAAATCCTTTCAGCAAAAATATGGCAATATTGCGAAATGATCAAGTATGACACATAGAATCGACCTGCTATCCCCGTTTGAATAAGAAAATCTCATTTCAGTAGGCCTTTAAGCCAGAGCATACTTTTTTTTGGTCTCCGGTTCGTAAATCGATAACATTTTTACAATAAGGCGTTTGTAAATCAAGGTTCCACAGAATTAGTATTAATCAATCAATCAATGTTTATTTATATAGCCCTAAATCACAAGTGTCTCAAAGGGCTGCACAAGCCACAACGACATGCTCAGTTCGGATGATTTCAACTGTATTTATCGAACACAATTTAAACTGTTTGGGTGAGAAGAGGTGTACACCTGTGGTCACCTCGTGTAAACACAACTTATTGGCATGCATCACGCATGATCAAATATCTAAGGAGGTTGCTGATACCACTAAAGTCGGGTTAAGAATCGTCCAATGCATTATTAAAAAAGTAGAATAACAGTGGAGAAACGTTCCGGTCCAAATCATACAAGATCTTGGCAAAAAATGAATGCAACTTTGGACAGGAATTAATGTTGCGACCTTGCAATGCCACATTGAATGTCTGCTTTAAACAAAGATAAAGGCGCTTTAACAAAAGGTTTCCGGCCAGGCAGTGTATGCAGGACTGAATTGTAATGCCTACGATAAGATAGAATAGTCTTTATTTATCCACAGATGCAGTGTAAAATGTACGCACAATATCAACAGGACACAGTATAGACAGGACAACAAACAAACCACGATAGTAGGACAAACACATCCAGCGCTTATATTACACACCATAAATTCCAGAACGAATGTACTATCTGTGACCCGGTTTTATCTTGAAAATCTTGTTTGTGCGAACAGCGTTGCCAATTTAAATGCATTCAAATCACTTTAATCGGTGCTTGCCCCCTTTCCAAAAGAGCCCGATTTTAACACGTGACATGCCTTTTAAACAGAAACTAACTTTTGCATAAAACAACACAGCAGAGTTTACCACAAACAACTACAGCAGTTTTAAAAGTCAATTTTTGAAGTGAATTATATTTATATAGCGCTTTTCTCGAGTGACTCAAAGCGCTCTACATACCTTATTTTCTTGATTAGCCGCCGGGCATGTAATATGTGCCTGCCTTGAATTACTGCCGGGTCAAACTCGCTCCCCAAATTTATAAGCGCATGCTTGCTTTTACCGCCGGGTCAAATTTGTGACGTCACAAATGACAATTCCACTGTAGTCATTTCCAAAATGGCGGAGGAAGTTTTAATTTTTTAGTTTTTTTTACTATGTGTAAACCAGGGGTCTTGTTCCACAGTCATACAGATCACACTGATGGTTGTGATATAAAACAGCTTTAACACTCTTACTAATATGCGCCACACACTGTGAACCCACACCAGACAAGAATAAAAAACACATTTTTGGAGAACATCGGCTCTGTAACACATTAAAGACGCAACATAACACTTACCCAGAATGCAATGCATCCATGACTCTTACCGGCTATATTAAACACCCCGCTAGCACCAACTTTGCTCTCGTCCAGCATTCTGTTTTTGTTTCCTTCGTAGCCAGTTCAGTTGTAGTTTCGTTCTGCATTTTCTTGTTGCAGTTTCATGTCTTCCTATGAGCGTGATTCCCCGCACCTCTAAAGATTTTTTATGGTTGCTAACTTATTTTGTGTGGACATTGTTGATTGTCATGTCATGTACGGATGCACTTTGTGGACGCCATCTGCTGCTCCACACCCTGTAAGTCTTTGCTGTCGTCCAGCATTCTGTTTTTGTTTCCTTCGTAGCCAGTTCAGTTGTAGTTTCGTTCTGCATAGCCTTCCCTAAGCTTCAATGCCTTTTCTTTAGGAGTACTCACCTTTTGTTTATTTTTGGTCTAAGCACCAGATCCCTTTTTACCTGCATATTGTGATCACAACAGACCATCGTCGTCTCACACTACCTGCTCCCGACATCTACAAAGCAATTAGCTACCAGCTTCCACGACACATTAATTGCGGATTATCATTACTGGTTTGCAAATAATATGTTTTAACCCAAATAGGTGAGACCGCATAATCTCCCACGGCACACCAGACTGTATCTCACGGCTGCAACAATCAAATGTTATAAAGTGGCTTTGGGGCTGCGCTGCAGGTGTAACGGTCTGTTGCTGAAGGACCTACTCAGAGCCTCCTCCTCCTCATGCTACCTTCTTATTTTAGTCATATTTCAGCCATATTATTACCTTTGTACCGGTCTCATGAGTCCGTTTGGGCTTGGCTTATTTTTGATGTCGAACGTCTTAAGCTTCTGGAATAAGAAGTACGGCATCCTCCTCCAAGGAAGAGAGAAGTATTAGTGGGAGGAGTGACGGAGGGAGCCTGGGGGCTACCCTGTGTCCTGGCTCCCCCAGCTTCTCTGGATCCCGGCCATCTGCCACAGCTGCTGCCTGGCTTTAACTGCCACTCTAATTGACAATGAACCCAGAGCCCTGTGATAATTGTGGCTGCTTGGTGACTTGGGCAGGTAATGCCTCCCTTTCAGGATTTATCAGGCCCCATCTGTTCCTCGGCGTGTTGTATGTGTGCAGAAAAGGACGCCCCTCTCCCAACCCCCAACCAACCCGAGCATCCCCACCTAGCCTTCCATCCATCCCTTCCTCTGACCTCCCCTCCTTCCTTCCCCTCCCTCGTCACAGTCTTGTTCGGTCTTCATGTGTCATAGCCAACCAATATCCTTCCTTCCTAACGGCCTTTCCGCCACCTCCTCCGGTTGCTGAGCAAATATCAGACTTTTTTAAAGAACGGGGGGGAAGGGGGGGCTGCGCTTAATAGCGAATGGGCCCCATGGGTAGTCACACCCACCAGAGGGCCGGGCTCCCAGGCAAGGATTGTTTGTCCAATCATTAACTAAAAATAAAAGACTCCTAGCAGTTGCTTGGAACACCCCCTCGTCCTCATTTGCGCCGCGGTGTCGGATGAGTGTGCGGTCTGTCAGGAGCATGGATGGAAGGAGGACGGGGGAGGGGGGAGGGGTTACCAGGGGCGTCCGTCCTTCCCCATACACGGCGAACAATCCCTGAAGCGTTAGCAGGTGCTGCCTTCGATGGTGTTAGTTTATTGCAACGCTCAATCTTGATCACGTCTGTGTGTGCGGTGGCCCCCTCCCCCCCAACCTCTCCACTGTCACTGTCAACAACGGCGCACATTTAGCATGTCATAAAAGGTAACGCTGATAAATTGAGAGATAATTCTCGTATCATTCTTGATGTAAATAATTGACAAATGCAATACGAGGCTTGTGGCTGGACAACAACTCCATAAAGTTTTGCATCCTTGAAATAAATGATGTTACGATATTGGGACGTTACTATCGATCTCAAAAAGTCCCAATATCGTGACATCATTTATCCGGGGATAGGTTGATTGGCCACAATAAAATGGCCCTAGTGTGTGAATGTGAGTGTGAATCTTGTCTGTCTGTCTGTCTGTGTTGTCCCTGTGATGAGGTGGAGACTTGTCCAGGGTGTACACCGCCTTCCGCCCGAATGCAGCTGTGATAGGCTCCGAACGGGACAAGCGGTAATAAATGAATGGATGGGTGGATACTATGAATCTGCCACTAATCAGTATCAGCCGATTTTCTTGAAAAAGTACCTTCCGTTCATTGTAATTCCAATTCTGAGACGCAAATCAAAAAAAGTAATTTAGGGACGTTTTTTGATTTTTATTACATATGGCAGATTTTAAAACAAACAAAAAAGGGTCGATTTTCATTAAAACCATTGCCATAAAATTGGATTTTGTGCTGTTTTCCTTTTATTGATTTAAATTTTTCCAGATAAACACAAAAATCGATATACATGTATATGTTCATCCAAAATGCAAAAATGCATGGTTATCTGTGATGACAAATTGAAACGGAAGCAATGTTTTAGCTTTAACTTTTTCGACTTTTGTGTTTATCTGGAAAAATTAAAACTCCATAAAAAATCCAATTTTATGGCAATATTTTAGCTAAAATCAACCGACCTTTCTGTTTGTTTTGAAATCAATCCATCCATCCATCCATTAATTTTCTACCGCTTATTCCCTTTGGGGTCGCGGGGGGCGCTGGTGCCTGTCTCAGCTACAATCGGGCGGAAGGCGGGGTATCTGCCATTTATAATAAAAATTGAAAAACGGCCTTAATTTTATTTTTTGATTTGCATTTCAGAATTGGAAAAACTATGGAAGGAAGGTACAAGGACCGATCTGCCACCAATCAGTATCAGCCGATTTTCTTGAAAAAGTACATGACCGCCACTTCGGTCCGTGTACCTTGCGTTCATTGTATTTCCAATTCTGAAACGCAAATAAAAAAGCAAAACTAGAGCCGTTTTTCGATTTTTATTACATGTAGCCGATTTTAAAACAAACAATAAAGGGTAAATTTTCATTAAAATTATTGCCATAAAATTGGATTCTGTGCTGTTTTCCTTTAATGGATTTTAATTTTTCCAGATAAACACAAAAATCGAAATATATATATATGTGTATATATATATATATATATATATACACATATATATATATATATACATATATATATATATATATATATATATATATATATGTATATGTATATGTATATATATATATATATATATATATATATATATATATATATATATACATATATATATATATATATATATATATATGTATATATATATATATATATATATGTTCATCCAAAATGCAAAAATGCGTGTTTATCTGTGATGATAAATATAACCGGAAGCAATATTTTAGATTTAGCTTTTTCGATTTTTGTGTTTATCTGGAAAAGTTAAAACTTCATAAAAGGAAAGTAGTACAAAATCCAATTGTTTTAAAATCTGCCATGTATAATAAAAATCCAAAAACGGCCTTAATTTTATTTTCGGATTTGCGTTTTAGAATTGGAAAAACTATGGAAGGAAGGTACACGGACCGATACGCCAACAATCAGTATCAGCCGATTTTGAAAAAGTACATGACCGCCACTTCGGTCCGTGTATCTTCCGTTTATTGTATTTCCAATTCTGAAATGCAAATCAAAAAGCAAAATTAGAGCCGTTTTTTGATTTTTATTACATGTAGCAGATTTTAAAACAAACAAAAAAGGGTCACTTTTCATTAAAATTATTGCCAGAAAATTGGATTTTGTGCTGTTTTCCTTTTATGGATTTTATTTTTTCCAGATAAACAAAAAATCAATATATATGGTCATTCAAAATGCAAAAATGAGTGGTTATCCGTGATGAAAAATTGAACTGGAAGCAGTATTTTAGCTTTAGCTTTTTCGATTTTTGTGTTTATCTGGAAAAATTAAAACTTCATAAAAGGAAAGCAGTACAAAATCCAATTTTATGGCAATATTTGTGTGAAAATCAACCCCTTTTTTGTTTGTTTTAAAATCTGTCATGTATAATAGAAAATCGAAAAACGGCCTTAATTTTTTTTTTGATTTGCGTTTCAGACTTGGAAAAACTATGGAAGGAAGGTACACGGACCGATCTGCCACCAATCAGTATCAGCCGATTTTCTTGAAAAAGTATATGACCGCCACTTTGATCGGTGTACCTTCCGTTCATTGTATTTCCAATTCTGAAACGCAAATGTGAAATACAAAATTAGGGACGTTTTTCGATTTTTATTACATACGGCAGATTTTAAAACAAACAAAAAAGGGTCGGTTTTCATTAAAATTATTGCCATAAAATTGGATTTTGTGCTGTTTTCCTTTTATGGATTTGTATTTTTCCAGATAAATACAAAAATCGATATATATGTTCATCCAAAATGCGTGGTTATCTGTGATGACAAATTGAACCGGAAGCAATATTTTAGCTTTAGTTTTTTGGATTTTTTGTGTTTATCTGGAAAAATTAAAACTCCATAAGAGGAAAACAGTACAACATCCAATTTTATGGCAATATTTTAGTAAAAATCAACCCCCTTTTTGTTTGTTTTAAAATCTGCTATGTACAATAAAAATCGAAAGACTGCCGTAATTGAAATTTTTGATTTGCGTTTCAGATTCGGAAAAAGTATGAAAGGAAGTTACATGGGCCGATCTGCTACCAATCAGTATCAGCCGATTTTCTTGAAACAGTACGTGACCGCCACTTCGGCCCTAAACATGGAAATCGAGCCTCAATTAAAATTGCCTCAATTTAAATAACCTGTGTCGGGTTTACTTCATTCATTTTTATGATCTTCATGAAAAACCTAGAGGGGAACTGCACTTTTTTTGGAATGAAAGACATTACGAAAGATTTTTTAAATATTTGTTGTATGCATTCTAACTCGTACACAAACATAAATAAATGTCTGCTTATAGCGGAGTCAATGAGAGCTCCTCTAATCTGTCCTTAAAGTTCAATAAAAAAAAAAAAATCAAAAACACCAACAATACTTTTTACAATTTATTATTTGTGACTTAAATTTTAATAAGGTATTAGTGATATTGTTTTTATAAGCACTTAGGCAGACACTATGTGCCAATGTTGACATGATCGCCTGATCAACTGTGTCCTCGTTTCCTTGCTCGTCAAACTTTATTCTCAAACATAAATCAACCCTATCAGCGGACGAACAGGTATTCTGACAAATTGGTACACTTTGACAGCTAATTTAAACCTGCAAATAGCAAAACAACACGAAAAGATGCTTGGCTGCACCGCACTTTTGTTTGCGAAGATTATGAGGCATTTTACATCTAAATGGGAATATATGAACGTCCTAGCAGTCTACATTCTAATGACAGCCGACCTCATACAGTAAGTGATGTTTTATTATGTTTGTTGGCTCTCATAAAGTCTGCAGTAATCAGTGATTGAGTTGGAAAAAAAAAGCAACATTTTTGAAATTCAGTCGCCACTTATGCTTAAAATGAGCACAATCAAATAAAATAAAATCAACTTTATTTATAAAGCACATTTAAAATTTACCACAGGGGTAGCCAAAGTGCTGTACAGGTTAAAATATCACACAAGAAAAACGAGCAAACACAACACAAACAGAGCACGATAAAAAAATATCTAAATATTAAATGCAATTATAATTGTGCCCATTACTACATTAAATATATACTTATATGGACATAAAAACTTAATGGAGGTGTTTGGATGTTGTTTTAAGGGCTTTAAAGGTAGAATAAAGCGACTCCCATAGACTCCACTGTAAGCAGACTTTTGATCAGATTAAAAAAAACAAAAAAAACGTCCATTGTCATGTCTTTCATTATGATTGTGAACGACTGGCAAAATTCCAAAAAAAGTGAAGTTCCCCTGTATCAGTAATAACGAATGCATGCTCAAAGTTGGACACATTTGATAGGCTGTCCATGCATTTGATAAAGGCATTCCGCAACCACGTTAACTCCATTACAGTTTGTTCACTTGGGAAAAAACAAACCGTTAACAGAGGTGAGTATAATAGCCAAAAAGTTGTACCTAAGTAGGAGTAAAAATTGGTCATCCAAATAATTCCTTGAGTTTTAGTAAAAAAAAAAAAAAATCTACTCAAGTTTTGAGTGAGTACTGGTAAGTAACTTCTGATTTATTTAGTAGCTATATTTAATGGTACCACACTACGACAGGGCTAATGCTAACATATGCAAAGCTAAAAGATAAAAAAAATATCTGCAACGTGTTTTCTTTTGTTAGAAGTGGAGTTCTCGTGGGCTGAAATGTGAACATTGCTACTGACACAAATCACAGGGTATTGTATTCATGTTTTTTTTTTTTTTTTCTAGTTTGTAAGTACATATTGATTACTGCCTCATCTTACTGCAAGTCACTGTAGTTTAGATTATTTTCATTGCTATGATATAAATATGTCACTTTTTTACAGTCCGTTCGCCCCCAAATTTTGTAAGATCATGTAACTCAAACAGTGTGTGAAACGGATTTAAACGTCACTATGTTGGATTGATGAGACATAATCATGAAATGAATGAAAGTCAATATAACAAAATATAAGTTGAGTTTCTTCTTCACAAAAGTAAGAAGTATATTGCAGTGGTTCTCAAGCTTTTTCCCCCCAAGTATCACTTCAGAAAATACTTAGCTTTCTAAGTTCGACCAGAATGACCAACATTAAAATACTGTAGGGTAGTAGGTGTCAGGTTCAAACACTGATGACATTGATTCAAACAGACAAGAAGCAAGGAATCATGCAGAGACAGAGTTAAAATTTGCTTAATTGAGGAGACACGTTATTTGGGCTGTGTTCTAGTTACAGATCCAAATTACATTCAAAAAGTCTAGCCCACATGCTTCCTCTATTTATTTGGGAGGTCCCTGTTTACATCACTGAAGATGTCGCTGAGGGAAGGGGGTAATTTCGACAACTCTAGTAAGATTGAATATATGATTATACAAGAAATGCATTGATTGATTGATTGAAACTTTTATTAGTAGATTGCACAGTTCAGTACATATTCCGTACAATTGACCGCTAAATGGTAACACACTAATAATTTTTCAACTAGTTTAAGTCGGGGTCCAGGTAAATCAATTCATGGTAATGTGTTGACACTGGTGATATCGCATTGTCTCTGCTCTGTCTGCGACACGGCGATGTTTGACCTTGGCATTCAGCAAGCCGTTCCTGGACACAAACATTGATACCAGACTGGCTTGCAATCTTTTGGATTGCAAACTTTGCACAGACAAATACAAATACCACTTGAGCACAATTGACAATAATTATTGCAACGGCCCTTAAAGGGGAACATTATCACAATTTCAGAAGGGTTAAAACCAATAAAAATCAGTTCCCAGTGGCTGATTTTATTTTTTGAAATTTTTTTCAAAATTTTACCCATCATGGAATATCCCGAAAAAATGCTTTAAAGTGCCAGATTTTTGCTATCTGTAAATCCACCCGTCCATTTTCCTGTGACGTCACATAGTGATGCCAATACAAACAAACATGGCGGATAGCACCGCAAGATATAGTGACATTAGCTCGGATTCAGACTCGGATTTCAGCGGCTTATGCGATTCAGCAGATTACGCATGTATTGAAACGGATGGTTGGAGAGTGGAGGCAGATAGCGAAAACGAAATTGAAGAAGAAACTGAAGCTATTGAGCAAATAGCTATTGAAGCTATTCGGCGATCGCTTTCTAACCAACGATTACATCTTTTGACCACTGGAGCAACTTAAATCAGTCGATTGGTAAGTGTTTGTTTGGCATTAAATGTGGGTGGAGGGAAAGGCTGGATGTAAATATAGCTACAAATGTACATACAGCTAGCCTAAATAGCATGTTAGCATCGATTAGTTGGCAGTCATGCCATGACCAAATATGTCTGATTAGCACATAAAGCAATAACAACAACAACACTCACCTTTGTGATTTCGTTGACTTTATCGTTGGAAATGCATCTGCTTTGAGTGTCGCAAGATATCCACACATTCTTGCCATTTCTGCCATGTTAGCATCGATTAGCATGCCGTGCTAATCGATGCACACTCCACGTAAGACAACTTGAATCTGTCGCTGATCGTGTTGTTACACCCTCCGACAACACACCGACGAGGCATGATGTCTCCAAGGTACGGAAAACAGTCGAAAAAACGGAAAATAACAGAGCTGATTTGACTTGTGTGTGTAATGTGTTTGAGAAAATGATGGATTGCTGCCCATTGTAACGTCACGGGTGAAAGGTCATCGCTCCGACAGCGAACAATTGAAAGGCGTTTAAATCGCCAAATTCACCCTTTTAGAGTTCGGAAATCGGATAAAAAAACATGTGGTCTTTTTTCTGCAACATCAAGGTATACATTGACGCTTACATAGGTCTGGTGATAATGTTCCCCTTTAAGCATAAAAGTTGTGTGATAATATATACATAATTATCCTCACAGTAGGATCCATTATAGATTGAACTTTCACAGTATCATGTTAGACCCGCTCGACATCCATTGCTTTCCTCCTCTCCAAGGTTCTCATAGTCATCATTGTCACCGACGTCCCACTGGGTCATTATTGTCACCGACGTCCCACTGGGTCATTATTGTCACCGATGTCCCACTGGGTGTGAGTTTTCCTTCCCCTTATGTGGGCCTACCGAGGATGTCGTAGTGGTTTGTGCAGCCCTTTGAGACACTAGTGATTTAGGGCTATACAAGTAAACATTGATTGATTGATTGATTGATGATTGTATTTGTTTTACACAGAGTTGGAACAGTAACACTGTTTGCATATAGGAAAATAAAACGTTGTACTTTAATCAAGTCATTCTTTGGCGTACCACTAGATAAAGCCTGTACCACAGTTTTAGAATCCCTGTTGTATTGCATTGAAACTACTTTGACAATTACATTTTATCTAAAAAAAAGTTACTGAAGTAGATATGTAGTGGTTTCTTTAAAGGACAAGTGTCACATTAAAATGACAACATGTACATTTTTTTCAGTTTCTATGAATTCACAGTATTGTTGTTTGCCCATTTGCTCCAAAGTTGGACATTTCATAATGAATCCATAGTTTTTTACTGATTGGTTCGGACTACATCTTCAAGGTTTTTTTTTAACTCCCACTAAAGTTACCAAATATGGCCCTTTTGCCTGATAAAGGGCTAAGCAAAAAGCAGTAAGTATAACATGATGTGAGATGGAATATCAATTCAAAGACCCAGGCAGGAAGCACACGCCACTACGGGCACTGGAATTTAGCCAAGTGCTTTTATCTTTTGCCAGATTAATGTCAGACGCTGGCAGATAACTAGAAAGTATGTCAGCTTCACTTTCCAGAAATGAACAGATCCTGGCCATGTGCTGCCTAATTGTGGGCAGTGCGTTACCATCTGTCAGGAAATGATATAATATTAAGACAGAGCGGTCAGATATGTTACACATTTGCCATCATTAGGCCTAAATGGAGAATATGTATTTATTTAGAGTGTGATTCGCAGCTATTATGTTAACCAAAGGCCGTGGTACAATATGTACAAGCCACGTGGGAGTTGCCCAAAAAAAAAAGATGCATAAATACCTGTATTAGTTTTGATAAGCACTTAAACCACACGTGATCCATCCATCCATTTTCTACCGCTTGTCCCTTTCAAGGTCACGGGGGGTGCTGCAGCCTATCTCAGCTGCATTCAGATATTTTGTGGAATTATGTTATATATGTATATAATTATATCATATTTCTTACTTAAAGCAGCACTAAACTCCAAAAGTGTTTTGGTAATGAAGTGGCTTGTATTCAATAACAACACATGTAACTGTTTACTTAAGTGGCATACATCATAATTATTTAATTTTACAACACAATATACATACGTAATTTCCGGGCTATAGAGAGCACTGGTATTTAAGCCGCACCCACCAATTTTAGAAAAAATACCTATTTTTTCAGACATTAGCCGTACCAGCAGACATTATATTCCTGGGATTAAAGGCCTCACCTTTTCTCCTCCAAATTTATTGCTGGGTATTGTGGCCAAACAGCTAAATTTGTGTTTAATCTGACATCACATGGACAAAATAAAACCTTCTGGAGGAAAGTTCAGTGGTCAGATATAACAAAAATTGAGCTGTTTGGCCACAATACCCAGCAATATGTTTGGTGGAGAAAAGGTGGGGCCTTTATTCCTAAGAACACCAATCCTACCGTCAAGCATGGTGGTGGTAGTATTTTGCTCTGGGCCTGTTTTGCTGCCAATGGAACTGGTGCTTTACAGAGAGTAAATGGAACAATGAATAAGGAGGATTACCTCCAAATTCTTTCGGAAAACCTAAAATCATCAGCCCGGAGGTTGAGTCTTGGGCGCAGTTGGGTGTTCAACAGGACCACAGCACATTAAGAATTATTTTTATTTAAAATGTTACTCAAATTTACTGATTGAGATTAAGTTGTGTTTGGTTAAGTGTTAGTATTTTACAGTTTATTATTGTTAGAAGCTTAGGTCCTTTAATGTGTGCAGCAAGCTGTTGGAGATCTTTTTCAGTCTGTTGTGGCCAGTGCCCTGTACTTTGCAGTGGTTTGTTGGGGGAGCAGCACCAGCAAAAGGGACTTAAACCGGATTGAAAAAACGATCCGGAAAGTCGGCCAAAATATTGGAGGCATTTGTGTCAGTGAGGGACAGGAGGACACTGGACAAACTGCTGGCCGTCATGAACAATCCTGCCCACCCACTCCACGAGACAATTGAGGGACAGCGGAGCTCATACTCCAACAGGCTCCTTCAGATTTGTAACCACAGTGTTCGATTCAAGAACTCCTTCATTCCATCCAGCTGTATAATCGCTCGCCATACAGCAATAGATGATATCTGTCTATTACCTGACCGCTTCTGTTAGCTACCGCTCTTTGTTTATAATGTCTATTTTTTGCTGGATCTACTCTCTATTTTATGCTGCCCTTTTTTTTTGCTGCAGCTGTTACATACACCTTAATATTGTACATCGTAATTGGGATTTGTTATATACTGTATTTAAAAATATTATATAATATAATAATATAATCTGTAATGAGGTGGCGACTTGTCCAGTGTGTACCCCGCCTACCACCTGAATGCAGCTGAGATAAGCTCCAGCGACCTCAAAAGGAACAAGCGCTAAAAAATGGATGGATGGATTGATGGATGGATGGAGAATAATATAATATAGCAGTACATATTATATACTGTATATATAACATGTAAATATTACATATATGTTATATTTAATATTGCTACTATGGTATCCTTTCCATCCTTACCCTTTTCATCATTCATAACTGAGCTACTGTGTGGAACAATTTCCCTTGTGGATCAAAAAAGTTTGTCTAAGTCTAAGTCTGAATCTAATTTTGCACTATCCTCTGCTAACATTACTACTCAGATTTATGTCCAGTGCTTGTAAAAACTGTAGCGCACACTAAAAAAGGTGTATATTCGAAAGCATCTGACAACTTTATTATTTTAAAGTGTAAAATACTGCCACTATTATTCTGTAGCAAATATTTGGTGAAGCAGTTGCACACAGTTGTCTTATCTTAAAACAATCCACATTTCACTTGTTTCTTTCAATGTTAAAGTCAATCAATCAATCAATGTTTATTTTTATAGCCGTAAATCACAAGTGTCACAAAGGGCTGCACAAGCCACAACGACATCCTCGGTTCAGATCCCACATAAGGGCAAGGAAAAACTCACAACAAACTCACAGATCTGGGTGACCCCCCCTGGGTGACCCTCCCCCCACTCTTGGGGAGATTGGATGCAATGGACGTCGAGTGAGTCTAGCATAATATTGTGAAAGTCCAGTCCATAGTGAATCTAACACAATAGTGAGAATCCAGTCCAGCAGGAGATTATCCCGAGTGGAGACGGGTCAGCAGCACAGAGATGTCCCCAACTGATGCACAGGCGAGCAGTCCACCCCGGGTCCCGACTCTGGACAGCCAGCACTTCATCCATGGCCACCAGACATGTATGGGAGAGGGGGGCCGAAAAGAAAAGAAACGGCAGATCAACTGGTTTAAAAAGGGGGCTTATTTAAAGGCTAGAGCAGTGTTTTTCAACCTTTTTTTGAGCTAAGGCACATTTTTTACGTTGAAAAAACCCAGAGGCACACCACCAGCAGAAATCACAAAAAAATTAAACTCTGTTGACAGTAAGAAGACGTCGTCGCAATTGTTGGATATGACTTTAAAGCACAACCAAGCATGCATCACTATAGCTTTTGTCTCAAAGTAGGTGTAGTGTCACCACCTGTCAAATCACGCACTAACTTATTTTGTATTTTTTGCAGTTCTCTTGTGTGTAGTGTTTTACTTCTTGTCTCGCGTTTCTATTTTTTGGGGTATTTTCGTGTAGCAGTTTCATGTCTTCCTTTGAGCGATATTTCCCGCATCTACTTTGTTTTAGCAATCAAGAATATTTCAGTTGTTTTTACCCTGTGATGAGGTGGCGACTTGTCCAGGGTGTACCCGCCTTCCGCCCGATTGTAGCTGAGATTGGCTTCAGCGCCCCCTGTGACCCAGGTAGTAAATTTGTGGGGACATTGTTGATTGTCATGTACAGATGTACCTTGTGGATGCCGTCTTTGCTCCGCAGTAAGTCTTTGCTGTCGTCCAGCATTCTGGTTTTGTTTAATTTGTAGTTCAGTTTTAGTTTTGTTCCGCATAGCCTTCCCTAAGCTTCAATGCCCTATCTTAAGGGCACTCACCTTTTTTTTTTTTTTTGTTTAAGCATTAAATACCTTTTTTACCGTCACACTGCCTCCTGCTGTTTCCAATATCTACAAAGCAATTAGCTACCGGCTGCCACCTACTGATATGGGAGAGTATTACACGGTTATTCTAGACAACACCGACACTCAACAACAACATATTATTTGCAGACTATAATTAATGGTTTGCAAAAAACATGTTTAACCCCAAATAGGTGAGATTAGATCATCTCCCACGGCACACCAGATCGTATCTCACGGCACACTAGGTTAAATAAAAAAAGGGCTAGAGTGTACAAATGAGTTTTGTGGCGTGACTGAAACATTGCCGTTTTACCATACCATACCAACTGTAATTATAAAATCCTTGTATTTGGATTATGTTCAAATCTTGTGTTTTCTGTAGCGGTACAAAAATCTCAACATAGGCCAAAAAAAAAAAAAGGGAACACGGTAGGAATTCAAATCAAGACTCATAATACTATTATGTCTGTGATAATAGTTTGGCAGCAGAGCAATGATAGCCGAATTCTGGCGATGGAAATACCCTGGGTCTGATCTTTGTAATACCACATTACTTCCTCTGCAGATTTCGGGATTTTCTCTCGCATGAGCCACTGTAGGCCATAAAAGCCACCGTTCGCTGTGTTCAGCAGGCGAGCGATACCAAAACAGCAAGATTCCTGTCTCGCCAACACTGTTACACACCCACACACACACACACACCCACACACACACACGCGGTCTTTCACAAATGCATCCTGCTGACAACCCCACCACAACTAATCCCTCCTCATCACTGCTGCCTTAGCCCCCTGGGTTTTCACTCAATTGGTGTGTATCTGCCAACAGGATAAGATGCTGCCATGTTGCCTCCTCGGGCGCGGGTCTGAACGTGCAAAAAAGATTGAGGTTGAATGATTTAAAATGGGAATTTACCGGCTAAATACTTTAAAGTGCTCACCTGCAACCTGATACCGCATATAGTCTATCGACTCTAGAATCACTTGTTATAATAATTCACATTTGCAGAAAACATACACAAACCTTCACTTCTGTTTCTCTACTCAACTGTTTCCTTTGGCTGTAATACCACTGTACATTCTATCCTGTATTTATTACAGAAAGTTGTTGAACATTGTGTAGTCTCAGGCCATGTCTAAATTAAGCTGTTCAACCCCTTAAATGAATAATTATTTAGCCTAAGCCCCGTTTCAGCCACACTAAACCAGCGTTTAAGGTCCCCCTC
This sequence comes from Nerophis ophidion, assembly GCF_033978795.1. NCBI lineage: Eukaryota > Metazoa > Chordata > Actinopteri > Syngnathiformes > Syngnathidae > Nerophis > Nerophis ophidion. Next base: position 66,830,738 of record NC_084613.1, on the reverse strand, counting down.
CACGGACACATTTTTAAACCGGTACGTGCGCCTTGTATTTCTTGAATCTCCGGCAGTTAGCTTTGTATGGACTCATTGAGCAATTACAACATGGGTGTAAAACTCTGGCCGGCAGGCCAAATTTGGCCCGCCGTGTAATTTCATTTGGCCCTTGAGGCAATATCAAATTAACATTAGAGCCGGCCCGCCGCTGTAACACCGCATTAACCCCTAATACTCATACTCGTCAACCCTCCTGATTTTCCCGGGACACTCCCCAAGTTCAGTGCCCCTCCCTAATTTCTTCCGACTTCCACCCGGAAAATAATATTGGGGGCGGGCCGTAAAAGCACTGCCTTTAGTGTTCTCTACATGTCGCCACGTCCGCTTTTCCTCCATACAAACAGCGTGCCGGCCCACTCACATAATATACGCAGCTCATATACACACACAAGTGTATGCAAGGCATACTTGGTCAACAGCCATACAGGTCACACTGAGGATGGCCATATAAACAACTTTAACACTGTTACAAATATACGCCACACTGTGAACCCACAGCAAACAAGAATGACAAACACATTTTGGGAGAACATCCGCACCGTAACACAACATAAACACAACCGAACCAATTACCTAGAACCCCTTGCATCACTAACTCTTCAGGGAGGCTACAATATACACCCCCGCTACTACCAAACCTCGCCCCAACTGAAACCTGCCGCCGAAAAAAGGCATTCAATCTGTATTTGTATTTTATTTGATATGGCATTGATATGTTTTTATTATTATTATTTAAAACTCGATTTTGCATGTCACTATAAAGTTATATAAGCCTTGCTTGGTCAATATTCAATGCCAAACTTGTTTGGGTCCCTATTGAAGGATTCATTCGTTCAACCTCGGCCCGCGGCTTCGTTCAGTTTTAAATTTTGGCCCACTCTGTATTTGAGTTTGACACCCCTGGTTTACAAACTAAGTTCGAAGAGGAAGTGACGGCAGAAACTACACAAGTTCATAATAAAGCGGTTTCATAACTCGGTGCTAACTACTGGAAATATGAAGTTGAGTCATCCAGAAATGCTGTGTTTCTCATTCTTCTACATGTACAGACGCTTGTGGAAATCACACATGAATACCTTAAGAGAAAGTCATTGCAGCTATTTCGGATACAACACTTCTCAGACGGCAAGAGAACTTTCCAATGTACAGGTGAGCTGTGATTCTACTTAGCGAAAACTTTGTCCATTTGTTGAAGGAGAGTCAACGAGAATGCGGGCTCCCGTGGATGTGATAAAAAAAGGTAGCATGTTATTTGTATTACCTGGTCGTCGTGGGAAGACTAACTACGGAAAACAGTCACCAAAAATTAATGGAAAATGAAGGTGAAGGCGAAAGAGTGAGGAGTCTCCTGACCACATATCTAGATCACTAGATTGACAGGCAGGTGGTCAGGGGCTGGAACGAGGTGTCATTAAAGGGGAACATGATCACAATTTCAGAAGGGGTAAAACCAATAAAAATCAGTTCCCAGTGGGTTATTTTATTTTTTGAAGTTTTTTTCAAAATTTTACCCGTCCCGGAATATCCCTAAAAAAAGCTTTAAAGTGATTGATTTTCACTATTTGCTTAAGCCACTGTCCATTTCCCTGTGACGTCACATAGCGATTCCAATACAAACAATGGCGAATAGCACAGCAAGATATAGCGACATTAGCTCGGATTCAGACTCAGATTTCAGCTTGTTAAGCAACTCAACAGATTACGTATGTACTGAAACAGATGGTTGGAGTATGGAGGCAGATAGCGAAAACGAAATTGAAGAAGAAACATAAGCTATTGAGCCAATAGCTATTGAGGCTATTCGGCCATGCATGTCTGTGTTAGCATCGCCGGTAAAATGTGCGGACCAACCAATCAGGACTTTTGCATTGACACTGGATCAACTTAAATCCGTCGATTGGTAAGTGTTTGTTTCGCATTAGATGTGGGTGGAAGGAAACGCTGGATGTAAATATAGTTTCATATGTACATACAGGAAGCCTAAATAGCATGTTAGCCTCAATTAGCTGGCAGTCATGCCGCGACCAAATATGTCTGATTAGCACATAAGTCAATAACATCAACAAAACTCACCTTTGTGATTTCTTTGACTTTATCGTTGGGAATGCATCTGCTTTGAGTGTCGAGGATATCCAGACATTCTTGTCATCTCTGTGCCATCTCTGTCGTAGCATCGCCGGTAAAAACCAAACAAATGACTTTGGCATCTCTTGACACTGGAGCAACTTAATATGGTCGATTGCTAAGTGTTTGTTTGGCATTAAATGTGGGTGGAGGGAGAGGCTAGATGTAAAAATAGCTACAAATGAGGCATAATGCTGCAATATGTACACAGCCAGCCTAAATAGCATGTTAGAATCGATTAGAATGCCGTGCTAATCGATGCACATTCTACGTAATTCAACTTGAATCCCTCCCTGATCGTGTTGTTACACCCTCCGAAAACACACCGACAAGGCATGATGTCTCCAAGGTACCGGAAAACATTCGAAAAAACGGAAAATAACAGAGCTGATTTGACTCGATGCGTGTGATGTAGTAGGGAAAAATGGCGTTGAGTACCGATGCGACGTCACGTTCTGACATCGCTCAGAGAGGAATAAACAGTAAGGCATTTAATTCGCCAATATTCACCCATTTAGAGTTTGGACATCGGTTAAAAAATATATATGGTCTTTTTTCTGCAACATTAAGGTATATATTGATGCTTACATAGGTCTGGTGATAATGTTCCCCTTTTAAGGTCTGGGTTGAAGAAGGCAGCAGGAAGTCCAGAGGGGATCCGGGGAGACGAGACACACAGCTCGAAACCAGGGGATGACGAAGGGCTGCTGGACGATGACACAAGACAAGACACAATCAGCACAGATGAGGGGAAACACAAAGAGCGAGGAAGCACATAGGCAAGGAAGCCAGAGACGTGTAAGGCTTACTGTACTGATACAATTAGCTACGTTCTGGCACTGGAACGCAGGACGCGCTGGCTTATGAAGCCGGGGATCTCATCAGCCTCAGGTGTGTTGATTGTAGAGTGAGAGCAGCCGCTAATTTTGCCATCTTAACTATTCCGAAACATTTTGTATTCTTAACTTAATACCGCTTGTTCCACAGGTTCGGCTACCAAATAACCTTAACTCTAACAGTAGCTATAAACATTGTCAAGCCCCTTAACTCATCTATCCCAACTTCAACTTTATTACAGTATCTCTCACCGAGTAAAAATGAATCCTAACATTTAGTATATTAACCCTAATTATTTCTAATAACTCTTACCCTAATATGTATATCTTAACATAACAGCCTTTAAATAGACTCCCTTTTTAGACCAGTTGATCTGCCGTTTCTTTTCTTTTTCTTCTATGTCCCACTCTCCTTTGTGGAGGGAGTCCGGTCCGATCCGGTGGCCATGTACTGCTTGCCTGTGTATCGGCTGGGAACATCTCTGCGCTGCTGATCCGCCTCCGCTTGGGATGGTTTCCTGCTCGCTCCGCTGTGAACGGGACTCTCGCTGCTGTGTTGGATCCGCTTTGGACTGGACTCTCGCGACTGTGTTGGATCCATTATGGATTGAACTTTCACAGTATCATGTTAGACCCGCTCGACATCCATTGCTTTCCTCCTCTCCAAGGTTCTCATAGTCATCATTGTCACCGACGTCCCACTGGGTCATTATTGTCACCGATGTCCCACTGGGTGTGAGTTTTCCTTGCCCTTATGTGGGCCTACCGAGGATGTCGTAGTGGTTTGTGCAGCCCTTTGAGACACTAGTGATTTAGGGCTATATAAGTAAACATTGATTGATTGATTGATTAACTGTAGGCCTAATGGGTTATTCTGCAGGTTAACAAACCATACCTTAATCAACACTGGCTTTAATGCTAACCTGAAACATACCCCTAACTAGGGTTGTACGGTATACTGGTATTAGTATAGTACCCCGATACTTATGAATCATATTCGGTACTATACCGCCTCTGAAAAGTACCGGTCCTGCACCTCCTTGGCCCCCGTCGTCGTCACGTCGTGTCATTGCTGGTTGATGAGCAGACGAGCATCTTCGCCAGTGCACAATCACAGAGTACTTACAAGCAGAAACAATGTGTGGCTTCAAATTCTGAGATTAAAGGTGCGGTTTTAACAATGAAACACCCTCAGGAAGAGGTGATTTAAGACATGGCTAGCGAGCTAGCCGATGACTGTTTTAGCTACTTTTAAATCACTAATCCTCTCCTCCATGGCAACAAATAAAGTAAGTTTCTTACAAGTATCATCCCTGCAGGACGAGGAATAGCTAAACATGCTTCACTAAATACCGTGGCTCACGGGCATCAAAATGTAAACAAACCTACATTTGACATCAAATGTAATGATACCAAGTACAATAGCATATCTAGTCGATACTACTATGATTACGTCAATACTTGTTGGCATCACAACATCTTCTTTCGTTTTAAAAAAATGTATATTATGTTTATAAACTCAGGAAATATGTCCCTGGACAAATGAGGACTTTGAATATGACCAATGTATGATCCTGTAACTATTTGGTATCGAATTCATTCCCAAATTTGCGGTATCATCCAAAACAATGTAAAGCATAAAAAACAACAGAAGAATAAATGATTATTACATTTTAACAGAAAAAGTAGATGGATAGATTGATTGAAACTTTTATTAGTAGATTGTACATACTGTATACATACAATATTCCGTACAATAACCACTAAATGGTAACACCCGAATAAGTTTTTCAATTTGTTTAAGTCGGGGTCCACGTTAATCAATTCATGGTAAAAACATGTTAAAAGAGAAAGTAAGCAAATATCAACAGTAAATGAACAAGTAGATTAATAAATAATTTTCTACCACTTGTCCTTAATTATGCTAACAAAATAATAGAATGGAAAATTACACAATATGTTACTGCATACGTCAGCAGACTAATTAGGAGTGAAGTGAAGTGAATTATATTTATATAGCGCTTTTCTCTGGTGACTCAAAGCGCTTTACATAGTGAAACCCAATATCTAAGTTATATTTAAACCAGTGTGGGTGGCACTGGGAGCAGGTGGGTAAAGTGTCTTGCCCAAGGACACAACGGCAGTGAGTAAGATGGCGGAAGCAGGAATCGAACCTGCAACCCTCAAGTTGCTGGCACGGCCACTCTACCAACCGAGCTATGCCGTTGTTTTCTTACTTATTACTAAAAGACAAGTTGTTTAGTATGTTCATTAATTTATTTAAGGACAAACTTGCAATAAGAAACAAATGTTTAATGTGCCGTACGTAACCAGAGGTGGGTAGTAACGCGCTACATTTACTCCGTTACATTTACTTGAGTAACTTTTGGGATACATTTTACTTCTTAGAGTAGTTTTTATGCAACATACTTTTACTTTTACTTGAGTATATTTATAGAGAAGAAACGCTACTACATTCAGCTCGCTACTCGCTTCTTTTTTTTTATTGATCAGTTAATGTTTGTTTTGGTTTATGACAGAGCTTCAAAGTAGGATACGCATGCCTGCGTTTCACCAATCACATGCAGTCACTGGTGACGTTGGACCAATCAAACATCGAATATGACTTAAAAAAGTTGAAAAACTTATTGGGGTGTTACCATTAAGTGGTCAATTGTACGGAATATGTACTGTACTGTGCAATCTACTAATAAAAGTTTCAATCAATCAATCAAAAGTGTGAAAGAAAAAAGACACTTTTTATTTCAACCGTACTTCCCATCAAAAGCCTAAAGACTGATCGCACATTTCCTGTCTTCACAATAAAAGTGCCGCTCCATCGCGCCTGCGCTAACAAAATAAGAGTCTCCGAAAGCCAGCGCAAACAAGCTAGCAAGCTACGGAGTTTGCCGCCAATGGAAGCTGGACAAATAAGATGCCAAAAACCAACAACTTTCATGTGGTATTAGACAGAAAGGAGGAACTTTTTTTCTCCTCAATTTGAAAACGTGGACGTTATCAGCACTATACTCTCTGATTGCAATCAATGCAAGTCATCAGAATCAGGTAATACACCAATTTATATTCTTGTCTTCATGAAATATAGGAATCTATGTGTTAAACATGCATGTATATTCATTAAAACACCTTTAACATGTGAACAAAAACGGCAAAATAAATAAATATAAATGATATACTGTATATATATGTATATATATATATATATATATATATATATATATATATATATATATATATATATATATATATATGATATGATATGTGTGTGTATGTACTGTATATGTATATATGAGGTAGATCACCTCGACTTGGTCATTTATTATCAAAAACTTATCGGGGTCTTACCATTTAGTGGTCAATTGTACGGAATATGTACTGTACTGTGCAATCTACTAATACAAGCTTCAATCAATTAATCAATCAATGCCTTCTGAGCTTATGGTGCTGTTAAGTAATTGTGGCTCAATGTACCTTAATTTTTTATTTTATTTTAATGTACTACTATTTAATATATATTATTGTTTTAGTTGCTTAAGAGATATTCCTGGCTCTGAATTTGCTCATTGCTATTTTTATGTTTTTGTGCATTACATGTGATTTGGGGCTATATAAATAAACATTGATTGATTGATTGATTGATTATTTGTTGCCGTAATCAGGTTACTCAGTACTTGAGTAGTTTTTTCACAACATACTTTTTACTTTTACTCAAGTAAATATTTGGGTGACTACTCCTTACTTTTACTTGAGCAATAAATCTCTAAAGTAACAGTACTCTTACTTGAGTACAATTTCTGGCTACTCTACCCACCTCTGGCCGTAAGTTTTTTTGTGAAAATAAAGCCAATAATGCAATTTTTTTTGGTCCCCTGTATTTAGTAATTTAACGAAAAGTATTGAAATATTTTTGGTATCGGTATCAAAATATTGGTATCGGGACAACTTTTGAATCCCAGAAACTAAGGCAATATTTTTGATCATTTGCATGCATAACATGAAATACATAAGTTGTCTGCAAACGTGTGCGAGATCACTGCTCGGCACAGTGGGTTGAAAAGGCCTAATTAAAGCCGACCCTCACCCAGCTCTCAGATGCACATTATAAGTAAGGACAAAGGCAATGACATGATCTTAATCAAAATGACAAGAACATTAAAAATGTAGCATTGCTCAGCACAGGCAAAGATAAGAATCGATTTGGGCTGCTGCTGATGGTTATCACCATTAATTATTGAATTACTTCTCCATTATCATATTATCATATAAGCACACTGCGGCCTCCTCCAGGGACGGATGACAGGGAACATGTCTCCCTCTGCTAATGTACATTACTGCAGTGTTTCTACGCTACACATTGCCCTGAGCTATATTCACATGAACACGTTCTACATGTAAACACAACATTCTATCTCTACAGTATGTTTCCGCTCACAGCCTTGCTGGGTTGTTCGCCGGTTATGTGATAACCAGCTCTTTCCTGCAACCGCCATTGGTGTGTCAGCCTATGATTCTATAAGCCGGCGGCCCATCAGAAGCACCATGTCCCTTTAGGTGCATTAGTCCGACAGGCAGAGATCAAGGACTGAAGTCCGTGGCCTAGCACCAACTGTTTTGCCCCCCCCCCAAGTTGGCCGAGGGGCTCCCCGCTGACCCCCAGGCTACAGAAGCCCCTGAGATTAGCACCACTCACTAGACTTTGTGGGTTGTCATAGGCCAGGACTGCTGGGACAAAGCGGGCTGGATTAGCACTGGGGAGAGGAGAGCTACTCTTCATCCACACTCACTAAGCGAGGCATCAGAATGCTGGTCACTGCACAAACAGATTGCACGCACGTTGATGATTAAAGTCGATTTGAGAAGAAGATTAAAAATGTCATGATAGGGTTTGGGAGGGATATACTTTGCGGGCAACATGATTCTAATTCTCTAGGTGGGATGTGTTGGTGGCACATAACTACATGACTATCTTTTCTAAAGTACCAGTAGAGTGGACAAACAATTTTCTTCTATATTGAAGCTATCATCATACACTATATTGCCAAAAGTGTTTGGCCACCCATCCAAATGATCAGAGTCAGGTGTTGTAATCACTTGGCCCGGCCACAGATGTATAAAATCAAGCACTTAGGCATGGAGACTGTTTCGTGGCGCAGTGGATTAGTGGCCGTGTTCAACCCGAGGGTCCCTGGTTCAACCCCCACCTAGTACCAACCTCGTCACGTCCGTTGTGTCCTGAGCAAGACACTTCACCCTTGCTCCTGATGGGTGCTGGTTAGCGCCTTGCATGGCAGCTATCTCCATCAGTGTGTGAATGTGTGTGTGTGAATGGGTAAATGTCAAAGCACTTTGAGTACCTTGAAGGTAGAAAAGCGTTATACAAGTACAACCAATTTCTACAAACATTTGTGAAAGAATGGACTAATCTCAGGAGCTCAGGGATTTCCAGTGTGGAACTGTCATAGGATGCCACCTGTGCAACAAATCCAGTCGTGAAATTTCCACGCTCCTGAATATTTCAAAGTCAACTCTCGGCTGTATTATAAAAAAAAGGAAGAGTTTGAGAACAACGGCAACTCAGCCACCAAGTGGTAGCCCACGTTAACTGACAGAGAGGGGTCAGCGGATACTGAAGCGCATAATGCATAGAGGTCGTCGACTTTCTGCACAGTCAGTCGCTACAGAGCTCCAAACCTCATGTGACCTTCCAATTAAACCACGTACAGTACGCAGAGAGCTTCATGGAATGGGTTTTCATGGCCGAGTAGCTGCATTTCACAGTTTGGAGCGGGCCCCTTCCTTATCCAACATGACTATGCACCAGTGAAGTGAATTATATTTATATAGCGCTTTTTCTCTAGTGACTCAAAGCACTTTACATAGTGACACCCAATATCTAAGTTACATTTAAACCAGTGTGGGTGGCACTGGGAGCAGGTGGGTAAAGTGTCTTGCCCAAGGACACAACGGCAGTGACTAGGATGGCGGAAGCGGGAATCGAACCTGCAACCCTCAAGTTGCTGGCACGGCCACTCTACCAACCGAGCTAAACCGCCCCAAAGCAAAGCACAAAGCACAAAGCAAGGTCCATAAGACATGGATGACAGAGTCTGGTGTGGAGGAACTTGACTGGCCTGCACAGAGTCCTGACCTGAACCCGATTGAACACCTTTGGGATGAATTAGAACGGAGACTGAGAGCCAGGCCTTCTTGAACAACATCAGTGTGTAAGCTCACCAATGCTCTTTTGGGAGAATGGTTGAAAATTCCTGTAAACACACTCCGCAAGCTTGTGGACAGCCTTCCCAGAAGAGTTGAAGCTGCAATAGCTGCCAAAGGTGGACCGACATCATATTGAACCATATGGGTTAGGAATTGGATGGCACTTCAAGTTCATAAGTGAGTCAAGGCAGGTGGCCAAATACTTTTGGAAATATAGTGTACATTTCAATTTAAGGCATTAAAAGACTTCCAAAGTTTGCAAATAAAGAGATATGATCAAAATATTATAAATATCACAGTGATTCCCGTGCCATTTTAAGAAGATAATGAGCAATCCAGTCATGTGATCTGTGATGTGTTAGCAACCACAGATCCCCTCCCCATCTACAACAATGCTAATCAAGCAGACCTTGTGAGAGCCAACAGCGATTAATTTGGGAAAAATATGATCCAGAACCTTAAATGTTAAAGTCCGAACAAAGGGAGGATGAGTAATACATTTTAGAGGGAACGTGCTAAACGAATGCCGCTTTATTGTGACACTGTCATCACCCACATAGCTCGTTGCTAAACATCCCAACTAACCATAATAAAACAAACACTTATCCTACAATTTCCACTTTTGTTCAAATGCCATCCGACAGGACGCTGACATAATCCCATTTTGATGAATATTCGATCACAATCCTCACAGAGGGTTAAAAAAAGTTGTAGCAACTAGCCTCTTTTTTCTCATCTCACAGGATGTCAAAGTCAGTCAGCCAGTCGGTCTATGGCCACGTTTGTCTACTAACAGGTGAAAGATTCATGAATTAAAATCTAGAATTTAATTTGTGCAAGTTTGAGACGAAGCAGACGCAGCTGGGTTTAGTGCGTCAACAATAGCAGCATAAGCTAGCATTAGCTCACTGCTATCAATACGCCGCTGAAATAGGCCCTCTGCGTTGGTGCTTATAATAACAATATCACTTATATTTGGTTCATTTTCAGGTCACAACATGTAAATAGAGTATATTGTTGGCGGTTTTTCTGGATTTTTTTAGAGTATATAATGGGCGCAATAGACGGCTCTCGATCTGTTGACTCAATTGTTAGCTATTTATTTATGAGTTTGAATGCATAACAAAAGCACAACAAATGTGTTCTTGTCTTGTGAATGATAAACAGCACATCTCTTTCCAATTTTGCATGTTTCCAGTATGACTGATCCGATAATATGGTCAGGGGGAGGAAGTGTTCTTATCGTGAAGTAGAATCTACGGAAATTCCGGAATATTCAAAATGGCCAACTGAATATGTGGCATTTTGTGATGTTTAGACGGTATGTTCACATGCTTTGCAGATTGTAAATACAACTGGAAAACAGTGCGGCTAAGCTCTGGATTTATCTTCTGAAACAGCCATAAGGTTTTGTATTCAACAAATAGTTTTCACCATCGACAAAGACACTGAAAATGTGTTTTGTTGTTTGTTCTGTAGAGCCATCTTTTGGACTGTGGTTTGAAAATGCACTTCCTCTTTTATGCCTTGAACTGGAAGTATATCCCATTTGGTCTTCTATACGTTTCTGCTCAAAATGATTCTTCATTCATCACTCCAAGCAACATTTGTAAGTTTCAAAATATAACTAAAACAATCCATACTTACTAGACCGTCTCATGTGTGATGTCTGTAGGAGGGTTTTCATGCATATTTGTATCTGCTATTCTAATGTAACCACGCTAGTGTCATTAGCATTAGCTAATATGCTAAAGCATTTACAAGTGTCTGTGTTAGTTTAATTAACTTACAATGGCATTCGTATTGTCTTGTTTCAGTTTTGTAAATTCACCAAAACGTCACCGTGGTCTGTTTAGCTGGTTGGAGAGCGGGTCCGTGACTTTTTTTTTTTTTTGAGCAGCTCTTGTGTGACAGGCACCATATGGAAATGATTAAGGTATGTTAATAAACATTTTTACAACATATATCATACTGGTATGTATCAGTGGGTGCGGGTAATATGTGTAAACAATATTTATTTGGTGAGGTCTGTAGCCCGGAAAGTATAGTTTATGATTTGTATTATTTATGTCGCGGCGCATGCGCAATCCCGCATGTCATCTGCTGCAAGCGCAGCTGACACCTCTGCTAGAAGCGCGCCGGTACACGCCCCTGCTTGCTCTTCCCCATCACAGCCATGGGCCTGCACGGCTGCAGGCAATCATCAATTAGCACACCTGTTTCAGATGGGGACTGACAGCATAAAGACCAGCCGACCCAAAGATCCAGTGTCGGAACGTAGTTCACTCTTCGTAGTAGCATCCCGTCTCTGGCTTCCCTTTGCGTACTTGCTCTCTCTGTGCTTTCCCCGTAGTGTTCCCTCTGTTTACCGTGAACGAGCGATGTGCCTCGACTTCCCACTGAATTTTGGACTGCCTCTCTAAATTCTCGACCCCCTCTTTGACACCGACCTTGTCGCCTCTTTGCAGCCCCCCACCTCTCGCTTGCCCACGGACTGTCTTTACTACCCCTTTGGTCTGACAAAGGATTCATACATCAAACTCGGGTAACATTTACATTGATAGTTCTGCACATCAACTTGCACCACTCACGTAGAGGGGCATACACACCCCAACTATTCATCAGTATCAATAAAGCAATTGAAGTGATCCCTGCCGTGGTATCGTCTCCTTCCCCCGCTGTATGTAACGATTAATAAACTAATACAATCATATAATTTATGATGGAATAGGTTATTTTGTAATTCAGTGATCATGTTGACATTAAAAAAACATGGTTAAAATCTATAGAATTTAAAGCAACGAATATATATGGTAAATACTGTAAAATAAAATGTATGTGTTGTACATTGTATAGTCTCAATTATAAAATACCTCTAGCATACACGTTTATTGTCCTCACCGTGAAATGTGGTCCCGACAGTGAATAGAGTTGCTTCAATTAGCATTAACACTCTACTGACCAAAATACAAAAGAAGCTGTCTTTTTCAGGCCTACTTTTTTGTACTGTTTGCTAAATTGCAGTCTTTTGGGACCCCTTTTTTTTTTTTTTACCAGAGCAGGTCTCGTCATTTCTTCATTGGCGTGTGTGGCAGGAAGAAACCCACTGACTTGCGAACTTGTCACCTGTTTGTTTGCATGCTTCAATTTTGTAAATCGTAATGTAAAAGTCAAAATAATTTTATACAATGCAAAAGCTGTACATCTTTTTACTACATAAAAAAACGCCCACTAATAATTGCACCGGAGCTACTGTTATCAATTAAATGGTAAATGGGTTATACTTGTATAGCGCTTTTCTACCTTCAAGGTACTCAAAGCGCTTTGACACTACTTCCACATTTACCCATACACACACACATTCACACACTGATGGCGGGAGCTGCCATGCAAGGCCCTAACCACGACCCATCAGGAGCAAGGGTGAAGTGTCTTGCTCAAGGACACAACAGGCGTGGCGAGGTTGGTAGAAGGTGGGGATTGAACCGGGAACCCTCAGGTTGCTGGCACGGCCACTCTCCCAACTGCGCCACGCCGTCCCCCATGTGTGAATCAATCAATCAATCAATGTTTATTTTCATAGCCCTAAATCACAAGTGTCTCAAAGGGCTGCACAAGCCACAAGAACATCCTCGGTTCAGATCCCACATAAGGGCAAGGAAAAACTCACAACCCAGTGGGATGTCAATATGAATGATTATGAGAAACCTTGGAGAGGACCGCGGATGGGGGTGACCCCCTCGCCCCCTCTAGAGGAGACCGGATGCAATGGACGTCGAATGAGTCTTGCATAATATTGTGAAAGTCCAGTCCAAAGTGGATCTAACATAATTGTGAGAGTCCAGTCCATAGTGGGGCCAGCAGGACACTATCCCGAGCGGAGACGGGTCAGCAGCGCAGAGATGTCCCCAACAAATGCAAAGGCGAGCGGTCCAACCCGGGTCCCGACTCTGTACAGCTAGCACATCATCCATGGCCACCGGACCTGTGCACACCCTTCCACAAGGGAAAGGGGGCATAGCAGAAAGGAAAAGAAACGGCAGATCAACTGGTCTAAAAAGGCAGTCTATTTAAAGTCTAGAGTATACAAATGAGTTTTAAGATGGGACTTAAATGCTTCTACTAAGGTGGCATCTCTAACTGTTACCGGGAGGGCATTCCATAGTACTGGAGCCCGAATAGAAAACGCTCTATAGCCCGCATACTTTTTTTGGGCTCTGGGAATCATTAATAAGCCCAAGTTCTTTAACACAACATAAGAGGTGTCCCGGGCAGATACAGCAAGATTAAAAAACTCTATTACTACACTTTGGGAGGTCACCGTGGCAATGAGAACTATCCCGCTCTCCTAATGAAAATATACCAGCCACATAACTGTAAAGCTGCATATTTTTTCCATAATGTAGCAGGCATATTTTATAAAGTATTGTGCAAATACAGCAAAAACAACAAAACAAAAGCCAAAGAGGGGTCTGTTTTTTTTTTCATAAAATGAACGGTTTCATTGTGAGTGGGTAATCGGGCCGTAAACAAACCTCTAGAATTTCAAATAATAGTACAATTGACTTAAACAGTAGCCCACGGTATCATTGACAATAGAGCTTTTTGAGTATCCATTAGCATATGTTATAGCTGATGTCGTTAGTCTGCTATTTGTCGGTCAAGAGACCCCGACACTGTGAGAAGAAGCACTCATTTATCATCAACATACAGCATTGACTCCGGTGCTTGCAAAATAAATATTCATGCATTAATATTCATAGCTTCGTTGCCGCGGTTTTTCCTTTCGTGTCCCTTCATTCTTTCGGTTTGACGTGATGACATTTTACTTGTTCGTGTCCCTGAGTGTGCGATAATTTTACCACTTTGCAAGATGAGGTTAGTGGTAATGAGACGGGTCAGAATGCGTATGCCACATATCCACAAAGTTATACAGGAAAAACGATTTCTCCTATTTTTTAAAGTTAGTCTTTCAGTTATTTTTTTTTTTTAAATGGGTCACATTTTAATTTTTTTTTTTTACATTGAAAACACCTTGTTTTGGTCTAAATCAGGGGGCCCGAACCTTTTTTGCACCAAAGACCAGTTTAATTTAGGCATTATTTTAGATAGATTTAGCAAATAAGTGCATGAAAAATTAATACATGAAAAAACTCACCATAACATTCAATTAGTGGGAGGCCCTGGCCTTTTACCTTTGCGAAAAAGCTCTCCATAGACTTTTGGTGTCTTGCTCATTTTTGTTAGTAGTAGGCTTTGTTTCAGCTTTAGTGTCTAATGGGTTATAGGTGCTACTGTTATCAATCAATCAATCAATCAATCAATGTTTATTTATATAGATCTAAATCATAAGTGTCTCAAAGGGCTGCACAAGCCACAACGACATCCTCGGTTCAGATCCCACATAAGGGCAAGGAAAAACTCACAACCCAGCGGGATGTCAATATGAAGGACTATGAGAAACCTTGGAGAGGACCACAGATGTCACATTCAAGGACAAAAAACATAGATATACAGTATAAGAAAGCTAGAAATACTTGACTTTAGTTCCAATAGATATATCTGTGGATTGCTATTTCCATTCTAAAACTTCATATGTAGATACACTAATATTAGCTTGTTGGTCCAATTTTGCATGCGTAAATACATCCGTTATTGCTAACTACTTATTTAACAGGACGATGTGCAATAACACCAGCACTTTAACTTACTAAGCCAGTGGTTCCAAACCTTGTTGCAGGTACCGAACCCCACCAGTTTCATATGCACATTCACCAAACCCTTTTTTAGTGAAAAATAATATGTTTTTTTTTCAAATTCAAGACAAAGTTGAATGTTTTTGGTAACACTTTAGTATAGGGGAACATATTCTAAGTAACAAACACTTAATTTAGAGTTATTTGGACACTAGGGTACATATTCTAAGTAATAAAGACTTAATTTAGAGTTATTTGGTATGGGTTAGGGTCAGGGTTAGAGGGTTAGGGTTATAATAAGGCCATGCCGAATAAGGCATTAATTAGTACTTAATGACTAGTTAAGAGCCAATATGTTACTAATTTGTATGTTAATATGCAACTAATTAATGGTGAATATGTTCCCCATACTAAAGTGTTACCATGTTTTTTTTACTGGTGCACAAAATCAACCGTGCATGAACATCACCTTGTTCAAACAACAAAATTAAGACAGTGCATGAACTCACAACAAATTACACACCTGCAAATCAGTCAGCTGTTGCCATATCTGTAATATGCCAACAGGGAGAAGTTTGTATTTACACGAAAAGTCGGGTGTCTTTTGATCTCCGCCGAACCCCTGAGATCGACTCACTGAACCCCTAGGGTTCGATCGAACCCTGGTTAAGAACCACTGCACTAAGCCAAAGGAGATCTGTATATTTTTTCCTTCAGTACTATTATTATATGCAACAATTTAGCACTTCTCCATCTGCTTTATGCACATTAACTTCTATAGTCACTTTGTTCTTAGGTCATCAATCTGTTATGGACTGCAGATGGAATGTAGCTTTTGGCTATGATTTGGCACCTTTACATTTTATATGTTTAATAATGTGCATTGTCCCATGTGACAAAGATGTAATGTAGCAAATGGCGACTTCCTATTAGGAGTTTTATAATAAGTCTATGAACAAGCCTATTGGTGTGTCTAGTGGGACTGGTAAAACTTAAGTGGGAAAAATCGCGGTCGGTTATAAGTTATTTAATGTCTCTATAACAAATGTGTCACGGACCGGTGGTTGGGGACCACCGGTCTAAATAACATGTAGTGGTGGTTTTTCGGTCAAAATTTTGTATAGATTTTGTTTTTTTCAGACCATCTTCAAGCTGCTTTCTGACTGTCTCTTCAGGATGTGTCATTTTGTAGACGGTCTTATTTACATGGCTCTACTATGACTGTGTCTTCTTCCTTGGCATCTTTGTTGTAGTTTTTAGCGCTTCCATAGCGAGCCTACACGGCTATTCATTGGAACCATACGCTACTTTGTATTAGAAACGGCAACAGTGAATGTTCCATGTGCATGTACAAGCCAGTCTACCCCGCAACAAGAGGATGGAGAGAAAGAAGGAGCTTAATGACTGCATTGTCGGACTACAACGGTTAAACTTTGGGTAAATTCCTACCAAAAATGTATATATTTGCTGCAAACTATGGCTTCATCGTAAAAGAGTGCGGGTACTAGACTGGCCAGCCTGTAGTCCAGACATTTCTTGTCCTGGGCATTACGTTAAAGTGCATCCGGCAGTGGAGGGTCCTCTATGGGTTCTTTGGGCACTAGGAGGTTAACCCCTGTACTACTGTTACCCCAGGTGGTCCTTGGCAGAGGCCTAGTACCTGACTCCCCTCTAGCCAAGGATACGGTGAAGACCATGAATTGATTAACGTGGACCCCGACTTAAACAAGTTCAAAAACTTATTCGGGTGTTACCATTTAGTGGTCAATTGTACAGAATATGTACTGAACTGTGCAATCTACTAATAAAAGTATCAATCAATCAATCAATCAAAACCTCAACAGCGGAGCAGGCGGCAGATGGTAGATTTAAGAACTACCACAACGGCTGCGATGGCGGAGGAAGTCTGCACCAGAAAAGGGTTCCCAGTCGTCTTGGATTCCTTTGCACTGGACCCTGACCCGATTCTGTCAAGGATCGTGTGGTGACTGTGCACCAGTGTCCCCACGTAAAACAAAATCACCCACAGGCATCCTCCATAAAGGGATACACCCCTACCAGGAGGATCGTCATAGTCGTTCGAGTGACCGCCGATAATAAGTCCAGACCTGTCTCCCTTTGAAAATGTGCGGCACATTAGGAAGCGTAAAATACCACAAAGGAGACCCCAATCTGTTGATCAACCTAAGTTGTATATCAAGCAAGAATGGGAAATAATTCTACCTGAAAAGCTTCAAAAATTGGTCTTCTAAGTTCCCAAACGTTTACTGAGTGTTGTTAAAAGGAAAGGCCATGTAACACAGTGGTAAAAATGCCCCTGTGTCAACTTATTTGCAATGAGTTGATGCCATTACATTCAAAGTTAATGATTATTTGCAGAAAAAATAAGTTTGTCAGTTCGAACATAAAATATCTTGTCTTTGCAGTCTATTCAATTGAATATAAGTTGAAAAGGATTTGCAAATCATTGTATTCTGTTTGTATTTACCATTTACACAATGTGCCAATTGGTTTTGGGTTTTGTACAACAGTTATTTGTTGCACATTCTACGTATTGTTTTTTTATTATGTAAAAACTACAAGTTGGGTCATAGACCATGAAGTTGAGGTACTAACTGTATTTTTAACAAGCATACTGGATAAGTTGACAGTTTTACACTTACCGTATTTTTCGGACTAAAAGTCGCAGTTTTTTTCATATACTCCGAAGCCACTTATGAGTGAAATTATTAACACATTACCTTAAAATACCAAACAATATTATTTATCTCATTCGCGGAAGAAAATGTCAGCAATCGTCACACACACGTTAGCAATCGTCACACACACGTCAACCAATAAGAATTCGGGGAGGGTAGGGTCATGGTAGAAGTGCATTGTGAGTCATGGAATGCTAACTGCTATTTGCTATATGCTACTGCCGTAGCTATTACAATGAATCATTTCAACATTGGCGGCAACTTATAAAAACTGAGAAGGGCTGAACAAAAATGGCACCGAAAAGGAAATCATGTACTGCAGATTACAAGCTGGACATAGTGAAATATGCAGCAGAAAACGACAAGAGGAAACGGCGCAAACCTTTGGAGTTGGCAGAGTTGTTTAGAAGCGACATCAAGGAAGAAGATTTCATTGGATTTAGCAATTAGGAGTGACAGATTGGTAAACATATAGCATGTTCTATATGTTATAGTTATTTGAATGACTCTTACCATAATGTTACGTTTACATACCAGGCACCTTCTCAGTTGGTTATTTATGCGTCATATAACGTACACTTATTCAGCCTGTTGTTCACTATTCTTTATTTATTTTAAATTGCCTTTCAAATGTCTATTCTTGGTGTTGGATTTTATCAAATAAATTTCCCCCAAAATGCGACTTATACTCCAGTGCGACCTATGTATGTGTTTTTCCTTCTTTATTATGCATTTTCGCCCGGTGCGACGTAAACTCCGGAGCGATTTATAGTCCGAAAAAATACGGCAGTGACTTTTCTTGATGCTTGAGTCTGCGCCTAAAATGTAGACCCGGATATATTTTTGGAACCCAATTCCTGCGGCTGGAACAGTAACATGAGTCAGTGTCACACATAGACAAAATAAATGGACAGAAGGAAGCACCAATATCGTACTGAACACTAAATGGCTTTGGACAGCGAAATTCATCAACGGCTCATCTGTGCTATAAACACACTGTAATTGTCTGACGCTTCCTAGTTAAGCTGTGTCACTTCCAATCCCCCGCTTCCATCAAATCGCACAGCCTTCCTCGCCAATAAACAGGCAATACTTGGAATCCGCCGCTGGACC
Source organism: Nerophis ophidion (assembly GCF_033978795.1). NCBI lineage: Eukaryota > Metazoa > Chordata > Actinopteri > Syngnathiformes > Syngnathidae > Nerophis > Nerophis ophidion. The sequence continues at coordinate 66,811,988 of NC_084613.1, read as the reverse complement.
AGGCTGCAAATGTGGCTGTCCGGCTTCCTCGCGGGCATCACTTTCACATCCTGCAAGCGAGACGAGGTCAATCAAAGCCTAATTGACTTGGATGTGTGGCGAGATAGAGAGAGAGCGAGAGAGACTCACAATTCAGACGTCTTGAATTGCGAGGCTTGAATGTTCTAAGTAAAATAAAACGGTTAAGCGGAGCTGCATGGGCGGTGATCCTGCATGGCCCTGCTCTGAGGAGCTTCATAGGCACGGGCCATTGAGTTAAGATGACTTATTAGCGAGCACACGCTGCAGGTAATGGAGGCCTAGTTATACAAGCTTGCACTTTGCATGCCATGACTATTCAACCTTCACCGAGTCCTAAGAACAGCAGGCTCAGGGGAGAGAAGGCGCGAACGCAGACAGCCGGAGGCTTGTAAAGAAAGCTGCTGGTCACACCGAGAGAAAGAACGCCTGCAAAGATGAAAGACAATGCAATCAATAAGATATTTAAGATAACGAATAATGCCTTGGGTATCTCATTAATCGTAACACCGGCTTATTATGCTGAGCACGGGGTTTGCAAAGCTGGGTCACTTTGCCGTGCTTTATTGGAATATCAGCAGAGGTGAGCGGGGGGCATAAAAATAAAGATTAAAAAGTTGCTGTAGTTTCAGCAAGAAGAAAAAAAAATACGTGAGAGAAGGTCACTGCCTCTCCTAAAAGAGTGTGTTCGCTGGAGGCCAGGCTGAAATGTCATGATGCTGTTTGTTTTAACAGCAACGATACTGACCTATTCAATCAATCAAATGTTATCTGTGTAACATTGTTCATATACATAACAATGGAGCACAAAGTGCTTTACTTTCAAAAACATTTAAAAAAAACAAATAATCCTAGGCTCAAACAGTCAGTCAGTCCCTCCCACCCCCCCACTCCAAAACCCCATTTCCATCCACAACACACACATTCACACGTAATGAAAGTAGTGTATGAACATATATAAACGATAATGGCTTTTTTGCCGATATCCGATATTGTCCAACTCTAAATTACAGATACTGATATCAACCGATACCGATACATTATTATGCCTAATTTAGTTGTGATGCCCCGCTGGATGCATTAAACAATGTAACAAGGTTTTTCAAAATAAATCAACTCAAGTTATGGAAAAAAATGCCAACATGGCATTGCCATATTTATTATTGAAGTCACAAAGTGCATTATTTTTTTTTTAACATGCCTCAAAACAGCAGCTTGGAATTTGAGACATGCTCTCCCTGAGAGAGCACAAAGAGGTTGAGGTGGGCGGGGTTGAGGTGGGGAGAGTAGCGGGGGGTGTATATTTTAGCATCCTGGAAGAGTTAGGAAGAGTTAGTGCTGCAAGACGTTCTGGGTATTTGTTCTGTTGTGTTTATGTTGTGTTACAGTGCGGATGTTCTCCCGAAATGTGTTTGTCATTCTTGTTTGGTGTGGGTTCACAGTGTGGCGCAAATTTGTAACAGTGTTAAAGTTGTTTATACGGCCACTGTCAGTGTGACCTGTATGGTTGTTGACCAAGTGTGCATTGCATTCGCTTGTGTGTGTACAAGTTGTAGATATTATGTGATTGGGCCGGAACGTAAAGGCAGTGCCTTTAAGGATTATTGTCGCTCTGTACTTCACACTACATCCCTGTAGCGGTGTTATAAAAAGTAATACATTTTACTTTTTGAAACCGATGCTGATAATTTTGAAACCGATGCTGATAATTTACGATATTACATTTTAAAGCATTTGTCGGCCGATGATATCAGCAGTCCGATATTATCGGACCTCTCTAGGAAAAACCTACATGATTGAACACGGAGGAACCAGGTGAGAAAACACTGTTTTAGGCTCTGTTGACATTGAGCCGGATAACTCCTTAAACTAATAATTATTTAGCCTAAGACCTGTTTCTGCCACACTAACCCATCGTTTAAGGTTGACCTCCTTGGATCATTTTTTACATCGGTAAGTGCGCCGTGTATTTCTTGAATCTCCGGCTGTTGGCTTTGTATGAACTCACCGATCTTTTACAAACTGAGTTTGGAGAGGTAGTGATGCCACAAAGACAGCGCCAGAGCCAGCATCATAATAACCTGTTTCTACTTGGAAAGTATACAAACAGCAATGGTTACATGTCCCTTGATAAGTTTCACTGCAATAAGGTGCTTTTGTTAGCCATTCACAAGCTTCTGGTTGAAATTTTGACCACTCGTCTTGACAAAATTGGTGCAGTTCAGCTAAATTTGTCGGTTTTCTGACTTGGACTTGTTTCTTTAGCATTGTCCTCACGTTTATGTCAGGACTTTGGGAAGGCCATTCTAAAACCTTATTCTAGCCTAATTTAGCCATTCCTTTACCACTTTTGAAGTGTGTCATTTTCCTGTTGGAACACCCAACTGCACTCAAGACCAAACCTCCGAGCTGATGATTTTTTTGTCTTGAAGAATCTGGAGGTAATCCTCCTTTTTCATTGTCCCATATACTCTCTGTAAAGCCCCAGTTTCATTGGCAGCAAAACAGGCCCAGAAAATAGTACTACCACCACCATGCTTGACGGTAGGGTGGTGTTCCCGGGATTAAAGTCCTCACCTTTCCTCCTCCAAACATATTGCTGGGTATTGTGGCCAAACAGCTCAAGTTTTGAATTATCTATGGCCCCCAGGATGATATGTAATTAGTATTAGAACCAGCCCACACGCACCAATACTCCTAGGGACCCCATCAAGTCATAAAAATGGGGTCCCACAGTAAATTTTATGGGTTGTCACTTTTTTGGAACAAATGATAAATGTATGCATTATGTTGTTGTATCTCACATTCTATATTGTGTTTTGGAAAAAACTTGTCATAAACGTTACTTTATTCTTTAAAAAAAATTGTACAAAAGAAAACACATTTTTATGTATATGTAAATGTATTCAGTTATAAACATTCATTCACTTTCTTCTTCCTTCATGGATCTAAACTTTACTGCTGCCGGTATTTTTTTCTATATTTTATTGTAATATTTTCAGAATGAATTTGTTCTATTTTTGGCCAAAGTAACACAACGATAACAATATGAAGTTGTCTTTATTTTTTTGTTTTAATAATGCCATCATTTTAATAGTCCGGCCCGCGTCTGCACAGATTTTCATTTATGCGGCCCCTGAGCTAAAATATGTTTGACTTTATTTCTGAATTCACCGACGCAACCTTCTTCTAATTGCTTGTGGTCGTGTCACACTGCATTCAAACAGTGCTTCTTAACCGTCTCCTAGAATGCTGCCAAAACATATGTTTCTCGGCCGTGGTCTGTATAGACCGCAGCGGTACTCAGTTCTCATACATGTTTCCACCAATTTCAAACAAACAGAAGAAGTCTGGAGCTAAAGTCGTAGCGTTTTCCTAAGCGCAGAAATGATGACTAAAGTGGTGAAGGTTGCACTTAAATGTTGAACACAGTTCACGTAAGAAACGTGTTAATTATTAATTTAGTTTATTTATTTTAGCACAACAAAATGTTTGTACTTTTATTTTCCATAAATTATTTAAGTCCTTCCTTATGTAGTATATATGGATAGTATTTATTTTTCTCATCAGCATGACTTAAAAATAAGATTTATGTGTTAAATAAATAATAATCTTTGCTGTTAACACATGATTTTCTATCATTTGACAAGGTCCTAAACTGTAAGTAGGAGGGGTGTAACAGTACGTGTATTTGTATACAACCGTTTCGGTACGGGGGTTTTGGGGGTTTACCAAACGAGTTTCTAAGCTAAAGTCGTAACAAGCTGCATTGCTTTTTCTGCCTCTGTCTCAGCACCCAGCATTGTCCCACCCACACAACCATCTTATTGGTTACATATATAGCGGTAACAGCCAATCAGCAGTGCGTATTCAGAGTGCAGTAAATGTAGTAAATGCTTCAGCGCCGAGCAGATAGGTGTTTAGCAGGTGAGCATAAGGCAGCGTACTCTCCCCAAATGATAATAAACACCTCCCAGTCACCTACTACTAACATCACTATGAGCCAGTTGATCTTCGAGAAACTTAAACTGAAGCTCAGGTCGCTCGCAGTTCTGGCTTGAGGTGAAGGTTAATTAGCTGTTAGCGTAAAGTTAGATCATTTTGCGGTGTGTGTGTGTGTGTTTTACGGACAGAAAAGCTTTGAATGGCAGGGTCCCTGCTTTCACATGTTGATAAAAATATAACATTTACATAATAAAAGCCAACTACAGGCTTCCCAAATGCTGTAATAAATTAAGCAAGAGGAGTTGACTTGAAACTGTTTAATGTTGCACTTTTTATATGTAGAAGAAAAGTTTTGTCATTCTATTTAATCTGAGCAACAATTTGAGGCAGTTTAATGTTGATTAACGTGGGCAGAATTAATATAGTGTTCCCAATGTAAAAAGGATAAAGCCATTGTTTACAAATTTGGTAAATGAATAACCCAAAAATTTATATTTTGTTGTTTTCTTACTGTACCGAAAATGAACCGAACCGTGACCGTTAAGCCGAGGTATGTACCGAACCAAACATTTTGTCTACCGTTACACCCTTAGTAAGTAGGTGAGTTGCTGAATCTTTTGCAATTTGTTCAATTAATAATGGAGACTATAAAGAACAATGCTGTTGGTGGAAAGCGGTGGATTGCAGCTGTCTTTAGCACCGAAACACAGCCGGTGTTTCTTTGTTTGTTATGAAGCTTTAACGCAGAGCGGTCAAGCAAACATGTTTCTCTACGTCAGGGGTGCCCATTACGTCGATCGCGATCAACTGGTCGATCTCGGAGGGTGTGTCAGTCGATCTCAAGCCAGGCATTAAAAAATAGACATAAAAATGAGCAATCATCAATCATACCAAGACTTTACTTTCGTCAGTTGTTTGACATTCTCGGCACCCGAAGATCTTGTGAGATGACGCTGGCTGCTGCGAGCTCATATTTAAGAAAAAAATCACTAACAGGGCGGACACAGAGAAACACATTTTATTTCTAGAGACTCCGTACCTACTGTCAAAACTCTAAAGACAGACAGCACAGTTCCTGTCTTCACCATAGAAGACCCGCTTCATCCTGCCTGTGCTAACAAAATAAGAGTCTCAGAAAGCTAGCGTGCACAAGCTAGCAAGCTACGGAGTTTGATGCCAATGTATTTCTCCCCCGCCCTCAGCGACCGCTTTCTCACTTGCTTGCCCACCCGCACAGTCACTGACGTCACTCACCTGCTGCCAGACATTAAAGGGCCACACACATATGCTACCCTCATAACAAAGTGTTTAAAAACGAGTATGCAAGTTGGACAAATGAGATGCCAAATCCAACCACTTTCATGTGGTATTGGACAGAAAGGAGGACTTTTTTTTTCCTCCATTTGAAAATGCGGAGGTTATCAGCACCACTGTCTAATTCCAATCAATGCAAGTCATCAGAATCAAATACACCAACTTATATTCTTGTCTTCATGAAAGAAAGGAATCTATGTGTGTTAAACATGCTTGTATTATCATTAAACACCATTAACTTGTTAACAAAAATGTATTTTTCATAAATAAATAAATATAAATTATAAATAGGAATGAGGTAGATCTCCTCGACTTGGTCAATTGAAAAGTAGCTCGCCTGCAGAAAAAGTGTGAGCACCCCTGCTCTATGTCAACCAGCAAGTTTTTGGATTGGAAAATTGTGATATTAAGTCGGCTCTTACTGGGGACTTCAGCGGATTATGGGACTTCCTCCTGCAGCTCAAAAAGGCAGCTGTGATCTTGGCTCCTGCATTGGCTTCTCTGAGAGACACTGGCGTTCACCGCAGCCATCCGACTTTCAGATTTGATTTTACAATCTCACTAAAACACTATTAAAACATTAAGCAGATAAGGGATCTTCCATAATTATCCTAGTAAATGTGTCTAATTACATCTGAAACGGTCCCACTGCCGCCGCCTGGAGCCATCGCTTTTTCTTTTTTTTTTTGTGCTTCACTCTAACTTTCCTAATCCACAAATCTTTTATCCTCGCTCAAATTAATGGGGAGATTATCGCTTTCTCGGTCCGAATCGCTCTCGCTGCTGGTGGCCATGATTATAAACAATGTGAGGATGTGAGGAGCCCTCACACCCGTGACGTCACGTGCACATCGTCTGCTACTTCTGGTACAGGCAAGGCTTTTTTATTAGCGACCAAAAGTTGCGAACTTTATCGTGGATGTTCTCTACTAAATCCTTTCAGCAAAAATATGGCAATATCGAGAAATGATCAAGTATGACACATAGAATGGACCTGCTATCCCCGTTTAAAATAAGAAAATCTAATTTCAGTAGGCCTTTAATAATTCATTTCCTACCATTTGTCCTTAACAATGTTGACAAAATAATATAATGATAAATGACGCAATATGGTTTTGTGCACATGTTAGCAGATTAAATTAGGAGTTTTTTTTGTTTACTTACTAATAAAAGCCAAGTTGTCTAGTATATTCACTATTTTATTTAAGGACAGGCTTGCAATAAGAAACATATATTTAATGTATCGTAGTATTTTTTGTTAAAATAAAACCAATAATGCATTTTTTTGTGGTCCCCTTTATTAGAAAAGTATTGAAAAGTACCGGGGTATCAAAACTATATTTTGTACCTGTACAACACTAATGCAAAGCCTTACTTTTATTCAAAATAATCAATAGTGGTGTATGTTTAAAACAGATTTTTATGATAAAAGTGCATCATTTTGGGGGTTTTGGGAATGTGTGTTTCTCTTTGGGGTTCAGGCATATTATTGTAGACACCGGGGATGACATTGGACCTTCCGTCATCCCCTCCCTTCATGCGTAAGAGGAAGAAAATGATAGCTTATCCCTCAATGCCCTTGAAGCAAGGTGTCTCTACATAGTATATCCATCACAATCAACGCCAAATCATTTATATTAAATGCCGTCTCCCCCGCTCCCTCCCTCCCTTCCCTCTTACTGTTGACTTGTAATATGTCGTTGTGAATGGGGGATGAATTTAAACAGCAATAAACAGCGGCAGTCACATACAACTTGTCCTTCTAATTTACAGCCCGGAGCTGCTCACTTGGACTATACGACGAAGGTGGCGAGTCCCGATGCATAAACGGCCCGCACATTTCCACCGGATTCCCCCGCCCATTCTGAAGGTACCCTCACCCTCTCTCAGCTATAAACATGCACAAAAAGCCATTAACCGAAAGCACAGTTTACAAAGAATAATATAGTCATTTCCATAAATGCACTGTCTGGTTGCGCTTTCTATTAATCTTGATGACATTTTAGCATGGTAACTTATTTATGGATATGAATACACATCAGCAATTTAATGGTGAATTAATAGGGGGAAAAAAGCATTGTTAAGATAAAATATGACTTCAGGCTGTTAAGTGGTAAGCAGGGTCAACAGCTAGCTGAAATTTCATTTTAAATCTCCTCACCATAGGCATTTACTTGATATATAATACATTGAAGGTTTGCAAATAAGCAAATAACTATAAATATTAATTAAAAAGTGAGGAAAAATCTCTGAATGTGCTGAATTTTTGAATTGCTGCCAACATTAGGCGTGACAGTTGCTCAAATAAGGGTATGTCGACACAGAAACATTTGTTTTGTTTTTGTTTTGAGTTAAAAAAAAAAAAAAAAGAAATGCGTCCGCACAATGTCCAATAAATATCTCAGGACGTTCAAATCGATCGCAAGTGGACTGCTTGGTTTGTCTTGGTTTATGTCTGTTGGCTCTCATAAAGTCTGCTGTGAGTAATAATCATTGATGAGGACAAAAAAAAAAAGAAGCGAAAGTCGTGATGCGATTTTGAAGTTAATGCGCTGTATTTTTAAAAGAGCAAAATGTAGCAATATTAAATATTATAAATGTGGCAATTACTGCATTGCACATATATTTACATCATGTACAAAACCAAAAACCAATGAAGTTGGCACGTTGTGTAAATTGTATATAGAACAGAATACAATGATTTGCTAATTATTTTCAACTTATATTTAATTGAATAGACTGCAAAGACAAGATATTTAATGTTCAAACTGAGAAAGTTATTTTTTATACCTTAGAATTTAATGGCAGCAACACATTGCAAAAAAGTTGGCACAAGGGCATTTTTACCACGGTGTTACATGGCCTTTCCTTTTAACAACACTCAGTAGATGTTTGGGAACTGAGGAGACCAATTCTCGCTTGATGTACAGCTTAAGTTGTTCAACAATCCGGGTTCTCCGTTGTGGTATTTCACGCTTCATAATGTGCCACACATATTCAATGGGAGACAGGTCTGGACTACAGGCAGGCCAGTCTAGTACCTGCACTCTTTTACTACAAAGCTATGCTGTTGTAACACGTGCAGAATGTGGCTTGGCATTGTCTTCCTGAAATAAGCAGGGGCGTCCATGAAAAAGACGTCGCTTGGATGGCAACATATGTTGCTCCAAAACCTTTGTATGTACCTTCCAGCATTATTGGTGCCTTCACCTACTCAGTGGCCTAGTGGTTAGAGTGTCCACCCTGAGATCGGTAGGTTGGGAGTTCAAACCTCGACCGAGTCATACCAAAGACCATAAAAAAATGGGACCCATTACCTCCCTGCTTGGCACTCAGCATCAAGGGTTGGAACTGGGGGTTAATTCACCATAAATGATACCGCTGCTGCCCACTGCTCCCCTCACTTCCCAGGGGGTGATCAAGGGGATGGGTCAAATGCAGAGGACAAATTTCACCACACCTAATGTGTGTGTGTGACAATCATTGGTACTTTAACTTAACAGATGTGTAAGTTACCCATGCCTTGGACACTAATACACCCCATACTGGCTTTTCAACATTGCACCTATAACAGTCCAGATGGTTCTTTTCCTCTTTAATCCAGAGGAAACAACGTCTAAAAAGAACAACACAATCCATCCATCCATCTATCCATCTTCTTCCGCTTGAATTTGAAACAAAATGTTGCTCAGAGTAAAATACAGTGTCATTTCAAACTACTAGTTTTCGATCAAATAAAAGAAAAAGTTGTTTTGAAGCATCTCTGTCATTTGTATTCAAAGATTTCTTTAAAAAGTTGAGAAAAAATAATCTGAAAAAAAAACCAAACATAAATCGATTGTTTTGTGAAAAAATCAGACATTTTCTGTTTGGGCGATATTGCCCAGTCCTAACCCCACTTTCACCCGAGTGCAGCTGTGATAGGCTCCAGCCCGCCTGCGAATCCGAGACGAACCGGCGGTAAAAATTGGATGGATGAATGTTTTTTTTCCTCAAATCTCTCAATCAACCTAAACCCTAAACAAAAATATAAACAATGTATTGTTTTTCCAATTTAAAGGTATTTGGATCAAAAAATGTTACAGTATTTAACTGGCATTCATTTGCATTACATGACTTATTTTACTGCGACATTATCTGATCTAAAGGCCTTCAAAAGTGTAACTTTTTTTTTTTTTAATAACACCATACTATGTTTGGTATTTTTGTTTTAGAATGAAGATTAAGCAAAACTAGGAAAACAATAATCATTTTTTTACACCCTTTTACAACTTAAAAACTTTTAAGTCCTGTTTGGCATAAGATTGGTTGCAAAAAATCTCCTCAGATGGTTAATTGCATTTATGTTGCACTTCAATACTTTTATTTCATTGTTTAAAAAGGACTGTGGAGTTATTTTTCCCTTATTTTAAATAAATACTACACTTAAAATAACATATCTCCTGAAGGAATCAATAAAGTACCATCTACCTAACTATCTATATTTTAGAGCTGTATTTATAATACCATGGCCTACAACCGTGATTCTCGATAATCTTTCACCATGTCTAACAGAGAACTTCTGCCATAGCGCTGAGGCAGTGCAACATCCCAAAGGTGTTGCACTTCTTTAAAAAGCAGATTAGAGCTGTGACGGAATCAACAGCGCCCCTGCAGGTCGCAGCCAGATACTACACCAAAACTCTTCTACTTTTTTTTTGTTTAATTTAGCTGTTCCTAATGCCCATCCATCCATCCATTTTCTACCGCTTGTCCCTTTTGGGGTTGCGGGGGTGCTGGAGCTTGTCTCAGCTGCATTCGAGTGGAAGGCGCCGTACACGCTGGACAAGTCGCGCCTCATCACAGGGCCAACACATATATACAGACAACTTTCACACACTAGGGCCAATTTAGTTTTGCCAATCAACTTATCCCTAGGTGCATGTTTTTTGGCGGTGGGAGGAAGCCGGAGTACCCGGAGAGAACCCACGCAGTCATGGGGACAACATGCAAACTCCACACAGAAAGATCCTGAGCCCGGGATTGAACTCAGGACTACTCAGGACCTTAATGCATCAATTTCATTATTGGATCATGTTGGCGTTCTTGTTTCAAATGCTTTTAATGTGGTCTAACCCTTGTAAGCATGCATTACTAATGTGTGGGTGGAATGTGAGCAATAAGATAAGGTCCCAAAATTGAGAGAAAATCCCGTCTCAGACAAGGATAAAGTCCAAAAATGTCACAAGTGATGAATCAATATTACAAAGCAGTGCAGGACTTTGCCGTTTCAAGTCGTTCCACAGTTACTAAGCACATTGTGCATGTCAGCCAGGCAGCAGCTTACTGATTACAGCCATGAGATCACCTTGCAGCTGATTTTACACGATTTTCCTTACACCTAAAAATCGTTAAATCTTCTCAAATGTCACCCGAGTGCCAAACGGCTTTGGCCTTCACATTTGTTTCATCGTCAGACAGAGAGAAATGTTACCTTCATCAGACACTGATTAGTGAGTTCCACGACGATGCCTGCCAATGTATATTTTGCATGTTTACACACAGCGGAGGTCTCATGAATTGGAAATGTTCCATTCGCAGTCTTCCTATGACAAATGGGATTTTGCTTTCTGACTTACAAAGACCGATTTGGCGCCAGCATTGCCAACACATAAATAGGTGCCGCCAGACGTGCTTCATTAAAGGCCTACTGAAATTAGATTTTCTTATTTAAAGGGGATAACAGGTCCATTCTATGTGTCATACTTGATCATTTTGCCATATTGCCATATTTTTGCTGAAAGGACTTAGTAGAGAACATCCACGATAAAGTTTGCAACTTTCCGTGCTAAGAGAAAAGCCCTGCCTCTACCGGAAGTCGCAAACGATGACGTCACACGTGTGGGGGCTCCTCACATATTCACATTGATTTTAATGGGAGCCTCCAACAAAAAGTGCTATTCGGACCAAGAAAACGACAATTTCCCCATTAATTTGAGCGAGGATGAAAGATCCGTGTTTGAGGATATTAATAGCGACGGACTAGAAAAAAAAATATTATAAAAAAACAAAAACGCGATTGCATTGGGACGGATTCCGATGTTTTTAGAGACATTTACTAGGATCATTCTGGGAAATCCCTTATCTTTCTATTGTGTTGCTAGTGTTTTAGTGAGTTAAATAATACCTGATAGTCGGAGGTGTACATCCACGGGTGTCTTGACGCCAATGTCTCAGAGTAGTCGACGGCAGCTTTATGGACGGCACAAGCTCAGCTTTTCTCCAGTAAGAAGCGACTTTTTACCACAATTTCCTCACCAAAAACTGCTGGTTGACATTCCGTCGTGATTCATGTTTGCTTGACCGCGCTCTGATCCATAGTAAAGTTTCACCTCCAGGAATTTCAAACAAGGAATCACCGTGTGTTTGTGTGGCTAAAGGCTAAAGCTTCCCAACTCCATCTTTCTACTGAGACTTCTCCAATATTAATTGAACAAATTGCAAAAGATTCAGCAACACAGATCTCCAAAATACTGTATGATTATGCCGTTAAAGCAGACGACATTTAGCTGTGTGTGTGTGCAGTGCTCATATTTCCTTAAAACTCGTGACGTCTTGCGTACACGTCATCATTACACGACGTTTTCAAGACCAAACTCCCGGGAAATTTAAAATTGTAATTTAGTAAACTAAAAAGGCTGTATTGGAATGTGTTGCAATATTAATATTTCATCATTGATATATAAACTATCAGACTGCATGGTGGGTAGTAGTGGGTTTCAGTAGGCCTTTAATAAACCAGTCTGGTGGCATGTGATAGGTCGCCATTGGTTTTATCACAGAATTTGTTGCTTCAAACTAGCAAATAGCGAGCGGGCATTTAATCCTTCAGAACAGTAAATGATGGAGACCCGGGTGCTGTTGTCAAAAGCTGGGTTTCTGGCTTTGACCTACAACCCTTTTCCCTGTCGCACCCCACTTATAAAAAAACTCCCGGGGATCATGAATACAAGAATCATGGTCACTTATCAGTGCTCGGGTGAGGGTTATGCATGTTAAGAGCAGTATCTGTGACTTATGTTGGGGCGCCGAGAGCCAATCTGAATGTGGTCCTCACAACAATACATTCCAGTGAACACTGTAATGCTTGAATGAAGATGGATAGGATTTTCTGGAATGTAATCCGAGGGTAGCTGTTGCTGGTCATTGCCAGACCCCCATCTTGGTTTTCATATAAGATGTCACTTACTCACCCAGCTCGCCAGTGTTGATGGTGCCCTTGATCCCCCCCTCAACACTTTCCACACACACACACACACACACACACACACACACACACACACACACACACACACATACACACACACACACACACACACACACACACACACACACACACACACACAAAAGGAAATTACCATGGATTCTCAATATGGGCCAGACATTCCATGGTCATGTATTTGCAGAAGTCCAAATTCAAGGTCTTGGTCACTTTGGCCTCCTTGTCAGTGCACCCCCCACCCCCACATTTTCCCTTGCAGTTCACCTGATCAATATGTCACGGCGCACTGGCCAATCAAAGTGAAATACTCAGGACACGCCTCCTAATAACATATTTGCAGCCTGTAAATGTTAAGATTAACGATAACAAATGACCAAGCCACTCTCCCAATGTATGAGATTTTCAGGCTTGCCGCTGCTTGTCTTCGGGTTCATTACCTTCGCAAGGAAGGTATGGGGGGAGTTTCAATCATACAAGCCCAAAATATACCCCCCATCTAGTCCCTATACGTGCACACACTCACAGGCATATACACTATTACAAACCATCTCCTCCTATGAAAACATAGCTTAGGCACACATTAATCAATGCGGACACCGGGTTCTATGAAATCTAAATGGGCCAAACCTCCCCTGAGCCTTCATTACTATTGTGACAGGTTAGTGAAATGAAATATATATATAAAAAAAAAATACATTAGTTATATTGATTTGAAGGCGGCTTTCATAGTAGTCAGCAAGTGTAAGAAATGATTTGTACACATGTGCACAAAAAAGTGTGTTATCGTACGACTCATGACTTTAGAGTTCCCTAGAGGGGTGTTTTCAGAGATGTTCGATTTTTCCAGTGCCAGTCGGTTGATGAGGGTCTGTGGCATGACAAACCGCATGACATCGCTCCTCTCTTGTTGGTTGCAAGAATATAAATAGGAGGAGGATTTGGGCGCAATACATTAAAACAACATTGAGGACTTGTTGAATCCGGTCCTGACGATGAGCAACTCCAATGTTGGAACAACATGCTTTTTGACAGTAAGAAAGCAGCTTAGGGATGGTCTGTGAAACAGAACATATGCAACATTTCGACCAAAGATCCACCATTACATTTTATATCGTATTTTAAATGTATTTTTTTTTCCCTGACTGTCTTCAGAATGTGTCGTTTTGTTTATTTTTTTATGGAGTATATTGTGAAAAATTGTGAACAGGAAGTGAACATAAGTTTGAGCAACTGCTATGTAAAGGACAGTGACGTGCTGTCAGAGGAGGCAAGTGAGGCAAAAAACATCCTGATTGGCAAACAGGAGTGTCGCGATTGCCAATTAGGGACAGAAGTAGTGGCAAAAGAGGCAAACCGGAAACTAAACAAATATAAAAGCGCTGGACAGGAAAAAGGACTAAATACCTCAGAAGCAGGGTTAAACCTCCAAACTGGTAATCGAACACATCAAGAGCACTGGACAGGGAGAAACACTAAGCAAAAGAAAAACAACACAAAACCCACAAATTGCCACGTTGACTGTGACAACTGTGATGCAACCTGGGACCAAGCGCAGCTGTACAGTGGATGAAGATCACAACCACATCGTAAATATTGACACAGTAAAGTGGAGGACATGCTAAAATAGAACCCAATATTGGAGGTCGTGACCCCTAATGTAGTCGAAGGGCGGTACAGCTCGGTTGGTAAATTGGCTGCGCCAGCAACTTGAGGGTTCCAGGTTGGATCCCCGCTTCTGCCGTTGTGTCCTTGAGGAAGACCCTTTACCCACCTGCTCTCAGTGCCACCCACACTGGTTTAAAGGGGAACATTTTCACCAGACCTATGTAAGCGTCAATATATATCTTGATGTTGCAGAAAAAAGACCATATATTTTTTTAACTGATTTACGAACTCTAAATGGGTGAATTTTGGCAAATTAAACGCCTTTCTATTATAAGCTCTCGGACGTCACATAGTTAGTCAATCCGCCATTTCCCCAAACACATTACAAACAACAAGTCAAATCAGCTCTGTTATTTTCTGTTTTTGCGACTGTTTTCCGTACCTTGGAGACATCATGCCTCGTCGGTGTGTTGTCGGAGGGTGTAACAACACGATCAGGGACAGATTCAGGTTGATTTACGTGGGGTGTGCATCGATTAGCACGGCATGCTAATCAATGCTAACATGCTATTTAGGCTAGCCGTATGTACATTTGTAGCTATATTTGCATCCAGCCTTTCCCTCCATCCACATTTAATGCCAAACAAATACTTACCAATCGACAGATTTAAGTTGCTCCAGTGTCAAAAGATGCGAAAGTCCCTCGTTTGGTCTGCACATTTTACCGGCAATGCTACTACAGACATGGCACAGAGATGTGTGGATATCCTGCGACACTCAAAGCAGATGCATTTCCAACGATAAAGTCAGCAAAATCACAAAGGTGAATTTTGTTGATGTTATTGACTTATGTGCTAATCAGACATATTTGGTCGCGGCATGACTGCCAGCTAATCAATGCTAACATGCTATTTAGGCTAGCTGTATGTACATTTGTAGCATTTCCCTCCACCCACATTTTATGCTAAACAAACACTTACCAATTGATGGATTTAAGTTGCTCCAGTGGTCAAAAGATGCAATCGTTGGTTAGAAGGCGATCGCCGAATAGCTTCAATAGCTATTTGCTCAATAGCTTCAGTTTCTTCTTCAATTTTGTCTTCGCTATCTGCCTCCACACTCCAATCATCCATTTCAATACATGTGTAATCTGTTGAATCGCTTGAGCCACTGAAATCTGAGTCTGAATTCGAGCTAATGTCGCTATATCTTGCTGTGCTATCCGCCATGTTGTTTGTATTGGCATCACTAGATGACATCACAGGAAAATGGACGGTGAATTTACAGATAGCAAAAATCAGGCACTTTAAAGCCTTTTTTCGGGATATTCCATGATGGGTAAAATTTAGAAAAAAACTGCGAAAAATAAAATAAGCCACTGGGAACTGATTTTTATTGGTTTTAACCCTTCTGAAATTGTGATAATGTTCCCCTTTAAATTTAATTTCATGATATAAAGTGCCTTGAGTCACTACAGAAAAGCGCTATATAAATATAATTCACTTCACTTCACTATTAAGCCGACACAAGGGCAAAACATGAGAGTAGTCGGACAGAGTGAAGAATCAGCATCATCCTGGTAATCATCTGTTTCCTCAATCTTCACAAAGCACCCACGACTGTTGCAGAAATTGTATTAGAGATGCAACAAGTCAAACGGAACAGAGGGGCTGAGTCATGTGAGGGCGGGTGCGTCTTGTGGTCTGGCCGCTGCTGCCGCTCTTATATGTGGCTTGCATGGGCCTCCGCGGGACCACAAGAGCTGGATGAAAGCCTGCTATGATGTGTCCGCAGGCGGAGAGGGTTCAAAGCATCTGGGGTCTCCCCCCGTCCGGACTTATTTTGTCTTCACACAGAAAATAATGCTGTATCAAATAGGCCATGTTTGTGCATGTGTGTCCTACTGTACCAATGTTGTGTTTCTACAACACATATATAGACAGTGATTTCCAGTTCCAGGCTTTGAACTCTTCCTTCGTAAGTATTTAAAGAATACATCACAGAAACAAGGAAACGTTTAGGCATGTGGTCCAGATGGAATCCCTGAGGCATGACAGACTTTAAAACAATATTTATTGTACCTCTACTGAAGTATCCAGAAATGGCCCAGCCTGTCCTTTTTTTCCTTTTTAGAATATAATATACCGTACAGCATTAAAATGATAACCTATAAAACCTGAAGCAGAACGGTGCGGCATATTCCCCAATTGTGTAAACACAGAATCAAACCCGTCAGCCATCATTTTAGGACTGCAAAGGCACTGATGTGTGTCGTCATTTAAAAAAAAATATATACATATATAAATATATATGTATATAAATACATATATACTGTATATTACAAGAATAATGCATTATTTACGCTGAATGTATGAAAAATATCAGACTAACAAGCTTATTGTTGCCAGGTGCTTTTGAACAAGTGGTAATGGAAAAGAAGCTACCGTATTTTTCGGATTATAAATCGCTCTGGACGAAAATGCTTAATAAAAAAGGAAAAAAATATATATATAGGTCGTACTGGAGTATAAGTCGCATTTTTGGGGGAAATTTATTTGATAAAATCCAACACCAAGAATAGACATTTGAAAGGCAATTTAAAATAAATAAAGAATAGTGAACAACAGGCTGAATAAGTGTACGTTATATGACTCTCATACTCTGGAATGCCCTCCCGGTAACAGTTCGAGAGGCTACCTCAGTAGAAGCATTTAAGTCTCAACTTGAAACTCATTTGAATACTCTAGCCTTTAAATATACCCCCTTTTTAGACCAGTTGATCTGCCGTTTCTTTTCTTTTTCCTCCTCTGTCCCACTCTCTCTTGTGGAGGGGGTCCGGTCCGGTGGCCATGGATAAAGTACTGGCTGTCCAGAGTCGGGACCCAGGATGGACCGCTCGTCCAGAGTCGGGACCCAGGCTGGACCGCTCGTCCAGAGTCGGGACCCAGGATGGACCGCTCGCCTGTGTATCGACTAGGGTCATCTCTGCGCTGCTGACCCGCCTCCGCTTGGGATTGTTTCCTGTTGGCTCCACTATGGACGGGACTCTCGCTACTGTTTTGGATTCACTTCGGACTGGACTCTCACGGTTGTGTTGGATCCACTATGGATTGAACTTTCTCAGTATCATGTCATACCCGCTTGACATCCATTGCTTTCGGTCCCACTTATAAGGGCTCTAACGAGGATGCCGTTGTGGTTTGTGTTGTGGTTTGTGCAGCCCTTTGAGACACAAGTGATTTAGGGCTATATTAATAAACATTGATTGATTGATGACGCATAAATAACCAACTGAGAAGGTCCCCGGTATGTTAACGTAACATATTATGGTAAGTCATTCAAATAACTATAACATATAGAACATGCTATAGGTTTACCAAACAATCTGTCACTCCTAATCAATAAATCCGATGAAATCTTCTTCCTCGATGACGTTTCCAAACAACTCTGCCAACTCCAAAGGTATGCGCCGCTTCATCTTGTCGTTTTCTGCAGCATATTTCACTACGTCCAGCTGGTAATCTGCAGTACATGATTTCCTTTTCCATGCCATTTTTTTTCAGCCCTTCTCAGTTTTTATAAGTTACCGCCAACGATGAAATTATTTATTTTAATAGCTACGGCAGTAGCATTTAGCATATAGCAGTTAGCATTCCATGACCCACAATGCACTTCTGCCATGACCCTCCCCCAGCGAATTCTTATCTGTTGACGTGTGTGTGACGATTGCTGACGTGTGTGTGACGATTGCTGACATTTTCTTTGTCTCTTCCGCGAATGAGAAGGGCTGCACAAAAATATTTTACGGTGGGAGAGGGGTTAGTGCGTCTGCCTCACAATACGAAGTTCCTGCAGTCCTGGGTTCAAATCCAGGCTCGGGATCTTTCTGTGTGGAGTTTGCATGTTCTCCCCGTGAATGCGTGGGTTCCCTCCGGGTACTCCGGCTTCCTCCCACTTCCAAAAGACATGCACCTGGGGATAGGTTGATTGGCAACACTAAAATTGGCCCTAGTGTGTGAATGTGAGTGTGAATGTTGTCTGTCTATCTGTGTTGGCCCTGCGATGAGGTGGCGACTTGTCCAGGGTGTACCCTGCCTTCCGCCCGATTGTAGCTGAGATAGGCGCCAGCGCCCCCCGCGACCCCGAAAGGGAATAAGCGGTAGGAAATGGATGGATGGATGGTGTTAATAATTTCACACATAAATCGCTCTGGAGTATATGTCGCACCCCCGGCCAAACTCTGAAAAAAATTGCGATTTATAATCTGAAAAATACGGTACTTAACCATATTTTTTGGACCATAGGGATTATAAACTGCACAGTTGCAAGTTTTTTGATTATATGTAACATGTTTATGTGTGCTATAGCTATGAGGTTTTTTTCCCCTTGGCCTCAGTCTGAACCCCGTCCCCGGAGTCCAGCCTTTGATTGAATATTTTGTAGTCTTCCTCCCTTCCCCAATACCCCCTGTTTCCCACCTTTTTAAGGGGCGCCGTACGTGGCTGACCCGTTGGCGGTGCTGTTCTTGTCTCCTTGTAATGTATGTCTGCTCTAGTGAGACTGTGTCGAAAACATAATTTCAGTTCTTATATCTGGTTTACGTGTTAAAGGATGGACAATAACAGAAGCACCTTAAACCTTGACCTTAATGAGCGAGTCTATTCAGGTTGATGTTTGGACAAGCGGTGCACCAAATTATAAGGCACGTTTAAAGGAACCCATTCATCCACTCATTTTCTACCACTTGTCCCTTTCGGGGTCGCGGGACAAGTCTACACCCTGGACAAGTCGCCACCTCAACGCAGGGCCAACACAGATGGACAGAACCAGTACTTTTCAAACTGAACATAGTACCATTTTTAATTGGGTCATATTTAAAAAACAATTCCGCATTTTAAACACGTCTTTGTGGTCTACATAACATGTTATGGTGGTTCTTTGGTCAAAATGTTGCATAGATTATGTTTTACAGAGCCGCTTTCTGACCGTCTCTTCAGGATGTGTGGTGGGTGGTCTTATTTACGTGGCTCCACTTCGACATTAGCCACGTATACATGGACAACATTTATGTAATCTGATCATCATTCAGATTACAATATTTCCGTGCACATGGACCCTGAAAAAAATGATCTCATTATTCAGTTCAATTCAGTTTAGTTTTAGTTTATTTCCAACATGCATACAGTATTTAAAGGCTAGCGTATGAAAATTAGTTTGTAAGATGGGACGTAAATACTTCTACTGAGGTAGCATCTCTAACTGTTACCGGGAGGGCATTCCAGAGTACTGGAGCCTGAATAGAAAATGCTATATTGCCCGCAGACTTTTAAAACATTTTTTAAGTGTGACTTATAGTCCCAAAAATACGGTCACGTTACAAGTTATGCTTCGGTTCTGGCTCGGCTCAGAACAATAATTGAAAATGTATATAATTTATTCAAGAGGAGATTGAGGGCAGCAAGAAAAGGTAACACTGCAGTAAAGAGAGGACTGATGTGAGTACTGTAGCGTCCCCAGCAGCAGGTGAGCTTAGTTTAAGTTTCGGACACTTGGAATGTCTCTTGACGAAGTAGTATCTGGTTTTGACTTGTACAAACATATAAGACACATTTAGGAAGTACACACAACTAAACTATAACTATCAATTTGTGTTAAGACATTATTTATCTAAAATCCTTGCCAGAATTACCCGGGCTTTAAATTTCTTATAAGAATAGAGAAGCGATTAGAACACTTCTTGTTTACATGAATAACTTAACTGAATTACCTTAACTACATCAACATTTCTTGGCCTGATGGCTTGAGTCCTAATTAAAGCCCAGGGGCCATCTGTAGCAAGCAGCTTGTTTTTTGTTTTTTTATGGCCCGCGGCATATTCCATAGACAAAATAAACACGTCTTGGATTAGAATATTACAAAAAGAAAGAAAGCACAACTCAATTTTTAGTGTTACTCTTTCCAGCTTCCCTTGTCTGCTACTGAGTGCTGGCTCCTAAATCTGTCCCTGATTGCCAATCAGGACACTCCTGTTCCTGGTGGGTCCTTTGAACAGGGTTAGGTCTTTTTGTTGTATTTTTTATTGATGCTACGCTCACTCCTGTGAATGACATTTCCACTAGTTTAGCTGGTTTATGCGTGGATACTGTTTTTGCTACCACATCGAGAGTATACTTTTCTGTGCAGTCCCTACCTGCACTAGTTTTCTTTTGCATTGATTAAAAAACACTTTTTACCTGCATTCCATCTGACATCGCTGCATCCAGCTGCAACACTTTCAGCTTGTGACACAAAACCCTGTGAAATACCTGAAAACGACGACCTGTGTGTTTTACTGTAAAAAGCAGGGGTCCTCAAACTACGGCCTGCCATCTTCCGCAATCTGGCCCGCGAGATGTTCCAGGTAAAAAAAAAAAAAAAAAAAGCATATATATATGCAGTTGTGGTCAAAAGTTTACATACACTTGTAAAGAACATAATGTCATGGCTGTCTTGAGTTTCTAAAAATTTCTACAACTCTTATTTTTTTGTGATAGAGTGATTGGAGCACATACTTGTTGGTCACAAAAAATATTCATGAAGTTTAGTTCTTTTTTGAACTTATAATGGGTTTACTGAAAATGTGACCAAAACTGCTGGGTCAAAGGTATACATAAAGCAATGTTAATATTTGGTTAATGTCCCTTGGCAAGGTTCACTGCAATAAGTTGCTTGTGGTAGTCATCCACAAGCTTCTGGTTGAATTATTGACCATTCCTATTGACATAATTGGTGCAGTTGAGCTAAATTTGTTGGTTTTCTGACATGGACTTGTTTCTTCAGCATTATAACTCAGGACTTTGAGAAGGCTGTTCTAAAACCTTAATTCTAGCCTGATTTAGCCTTTCCTTTGCCACTTTGGGGTCATTGTCCTGTTGGAACACCCAACTTTGCCCAAGACCCAAACTCCGGTCTGATGATTTTAGGTTGCCCTGAAGAATTTGGAGGTAATCATCATTTTTCATCGTCCCATTTACTCTATGTAAAGAACCAGTTCCATTGGCAGCAAAACAGGCCCAGAGCATAATACTACCACCACCACGCTTGACGGTACGCATGGTGTTCCCGGGATTAAAGGCCTCACCTTTTCTCCTCCAAGCATATTGCTGGGTATTGTGTCCAAACAGCTAAATTTTTGATTAATCAAAGTAATCAATAATAGATTAGTGAAAAAAAAGATATAGATAATATAAATTGATAACAATAAAACATACATTTGCCTGGCCCATGTCCGACTGGGATTCAAACACAGTCCCTATGCTTACAAGCGAATCACTAAAACAGCACGCCACAGATAACATACATGGATATTTTACCAGTATATTCTGATCAGTGACAGAACAGGAAGGGGCTGGGAACATGTCTGCGGTAAAATTTCAAATGAAGCACTCTGTCATAGGCAGCACGGTGGAGGAGGTTTTAGTGCGTCTGCCTCACAATATGAAGGTCCTGGGTTCGATCCTGCGCTCGGGATCTTTCTGTGTGGAGTTTGCATGTTCTCCCCGTGACAGTGTGGATTCCTTTCGGGTACGCCGACTTCCTCCCACCTCCAAAGACATGCACCTGGGGATTCGTTCAATGTTATTTATATAGCCCAAAATCACAAATGTCTCAAAGGACTGGACAAACCACTACGACTACGACATCCTCGGAAGAACCCACATAAGGGCAAGAAAAACTCACACCCAGTGGGCAAGGAGAACGCACACCCAGTGGGACGCCAGTGACAATGATGACTAAGAGAACCTTGGAGAGGACCTCATATGTCCCCCTCCACCCCACCCCCCCAGGGGACCGAAAGCAATGGATGTCGAGAGGGTGCAACATGATACTATGAAAGCTCAATCCATAGTGGCTCCAAGACAGCAGCGAGAGTCCCGTCCACAGGAAACCATCCCAAGCGGAGTCGAATCAGCAGCGTAGAGATGTCCCCAACCGATACACAAGCGAACGGTCCATCCTGGGTCCTGACTTTGAATAGCCAGTACTTGATCCAAGGCCATCGAACCGGACCCCCTCCACGAGGGAGGGGGGGCAGAGGAGAAAAAGAAAAGAAGCGGCAGATCAACTGGTCTAAAACGGAGGTATATTTAAAGGCTAGAGTATACAAATGAGTTTTAAGGTGAGACTTAAATGCTTCTACTGAGGTAGCATCTCGAACTGTTACCGGGGAGGGCATTGCAGAGTACTGATTGGCAACACTAAATTGGCGCTAGTGTGTGAATGTGAGTGTGAATGTTGTCCATCTATCTGTGTTGGCCCGGCGATGAGGTGGCGACTTGTCCAGGGTCTGCCCCGACTTCTGCCTGAATGCAGCTGAGATAGGCTCCAGTGGACCCCCGTGACCCTGAAAGGGACAAGCGGTAGAAAATGGATGGATGACAAGAATTGAAAAAATAAAATGTACATTTTACTCGTGCTTCTTCATACAAAACAGCCTCCCACCCACAGACGCTCACTAGTGTGATCTACATATAAACAGGGGCGGCCCTGGAAGCCTTGTTTTTTGCATTTGGTGTTTCCTGACATATGTGTTTTATGTACATACAGTAGCTCCTATACTAATAAAGAATAACAGAGTATTTGACTCGAGAGCACATAGTCCCTTTTTGCTGTTTCGGTGCAGTTTACGGAACCTTACATTTCCTCCGCTGACATCTGAGGGGAGACATCCAGACCAATAAAAGTGAAGCAGTTATCACCGCCGCCTGCGGCCATGGTGCGCGCACATGAGAGACAGTAGCAGTAGTTGCCCTTTACTGTGGTGCAAATTACATGCAGAAGTGGCATGTCAGACATGTGTGACTGTTGGCCTATGAATACATAGGCAGTAATCAACATTGTTTAAAATGCTCATTTGCATATGCATGCATCATTAATTTTATGCAGATGAGGCGGCGGCGACTGCGCCAGTGCGACTCTCCTTGTAACCCAATAGTATAGCTGTCAGGGGAAGGTTACCACAGGAGGCAAAGTCATTAGTATATTAGTCCCTTCATATAGATTCAGCCCCCCCTTTTGATGATTAATGAACAAGTTGAGCCAACCAACTTTCCAGTTGATGAACGTCCTTTTGTATGCTTTGCCGTGGCAGAATACAGCACACTGAATTACTAAGAGCCCATAGGGAATTCAAGATAAGAAGCTGTCTGAGCGCGTTTGTGCTACAAAACGCATCCCCACATTACGGAAGACCCCAGTTTATCCCTCAAACCATGATTATGTCACTTTTTTTCAATTACCCGCGCACCGCATCGCGCGTCGTTTTTTTTTAAGTGATCATTTATTTTCCTTTGCCGAATGAACATCACCGGCTGATGTGATTTGCATTAGAATGCAATTACGGTATGGTGGACATATCTCCCCGTTAAGATATTCTGTTTCATCTCTTTAATAGCCTCAAAACGAGGACTTGCTCTTGTGGCGCACTCAAAAGCCACAGAGAATTTCAAATGTTTTATCTGGTGGGTTTCTATGAGTAAATACTCTTTTTTTTTTCCTTAACGGGATAGCGATCAAACTCTGCGTGAACTTTGGATGCATAATGCAAGGGAGATGCACGAACACAACTGACGATGCACAAACTGGTTTGAAGATAGGGAGGGGGACAACATCAGTGAGCACCGCAATATTGCTGAATCAAAGCTAGACTTTTGAGAATATATCGAAATATTGCAAAATCCATCCATCCATCCATTTCCTACCGTTTATTACCTTTAGGGTCGCTGTTGCCTATCTCAGCTACAATCGGGCGGAAGGCAGTGTACACCCTGGACAAGTCGCCAACTCATCGCAGGGCCAACACAGATAGACACATTTGACCCAAAAATAATATAGTCGGATCCTTTGCACCCCCATAACATTTTTTTGTTGTTTTTTTCCCCACCATATCATACACTTTTATTACAAGGGCCGTATTAAAGGCCTACTGAAACCCACTACTACCGACAATGCAGTCTGATAGTTTATACATCAATGATGAAATATTAACATTGCAACACATGCCAATACGGCCGATTTAGTTTACTGAATTACAATTTTATATTTCCCGCAGAGTTTCTTGTTGTCACGGACTGTAGAGGACCATTTGCGGCTAAAAGTCGTCTCTTTTCCTCGCGCAATTAAACAGTATTCTGGACATCTGTGTTGCTGAATCTTTTGAAATTTGTTCAATTAATAATGGAGAAGTCAAAGTAGAAAGATGGAGTTGGGAAGCTTTAGCCTTTAGCCATACAAACACACGGAGATTCCTTGTTTAAAATTCCCGGAGATGAAGCTTTACTGTGGATCAGAGCGGTCAAGCTAACGTGGTTCCCGACCACTTGTCAACCGGCAGGTTTCGGTGAGAAAATTGTGGTAAAAAGTCGCCACTTACCGGTCACCAGCTAAGTTTGCGCCGTCCATGCAGCTGCCGTCGACTTCCCTCAGAGACTGGCCTCAAGACAGCCGTGGACACACCCCTCCGACTATCAGGTACTATTTAATCTCACTAAAACACTAGCAACACAATAGAAAGATAAGGGATTTCCCAGAATTATCCTAATAAATGTGTCTAAAAACATCCCAATGCAATCGCCTTTTTTTTTTTTACTTTATTTGTGTATTTTTATTTATTTCTAGTCCTTCGCTTTCAATATCATCATCCACAAATCTTTCATCCTCGCTCAAATTAATGGGGAAATTGTCGTTTTCTCGGTCCGAATAGCTCTTGCTGCTGGAGGCTCCCTTTATAAACAATGTGAGGACGTGATTATATGTAACATGTTTATGTGACGTCATCGTCTGCGACTTCCGGTAAAGGCAAGGCTTTTTTATTAGCGACCAAAAGTTGCGAACTTTATCGTGGATGTTCTCTACTTAATCCTTTCAGCCAAAATATGGCAATATCGCGAAATGATCAAGTATTACAGATAGAATGGACCGGCTATCCCGGTTTGAATAAGAAAATCTCATTCTAGTAGACCCAAATCATTCTATGCGGGTCCTCAATTTGACACATATGGACTAGACCGGGGGTCGGCAACACGCGGCTTTCAAGCCATAAGCGGCTCTTTAGCGCCGCCTTAGTGGCTCTCTCGAGCTTTTTCAAAAATGTATGAAAATGGAAAAAGGAGAGGAAAAAAAAAATGTTTTAGTCCTTTAAGGCACCTTAGTTTGTTTACATGTACAAATTGCTTTGATACTGCCACAGAAAGATGGATTTTGTGCCAGTCCTTCTTTGTCTCTATTTGTCCATCAAATGTTTTATGCTGTGTGTGAATCCACACATTTGAGCTTTGTTGATGTTATTGACTTGTGTGGGGTGCTAATCAGACATATTTGGTCACTGCTTGACTCTAAGCTAATCAATGCTAACATGCTATTTATGCCAGCTGTATGTACATAATGCATCATTATGCCTCATATTGTAGGTAGATTTGAGGTAATTTTATTTGTAGTTTCCATTTCCTTCAACTTGAACACCTTTTGGCCATTTTAAGCCAGTATTTTCCAGGAGTTATCTCACCCTCTGAGAGGCTTCCATTTTAGTCATGTTTTCCAACGTTGCAAAAACGTGTAGAAAAAAATATTACATTTCAGCATTTCTGTCAACAAAGACTTGCATCAGCCTGCCACACATAGTCATTTTGATGGTAGTCTGATATAGCTAATATAGACACACACATCATGTGTTGCCTTCATTATAACACTTATATAAGGCTGTTAATTTTTTGCAGCTCCAGACAGATTTTTTATTTTTTGTCCAATATGGCTCTTTCCACATGTGTAGGTTGCCCACCCATGGACTAGACAATTATCCATCCATCCATTTCCCTACCACTTATCCCTTTCGGACTCGCTCGGGGTGCTGGAGCCTATCTCAGCTACAATTGTGCGGAAGGCGGTGTACACCCTATCATGAGGCACGAGAACTGTTTGCCTCACCTCAGACTTTTTTTCTCTGCCGTTTTAATGGCTGAGAAAAAAAAAAAAAGTCTGAGGTGAGGCAAACAGTTCTCGTGCCTCATGATAGGGTGTATCTCTGCTGTTTTAATGGCTTTGCCCCCCGGTTTAAAGCCTGCACGTTGGAGTTCAACCCGGTGGACGAAAGGGTAGCCTCCCTCCGCCTTCGGGTGGGGGGACGGGTCCTGACTGTTGTTTGTGCCTACGCACCAAATAGCAGTTCAGAGTACCCACCCTTTTTGGGTACACTCGAGGGAGTACTGGAAAGTGTTCCCCCGGGTGATTCCCTTGTCCTACTGGGGGACTTCAACGCTCATGTTGGCAACGACAGTGAAACCTGGAGAGGCGTGATTGGGAAGATTGGCCCCCCGGATCTGAACCCGAGCGGTGTTTTGTTATTGGACTTTTGTGCTCGTCACAGTTTGTCTATTAGAAACACCATGTTTAAACATACGGGTGTCCATATGTGCACTTGGCACCAGGACACCCTAGGCCACAGTTCCATGATCGACTTTGTAGTTGTGTCATCGGATTTGCGGCCTTATGTTTTGGACACTCGGGTGAAGAGAGGGGCGGAGCTTTCTACCGATCACCACCTGGTGGTGAGTTGGCTGCAATGGTGGGGGAGGATGCCGGACAGACCTGGGAGGCCCAAACGCATTGTGAGGGTCTGCTGGGAACGTCTGGCAGAGTCTCCTGTCAGAGAAAGTTTCAATTCCCACCTCCGGAAGAACTTCGAACATGTCACGAGGGAGGTGCTGGACATTGAGTCCGAGTGGACCATGTTCCGCACCTCTATTGTCGAGGCGGCTGATCGGAACTGTGGTCGCAAGGTAGTTGGTGCCTCTCGGGGCGGCAATCCTAATACCCCGTGGTGGACACCAGCGGTGAGGGATGCCGTCAAGCTGAAGAAGGAGTCCTATCGGGTCCTTTTGGCTCATAGGACTCCGGAGGCAGTGGACAGGTACCGACAGGCCAAGCGGTGTGCGGCTTCAGCGGTCGCGGAGGCAAAAACTTGGACATGGGAGGAGTTCGGGGAAGCCATGGAAAACGACTTCCGGACGGCTTCGAAGCGATTCTGGACCACCGTCCGCCGCTTCAGGAAGGGGAAGCAGTGCACTATCAACACCGTGTATGGTGCGGATGGTGTTCTGCTGACCTCAACTGCGGATGTTGTGGATAGGTGGAAGGAATACTTCGAAGACCTCCTCAATCCCACCAACACGTCTTTCTATGAGGAAGCAGTGCCTGGGGAATCTGTGGTGGACTCTCCTATTTCTGGGGCTGAGGTCGCTGAGGTAGTTGAAAAGCTCCTCGGTGGCAAGGCCCCGGGGGTGGATGAGATCCGCCCGGAGTTCCTTAAGGCTCCGGATGATGTGGGGCTGTCTTGTTTGACAAGACTCTGCAGCATCGCGTGGACATCGGGGGCGGTACCTCTGGATTGGCAGACCGGGGTGGTGGTTCCTCTCTTTAAGAAGGGGGACCGGAGGGTGTGTTCCAACTATCGTGGGATCACACTCCTCAGCCTTCCTGGTAAGGTTTATTCAGGTGTACTGGAGAGGAGGCTACGCTGGACAGTCGAACCTCAGATTCAGGAGGAACAGTGTGGTTTTCGTCCTGGTCGTGGAACTGTGGACCAGCTCTATACTCTCGGCAGGGTTCTTGAGGGTGCATGGGAGTTTGCCCAACCAGTCTACATGTGCTTTGTGGACTTGGAGAAGGCATTCGACCGTGTCCCTCGGGAAGTCCTGTGGAGAGTGCTCAGAGAGTATGGGGTATCGGACTGTCTTATTGTGGCGGTCCGCTCCCTGTACAATCAGTGCCAGAGCTTGGTCCGCATTGCCGGCAGTAAGTCGAACACATTTCCAGTGAGGGTTGGACTCCGCCAAGGCTGTCCTTTGTCACCGTTTCTATTCATAACTTTTATGAACAGAATTTCTAGGTGCAGTCAAGGCGTTGAGGGGTTCCGGTTTGGTGACCGCAGGATTAGGTCTCTGCTTTTTGCATATGATGTGGTCCTGATGGCTTCATCTGACCGGGATCTTCAGCTCTCACTGGATCGGTTTGCAGCCGAGTGTGAAGCGACCGTAATGAGAATCAGCACCTCCAAGTCCGAGTCCATGGTTCTCGCCCGGAAAAGGGTGGAGTGCCATCTCCGGGTTGGGGAGGAGACCCTGCCCCAAGTGGAGGAGTTCAAGTACCTAGGAGTCTTGTTCACGAGTGAGGGAAGAGTGGATCGTGACATCGACAGGCGGATCGGTGCGGCGTCTTCAGTAATGCGCAGGTTGTACCGATCCGTTGTGGTGAAGAAGGAGCTGAGCCGGAAGGCAAAGCTCTCAATTTACCGGTCGATATACGTTCCCATCCTGACCTATGGTCATGAGCTTTGGGTCATGACCGAAAGGATAAGATCACGGGTACAAGCGGCCGAAATGAGTTTCCTCCGCCGTGTGGCGGGGCTCTCCCTTAGAGATAGGGTGAGAAGCTCTTCCATCCGGGAGGAACTCAAAGTAAAGCCGCTGCTCCTTCACATCGAGAGGAGCCAGATGAGGTGGTTCGGGCATCTGGTCAGAATGCCACCCGAACGCCTCCCTAGGGAGGTGTTTAGGGCACGTCCAACCGGTAGGAGGCCACGGGGAAGACCCAGGACACGTTGGGAAGACTATGTCTCCCGGCTGGCCTGGGAACGCCTCGGGATCCCCTGGGAAGAGCTGGACGAAGTGGCTGGGGAGAGGGAAGTCTGGGTTTCCTTGCTTAGGCTGTTGCCCCCGCGACCCGACCTAGGATAAGCGGAAGAAGATGGATGGATGGATGGATGGGTTTTAATGGCTCAACCAACACCCAAAACATGTTACTCGCTGCGGCACTTGACTCGCTTACGCCACCGTATGTCTTTGATCAAGAGCGCCCCTATCGTGAGACACCAGAACTGTTTGCCTCACTTCAGAATTTTGTTTCCTTGCCGTTTTGAACGCTCAGCAACACAGCAGACAAGAACGCGCTCTGACGGCACGGCAGACGGAGAGGTTTACAGGGAATTGCGAAAATTCAGCGATTTTGAAGAAAACAATATCCAAATTGGTGAAGCTAAATGAAAATTCAAAACTTACAATTACAAATATTTTATCATTATATATTTTAGTTATTTGCATGATCACAGGTGAGGCACTGCCTCCCCTGACCGCATGTCACTGGTCATTTGCCTACTCAGTGGCGTGGTTAGAGTGTCGCCCTGAGATCGGTAGGTCGTGAGTTCAAATTCCGGCCGAGTCATACCAAATACTATAAAAATGAGACCCATTATCTCCCTGCTCGGCACTCAGCATTAAGGGTTGGAATTGGGAGTTAAATCACCATAAATGATTCCCGGGCGCGGCACCGCTGCTGCCCACTGCTCCCCTCACCTCCCAGGGGGTGATCAAGGGTGATGGGTCAAATGCAGAGAATAAAGCCCCCCCTCCGCCCCCCTTTGCTAGGCTTTGTACAAAAGGCACATACCAATAAATGCCAACTCTTCTACGATGGATCTGATACCAGCAATGTGCAGACCCTTTGTGAAAGAGTCAACTTTTACTCATACAGAAACACAAGAAAAAAGGCTGGTAAAGTCCGTATAAAAGTGGCTGCAGATGATAGTTTCAGTAGTTAACGATCCCCTCCTCTTCCGCCATGCCATGTAAGCCCCCTTTTTGGCTGATGCTTCCCTGAAAAAAGCCGAGGATGACTGGTGGTGACAGCCATGCTCAGAGGAAGATGGTAACAAGATGTGATGCATAACACATGAGAGAGGATGGGGTGTCATTACCGTGGGATGAACAGACTTCATCATGCGCATCAAAAATACATTTCAGATGACACTTATGATGCACATACTTGACGAAAGAATAACAGTCAGCGCCTCGTCACGTGTCCGCCGTGTTCTTTGAGTCATGTTTGTGAGATTAAACTTTTACAAAGTTTTCTTTTAACGTTTAAAATCCGAATATGTTTTGGCCACTGACATTTAAAGGGGAACATTATCACCAGACCTATGTAAGCGTCAATATATACCTTGATATTGCAGAAAAAAGACCATATATTTTTTGAACCGATTTCCAAACTCTAAATGGGTGAATTTTGGCGAATGAAACGCCTCTCTATTATTTGCTCTCGGAGCGATGACGTCACAACGTGACGTCACCTAGGTAGTCAACCGCCATTTTCTCAAACACATTATAAAACATCTAGTCAAATCAGCTCTGTTATTTTCTGTTTTTTCGACTGTTTTCCGTACCTTGGAGACATCATGCCTCGTCGGTGTGTTGCCGGAGGGTGTAACAACTCGGTCAGGTTACGGATTCAAGTTGATTTACTTAGAATTTGCATCGATTAGCACGCCGTGCTAATCGATACTAACATGCTATTTAGGTTAGGTGTATGTATATTTGCATCCAGCCTTTCCCTCCACCCACATTTAATGCCAAACAAACACTTACCAATCGACAGATTTAAGTTACTCCAGTGTCACAAGATGCGAAAGTCCCGATCGTTTGGTCTGCACATTTTACCAGCGATGCTAAGACAGACATGGCGGAATAGCGTCAATAACTATTCGCTCAATAGCTTCAGTTTCTTCTTCAATTTCGTTTTCGCTATCTGCCTCCATACTCCAACCATCCGTTTCAATACATGCGTAATCTGTTGAATCGCTTAAGCCGCTGAAATCCGAGTCTGAATCCGAGCTAATGTCGCTATATCTTGTTGTGCTATCCGCCATGTTGTTTGTATTGGCATCACTAGATGACATCACAGGAAAATGGACGGTGAATTTACAGACAGCGAAAATCAGGCACTTTAAGGCCTTTTTTCGGATATTCCACGATGGCTAAAATTTTGAAAAAAACTTCGAAAAGTAAACTAAGCCACTGGGAACTGATTTTTATTGGTTTTAACCCTTCTGAAATTGTGATAATGTTCCCCTTTAATTGATTCGTGCCAGGGTTCAACTGCACCCATCATTAACACAACCTTCCGGAAGGCATCCAACTTGTTTTCATTGAGGGACAAAATAAAGAAATACATCTTTATTCCATCCATCCATTTTCTACCGCTTGTCCCTCTTGGGGTCGCTGGCGCCTATTTGAGCTGCATTCGGGCGGTAGGCGGGGAAGACCCTGGAGAAGTCGCCAGCTCATTGCAGATACATCTTTAAGTAATTACTTAAATGGAAATAAACACATAATACGTTATTAAGTGTCATTATTATTTTTTTATAAATATAAAGTACATTTAATGATTTAATCATTTAATGATTCCATTTTAATTTATTATCGATGTCATTATTTCATGGTTTAGTTAACTATTTCATGGTTTAAGCCATGTCCAAACGGACATGGATACTTAGTCATTCAATCAACGTGTATTTATATTTTCCTTAATTACAAGTGTCTCAAAGGGCTGCACAAGCCAAGACAACATCCTCGGCTCAGATCCCACATCAGGGTAAGAAAACACTCAACTCATTGGGCTGCAATGAGAAACCTTGGTGGGGATTGCAGATGTGGGGGACCCCCACCCGCTGGGCAACCGGTGCAATGGACGTTGAGTGGATCTAGTTGATAGTGTGGGAGTCCAGTCCGTAGTGGGGCCAGCAGGAGATCATCTTGAGTGGAGACAAGTCAGCAGCTGATCCAAGTATTCATTAAGTACCACCATGACATTGAAATGCAGTGGTGTAGTAGACCCAAGTATTCATCACGTACCACCATAATCACATTAAATACAGTAGTGTAGTAGACCTAAGTATTCATTAAGTCCTACTATAATGACAACATTAAATACAATAGTGTAGTAGACCTAAGTATTTATTAAGTACCACCATAATGACAACATTAAAAAACAGTAGTGTAGTAGATCCAAGTATTCATTAAGTACCACCATGACATTGAAATACAGTAGTGTAGTAGACCCAAGTATTCATCACGTACCACCATAATCACATTAAATACAGTAGTGTAGTAGACCTAAGTATTCATCAAGTCCTACCATAATGACAACATTAAATAAAGTAGTGTAGTATACCCAAGTATTCATTAAGTACCACCATAATGACAACATTAAAATTCAGTAGTGTAGTAAACCCAAGTGAACGGAGTATGCTGAGCACATCGCGGAGCCTGGCTAGCAGGTTGTAAATTGTCTATGAAAAAATACGCGGGCTAATTTGTTAGCTGCCTCAACGTTGGCGCAAAACACATTATTTATTGCATATATATTGTTTTACTTACCGGATTCGGACTGCAGTGCAGTCACCGAGGTGCCAGGCTGGGCGTCCGCGCCGGAACCAGAGGAAGAGGCAGAGGAGGACGGTCGGCACAGCGCGTCGAAGACGGGACACGCATTTATTTGTACTCCATTAACTCTTAGTCATTAAGTAGCACCATGACATTAAAATACAGTAGGGTAGTAGACCTAAGTATTCATTAAGTACCACCATAATGACAACATTAAAATACAGTAGTGTAGTAGACCCAAGTATTCATCAAGTACCACCATAATCAAATCAAATATAGTAGTGTAATAAACCCAAGTATTCATTAAGTCCTACCAAAATGACAACATTAAAAACAGTAGTGTAGTAGACCCAAGTATTCATTAAGTACCACCAAAATGACAACATTAAAATACATTACTGTACTAAAGCTAAGTATTCATTAAGTACCACCATAATGACAACATTAAAATACAGTAGTGTAGTAGACCTAAGTATTCATCAAGTACCACTATAATGACAACATTAAATTACAGTAGTGTAGTAGACCTAAGTATTCATCAAGTACCACTATAATCAAATTAAATACAATAGTGTAATAGACCCAAGTATTCATTAAGTCCTACCTTAATGACAACATTAAAAACAGTAGTGTAGTAGACGTAAGTATCATTAAGTACCACCATAATGACAACATTAAAATACAGTAGTGTAGTAGACCTAAGTATTCATCAAGTACCACTACAATGAAATTAAATACAATAGTGTAATAGACCCAAGTATTCATTAAGTCCTACCATAATGACAACATTAAAAACAGTAGTGTAGTAGACCTAAGTATCATTAAGTACCACCAAAATTATAACATTAAAATACAGTAGTGTAGTAGACCTAAGTATTCATTAAGTACCACCATAACGACAACATTAAAATACAATAGTGTAGTAGACCCAAGTATTCATCAAGTACCATCATAATCACATTAAATACAGTAGTGTAGTAGACCTAAGTGTTCATTAAGTACCACCATAATGACAACATTAAAATACAATAGTGTTGTAGACCCAAGTATTCATCAAGTACCACCATAATCACATTAAATACAGTAGCGTAGTAGACCTAAGTTTCCATTAAGTACCACCTTAACGACAACATTAAAATACAGTAGTGTAGTAGTCCTAAATATTCATTAAGTACCACCTTAACAACAACATTAAAATACAGTAGTGTAGTAGACATAAACATGCATTAAGTACCACCACAATAACATTAAAATACACGTGTTTTGGCAGCTTATGAGGCGTTTTTTTTCCTTAAAAGTTTTAGTCATATTCCAAATTGTATGGCTTCAGAAGTACCACTGTCGAGGACGGTCAACACATGTTACCTGGCTAGAACTGGAACATTTTTGAAATTATTTTTTATTAATTTTTAAATCTGTTTGCTAAAAAAAAATATATATATATATAAAAATACTTTCCTCAAATGGAAGACCTGTGCATGTGTAATTATTTCCAATGTTGCTTAAGAAGTGCCTATTTTTGTATTTCCTGTTTTCCAGTGCTGATATTCCCTTGTTGAAACCTCCGAGGCTATCCACAAGTCTGCTGGGAGGATGCTGGGAAATTAGAGACAGTGGCACAAAAAAAAAATGTGCTGAGCTCTTAAAAATGAGAGTAGTAGTAGATCGAGGGCAATAATGTTTCCCTCTGCTTGCCTGTTAGCTAACAAAAATGCTTACATAAAATGAGAGAAAATAAGCAAGCGCTCTAATCAATATTTGATGTAGCAGCTCAGGCAGGCTAGTGTAGTGAGGAGGGAAAACAGGGAAAAAATGAAAAACACATTGCATTCATGCAGTGCAGTGATTATTATTATTCTGTCTGATAAGAAGAGATACAAATAGAGATGAGTACAATGATACAGCATGTCTATTTTGGGGATTATACCTGAGGAAATCCCACGGAGAGATGCTCAGAAGAATTCATGGTGGTCATGTACAATATGTGTCTGCGCTCGTTCCCCATTTTAGCACCAACTGTATGACTTTAACATGCATACTCAAATAATCGATCGGCCAAAAGAGTAATAGCCCTTTCATGGAAAAAATAAATATTGAAAAACAAGAACAGGTAGATCCACATCTCCTGTGGCTACTACTAGGATATTGGGGATGTATCGATAAACAGTAATAAAGCTAACCACAATAAAACTCCGGGTGATTGCTTTTACCGTTTTAAATTAAAATGATCAAATAAACCATGCTTGATGAATGCACTTTGGTAAACATATGGAGAGCCTGGTGCTAAAATGCTAACATCAAAACAAGACGCATTTATTTCCTCATAAAGAAACAACATGGCCCAGTCTAAACTTTTATAAAGCCGTTGTTTTCTGAGCAACTATGATATTGGCTTACTGATGTTGGTAACAGTTAGAGATGCTACCTCAGTAGAAGCATTTAAGTCCCATTTCAAAACTCATTTGTGTACTATAGCTTTTAAATAGTCCCCCTTTTTAGACCAGTTGATCTGCTTTTTCTTTTCTGTCTGCCCCCCTGTCCCTTGTGTGTGGGGGTGGGCACAGGTCCGGTGGCAATGGATGAAGTGCTGGCTGTCCAGAGTCGGGACCCGGGGTGGACCTGCTGGCCCCACTATGGACTGGACTCTCACTATTATGTTAGATCCACTATGGACTGGACGTTCACAATATTATGCTAGACCCACTTGATGTCCATTGCACCGGTCTCCCCTAGAGATGGGTGGGGGTTCACCTACATCTGCGGTCCTCTCCAAGGTTTCTCATTGTCATCCCACTGGGTTGAGTTTTTCATTGCCCTGATGTGGGATCTCAACCGAAGAAGTCGTTGTGGCTTGTGCAGCCCTTTGAGACACTTGTGATTTAGGGCTATATAAATAAACATTGATTGGTTAACATGGTTCTATACTCAGAAGAATACTAGACAAGAGGTGTTTTTACGGAGCATTCAACACCCGCCAGAAACAGAAAATAAAAATAATATATTGTATTTGCCTTAGTGTGAGTGTGAATGTTGTCTGTCTATCTGTGTTGGCCCTGTGATGAGGTGGCGACTTGTCCTGGGTGTACCCCGCCTTCCGCCTGATTGTAGCTGAGATAGGCGCCAGGGCCCCCCGCGACCCCAAAAGGGAATAAGCGGTAGACAATGGATGGATGAATATTGTATTTGTTATGCATTTTTCATTTAAATACATCTTAAAGTGTTACATTAAAAATCAATATCAGAAAACTGTCAGACCTATTTAACATTTAAAACTACACTGAAACAGTGGTTGAAAACAAATCAGACATGCACGCACAATTACATTATTCTCATGTTTTTTTGTTTGTTTATTGTTTGCTTTACTTTTTTTTTGTCGATGGTCTGTGTTTATGGTATGCTTGTAATGTGTAACGTTTTGTTATTTGTTTATTTTTTTGTATCATGACCTGTTGAATTTTACAGTATTAACCTGCCTCAGGACAACGAATGAAAAATTAGCTATTGTGCTAACTCCGGCATATTTACATTGTTGCTCGATGTTGATGAATATGCATTATCCAAATTCAAATAAATGAACAATAAAAGCTAAGCCATTAATAAACTACTTAGACCCAACATTATTATTGAAGCATCGGGAACGCAAGACATCCACAATCGTGGGTTTTCTAACAGTGTGTTCATTTATTTTATTTATTTAAAGACCTACTGAAATGAGATTTTCTTATTTAAACGGGGATAGCAGGTCCATTCTATGTGTCATACTTGATCATTTCGCGATATTGCCATATTTTTGCTGAAAGGATTTAGTAGAGAACACCCACGATAAAATTAGCAAATGGAGAAAAGCCCTGCCTCTACCAGAAGTCGCAGGCGATGACGTCACATGTTGATGGCTCCTCGTATATTCACATTGATTTTAATGGGAGCCACCAACAAAAAGTGCTTTTCGGACCGAGAAAACGACAATTTCCCCATTAATTTGAGCGAGGATGAAAGATTCGTGTTTGAGGATATTGATAGTGACGGACTAGAAAAAAAAAAAAACGCGATTGCAGTTGCGTTGCATTGAGACGGATTCATATGTTTTTAGAGACATTTACTAGGATAATTCTGGGAAATCCCTTATCTTTCTATTGTGTTACTAGTGTTTTAGTGATTTTAACAGTACCTGATAGTTGGAAGTGTACGTCCACGGCCGGGTGTTGACGTGCAGTGTCTCGGGGAAGTCGACGGCAGCTGTACGGGATGCGCAAACTCAGCTGATATCCGGTAAGAAGCGACTTTTTAAACACAATTTTCTCACCGAAACCTGCTGGTTGACATTCGGTCGGGATCCATGTCCGCTGTGATCCATAGGAAAGTTTCAACTCTGTGAATTTTAAACAAGGAATCACCTTGTGTTTGTGTGGCTAAAGGCTAAGGCTTCCCAAGTCCATCTTTCTACTGTGACTTCTCCAATATTAATTGAACAAATTGCAAAAGATTCAGCAACACAGATGTCCAAAAAACTGTAAATTATGCCGTTAAAGCAGACGACTTTTAGCTGTGTGTGTGTGCAGCGCTCATACCTCCTAAAAAACCGTGACGTCTTGCGTACACGTCATCATTACACGGCATTTCGAAGACGAAACTCCCAGGATATTTAAAATTGTAATTTAATAAACTAAAAAGGCCGTATTGGCATGTGTTGCAATGTTAATATTTCATCATTGATATATAAACTATCAGACTGCGTGTTGGGTAGTAGTGGGTTTCAGTAAGCCTTTAAAGAAATAACTTTGTCAAAAAATTTCAGTGTGTTTATAAGTCATTTTTGAGCACAGTCAACAATACCAAAATAATAATGGTCACCGTGATCATTTTGGTCAACGTGTTATGACATTGTAATATCGTTACAGTCCATATAGGTACCTTTCGCATTTGAAACAATACTCAATCCGTTACCTGGGAATTGAAACTGGTACTCAACGGTACCAATTTTCAGTACTTTTGTTGATCACTTCTCATGGTAAACTTGTTTATCTTCCACGGCACAGTGGTTAGAAATCACTGTCAATAAATCAATCGATCAAAGTTTATATATATAGGCCTTAATCACAAGTTTCTCAGATCCCACATCAAGGCAAGAAAAAACTAAACCCAATGGGATACAATGAGAAAACTTGGAGAGGACTGCAGATGTGGGGACTTGCTCTCCGGGCAACTGGTGCAATTGACGTCGAGGGGATCTAGTTAATAGTGTGAGAGTCCAATCCAGAGTGGATCTAGTTAAGAGTGTGAGAGTCTAGTCCATAATGGGGCCAGCAGGGGATCATCTTGAGTGGAGACAAGTCAGCAGCCCAGAGATGTCCCCAACTGGTGCACAGATGAGTGGTACACCCCGGATTGTAACGATGTGTCACTTCATTTCTGTTAGTTTTTTGTGTTTTTGTATTTACTTCCGGTTCAGTGCTCTTATTTTGTTGTATTTCCTGTTTTTATTCACGGAGCACTATTTTTCTCTTTTCGTTGATTGGCAGCGGTTCACACCTGCTGTCAATCACACCAGTGTCTATTTATGTCTCACTCGAGCACTCCTCAGTGCTCGATGATAATATTATGTTGAGAACGTTTATCTGCACGACTGCTTTATGTTTGCTTTTGTTATTTTCTTTTGTGTATTAAATTCATCTTACCTCCACGCAACTCTCCTGGATTCTTGCATACTCGGGGACACACAACTGCAGCCATGCGACATCCCAACAGTATCATCGAGCCAGAAGAAAGTGTCCTCGCGAGAATCCCTGTCGGCAATCCTCAGCCGACGTTCTGGACCGCACAATTCCTGGAGGACTTGAAGGCCAGGTTTGTGCGGTCCCAGCCAACAGATGCGGACCCTCTCCCCGCGGCAACGCCACCGGCTTCGGCTCTCCGACCGGCGCGTCCCCCGCCGCCATCTTTCCTCTCGGCTCGACGGCTGACTACGGCTCTCCGACCAGCACGTCCGCCACTTCCTGCATGCCTCGCGGCTCCCGCGGCAACGCTACCGGCTACGGCTCACCGACCGGCGCGTCCTCCGCCGCCATCCTTCCTCTCGGCAACGCTGCCGGCTACGTCTCACCGACCGGCGCGCCCACCTCCTCCTTCACGTCTCGCGGCTCCTGCGGCTCCGTCGCCTACTGCGGCTCTCCGACCGGCACGTCCGCCGCCGCCATCCTTCCCGTCGTCTGCTGAGCTGCTTCTCCCTGCTCCTACGCAGCTTCCAGCGGCTGCTCCCCGGCTGCTCTTTCTGCCAGCTCCCGCTCTCTTTTTTGGATCGCCGAGAGCTCCAGTGGAGCCCACAGTGAGGTCACTTTTGTCCTCCTGCTGGGACTCGGCGCGGGACGTGTCTTCGTCCCTCTTCCTGGCCTCCTCCCGCCCGTCCCTGGTTTTCGCACCGGGGGACGCCGACGAGCAGGCATGTCTTCCCGCAAGTGTGGACGGTTTCTGGCAGCCGCCTAGTGGAGGGGGGCCCACAATACACTGCGGTGCAGCCAGGCACACACTGCTGTCATCCCCGCCAGCGTCTCCTTCCACGGAGACATCTACGTCCCTGGCGGGCTTTCGCCTAGCCCCAACGCCGGCTCCACGCCGAGCCCCAACGCCGGCTCCACGCCGAGCCCCAACGCCGGCTCCACGCCGAGCCCCAACGCCGGCTCCACGCCGAGCCCCAACGCCGGCTCCACGCCGAGCCCCAACGCCGCCAAGAGCAGCACCACGCCGGGCTTCGTCACCGCCGGCATCCGCTATTCCTCGGCCAGCATTTGCTGCTCCTCGCCCGGCGTCATCTGCCGCTTTCACGCCGCCGATGACATCTGCAACAATCACGCCTCCGATGACGCCTGCCGCTTCAACGCCGCCGATGACGTCTGCCGCTTTCACGCCGCCGATGACGTCTGCCGCTTTCACGCCGCCGATGACGTCCGCCGCTTTCACGCCGCCGATGACGTCCGCCGCTTTCACGCCGCCGATGACGTCCGCCGCTTTCACGCCGCCGATGACGTCCGCCGCTTTCACGCCGCCGATGACGTCCGCCGCTTTCACGCCGCCGATGACGTCCGCCGCTTTCACGCCGCCGATGACGTCCGCCGCTTTCACGCCGCCGATGACGTCCGCCGCTTTCACGCCGCCGATGACGTCCGCCGCTTTCACGCCGCCGATGACGTCCGCCGCTTTCACGCCGCCGATGACGTCCGCCGCTTTCACGCCGCCGATGACATCTGCCACTTCCACGCCGTTGATGACGCCTGCGGTTTCCACGCCGCCGGTTACGTCTTCTGCTTCCCGGCCTGCTTCAGCGCGCCCGCTTCTACGTCGGCCGTGGATGTGGCCGTGCCCTGCGCACTCTCCTCTTTTTCGGCCAGTGATTTGGCCGTTCCCTGGCCGCCCGCCTCGCCAGTTCCAGCGGCGCTCTACGCGGCGCCGCCACCTGACTTTCCCTCGCTGGCTGCGGGGACACGAGGTTTGGCAACCCTCCACCAAATCCTCCCTCCACCCTCCCTTACATTTTGGACTTTTTTCCATTTTTTTTTCTTTCCCAGGGAACATCTGGTATCTGTTCCTTGAGGGGGAGGTCCTGTAACGATGTGTCACTTCATTTCTGTTAGTTTTTTGTGTTTTTGTATTTACTTCCGGTTCAGTGCTCTTATTTTGTTGTATTTCCTGTTTTTATTCACGGAGCACTATTTTTCTCTTTTCGTTGATTGGCAGCGGTTCACACCTGCTGTCAATCACACCAGTGTCTATTTATGTCTCACTCGAGCACTCCTCAGTGCTCGATGATAATATTATGTTGAGAACGTTTATCTGCACGACTGCTTTATGTTTGCTTTTGTTATTTTCTTTTGTGTATTAAATTCATCTTACCTCCACGCAACTCTCCTGGATTCTTGCATACTCGGGGACACACAACTGCAGCCATGCGACATCCCAACACGGATATCGACTTTGAACAGCTAGCGCTGCATCTGTGGTCACCTAATAACCTCTCCATGCAAGAGAGAGCAGAGCAGAAAAGAGACGGCAGATCAACTGGTCTAAAAGAGGGGTCTATTTAAAGGCTAGTGTATACAAATGAGTTTTACGATGAGGACATAAATGCTTCTACTGAACTACCGAACTCAGGAGGATGCCTGGTAAGACATGTTGTGGTTGTCTATGATCGTGCACTGCAGGCAAAACAAATCAAGCTTTATAAATACAATTTAACTGGAATAAACCTTTAAACAGCGAGCATGTTGGTATACAAGTGTGAATCCGCTACAAAGTTTTCCCCGATAGGTGGTACTCTCAAAGTTCGATATAATGCGATAATCTATAAAACACGACCATGCAATCGACCGCAAATTTGTGGTGGTTGGTAGACTGGGGTTTAGGAGTGGCTAACGAGCTAAATCTGTTATGCCACTCAGGCAGTTTGTAGGGTTCAGTCATAACTGCCCTGTATTTTGACCCAAAAAAAGAAAAATGTCACACCCACTATACTGTGCAAATGAAAAATTATCGTTAATTCCAGACTATTTGAATCTTGCGGTTTATATAATAGTGCAGCTAATTTACGTGTTTTTCTTCTCTGATGGCCATCAGGCACATAATTGTTATAGAACCCAAGCAAAGACATTGGGAAGGTGTGTTATTGTTTAAGCTATGGCGCCATCTTTTGGACATGTTCACTCACTGCAGGTGCTTTCAGGGGAATGTCCACGGTATTTCCTTTCGTTTACAGCTTTCAACCGAAAGTACAAATGCCGTTCAGTCTTGTCGTCTCCATTGCGTTTCTACTCGTGTGGATTCTTTATTGATCACGCTAAATAAAATAGCGTTTGTAAGTTTTACAATAAAATAAAAACAATTTTGCCTTACTAAACCGTCCCATGTGTAAACATTTACAAAATTGTTCCGTTTAAATAACTCGTATCACAACATATATATCTGCGTCTTATAATCCGATGCACTTAATATATGTGAAAAAAAATATCCATCCATCCATTTCCTACCACTTGTCCTTTTCGGGGTCGCGGAGGGTGCTGGAGTCTGTCTCAGCTGTATTTAAAAAAAATTAGTCAGTGCAGCTGACACAGTATTACCTTCCGTTTAAAGCTTTTAACCGGAAGTACCAATGCCGTTCCGTCTTGTAGTCTCCATTGCGTTGCTACTCGTATGGATTCTTTTTTGATCACGCTTAACAACATTTGTAAGTTTTACAGAAAAACACAAACAATTCTTACTTACTAAACCGTCCCATGTGTGATGTCTGTAGGAGTCGTTTCATGCACATTTGTACATGCCATCATAATGTAATCAAGCTAGCATCGTTAGCATTAGCTTATACACTAACACGTTTAGAAGTGTCTCTGTTAGTATTATTAACTTACAATGGCATTCTTTTTGTATTGTTTCCGTTTTGTCAATTCAGGTAAACGTCACTGTGGATGTATTGAGTCTGTTTAGCTGCTTGACGAGCTAGCTTTTGCAGCTAGTGGGTCCGTGACGCTGGCTTCTGTTTTGTTTGGTCAGCTGTTTTACTGCTGTTACATGTACCGTTTCAAAACAATTAAGGCAGTGGTGTCAAACGTAGGCCTGATTTTTATCCGGCCCGCAGGATGAGTTTGCTAAGTTTAAAAATGAGCCGACATTTTTGACTGAAAGAAACCGCTGTTGTAAATGTGCTCACTAGATGTTGGAATAGCAATTATTTGTATCTTTGTAGAATATGCTATATCTGTAAAAAAAAACAAAAAAACATAAACCACACGATGTTAGTACATCTTGTAATTTTTTTATCTTAATAAATTGAAAAATTAACACCGATGACTGATAATTATCGTCACATTATTTATTCAGAAAGTATGAATTACGACAAATAAAGTATATATATACCATTAACCGCAACATGTAAGTGTAAATAAAAAAAACAATAACATTATGATTTGTACATTTTCAGAATGTGCTTGTTCTATTTTTAAACGAACAAACAAACACAAAATCTGAAGTTGTCTTTATATTTAAGTTATCGTGCTGTAATTTTACCGGTCCGGCCCACTTAGGAGTAGATTTATCTCCATGTGGCCCCCCGATCTAAAATGAGTTTGACACCCCTGAATTAAGGTATGTAAATAAACATATACAAAATCGTTCTTTTTAAATAACCCATAACACAACATACAGTGGGGCAAAAAAGTATTTAGTCAGCCACCGATTGTGCAAGTTCTCCCACTTAAAATGATGACAGAGGTCTGTCATTTTCATCATAGGTACACTTCAACTGTGAGAGACAGAATGTGAAAAAAAATACAGGAATTCACATTTTGGGAATTTTAAAGAATGTATTTGTAGTTGAGTTATATCAAAAAGTTCTATTTTGGTTTCATCCATGTATCCAATTTGGTAAAAACTCAACTCGTCGTGTTTGGAGGAAGAAGAATACTGAGTTGCATCCCAAGAACACCATACCTACTGTGAAGCATGGGGTTGAAAACATCATGCTTTTGGGCAGTTTTTCTGCTAAGGGGACAGGACAATTGATCCGTGTTAAGGAAAGAATGAATGGGGCCATGTATCGTGAGATTTTGAGCCAAAACCTCCTTCCATCAGTGAGAGCTTTGAATGGTTGACCTAGACTTATTTTCCACCATAATTTACAAATAAATTATTTAAAATTCCTACAATGTGAATTCCTGGATTTTTTTTCACATTCTGTCACTCACAGTTGAAGTGTACCTATGATGAAAATTACAGACCTCTGTCATCCTTTTAAGTGGGAGAACTTGCACAATCGGTGGCTGACTAATTACTTTTTTGCCCCACTGTATACATCTACGTCTTATAGTTCGATGCAGCTAATATGTGTACAGAAAAATACATATTTTACAATTTTGTCAGTGCAGCTGATTTACCTGTACGCAAATGTCCGTAAAATACGTTATGTAATCAAGTCACCGCTCTGTACTAAATATAACATATCCGGTGCATGTAAAAAAGCCCCACCCAGTGAGTCACTAGCACCCTGTCCACTGTCGCAGTCCGCCCTCCTCTCCATGTCACTGTCCAAATTCTCCCTCCCTGCTCAATGTTCCATGACAACAAGGTGAGGCGGACAGCAGAGGTTAGGCTGAACAGCTGCTTCCTGGGTTGGAAATTCCAGCCATTGAGGGCCATCTGTCTATATGTTCACTGATGTATGTGGGAGCCATCTATCAGGCTGCGAGCCCTGCAGCTGCCGGGGCCGTCACAAGCACAGCCTGCCACTCGCCCGCCCGCCCGCCCGCCCGTCCGCCTGCTTCCCTGTCTGCTCCCGAGCTCAAGCCCAATACAATAAGATCTCCTCCTTCACTTTGTGACACACAGAATAGGCTGATTTGATTAAGTCCTGGGCTCTCATTATGTTAGGTAGGGGTGTAGAATTTCAATGATAATCCATAATGCATGACCGGGTTGGTGGTGGTGGTGGTGGTGGGTGGGGTGGAGGGGGGTGTGCTTGTTGCCATAGTGACATAAATTCAAGGTTACCGGTGCAGACGCATAATTGGGTGCGCATTGAGCGCTGAAGAGGTGCTGTTAAAATTCCCCTCATGAAAGTGAAGCATCAATCATGCTGTCGCAGATTGCAGAAGTACTCATAATCAGACGAAATGCCGGGCGTTGAGAGAAAAACGTCACAACAGGACACCCGCTTCCT
The DNA here is from genome assembly GCF_033978795.1 of Nerophis ophidion. Classification (NCBI taxonomy): domain Eukaryota; kingdom Metazoa; phylum Chordata; class Actinopteri; order Syngnathiformes; family Syngnathidae; genus Nerophis; species Nerophis ophidion. The sequence goes on along the minus strand of NC_084613.1, from coordinate 66,767,899 downwards.
GCTCTTTGGAAAAGTAATCAAAACATCACAAACAACTTAACATGTAGGCTCCGTCGCTGTCCAATGACAACCTTGCGTGTCTGATTTTGAGCATCCCTGCAAAAGTGAAAGATTGATTAATCGGGTCTGGAAAGCAATTTATTTAAAATGTTAAAATGGAGCGACGTGCTCGGCTGCAGCCAGCAGAGGCGCTGTCGACTCAAGACTTGAGGCGTAATGAAATAAGTCAATTAAGAAAATGTTGACTCCATTTGTACAGAATAGGGTTGTACGGTATACCGGTATTAGTACAGTACCGCGATACTGATGAATAATTTTAGGTACTTTATCGCCTCTGAAAAATACCGGTCCCTCTTCCGGGATGCCTCAATATAAACAAACAAACGCCATTGGTGGATTTATACCTAACATCCACTGTAATGATACTAAGTACAATAGCGTATAGCAGTGGTTCTTAACCTTGTTGGAGGTACAGAACCCCACCAGTTTCATATGCACATTCACCGAACCCTTCTTTAGTGAAAAATAAAATGGTTTTTTTTTCAAATTCAAGACAAAGTTATATGTTTTTGGTAACACTTTAGTATGGGGGAACATATTCTAAGTAACAAACACTTAATTTACAGTTATTTCGACACTAGGGAACATAATCTAAGTAATAAAGACTTCATTTAGAGTTATTTGGTTAGGGTTAGGGTCAGGATTAGAGGGTTAGGGTTTTAATAAGGCTATGCCGAATAAGGCATTAATTAGTACTTAATGACTAGTTAAGAGCCAATATGTTACTGATTTGCATTTTAATAAGCTACTAATTAATGCTGAATATGTTCCCCATACTAAAGTGTTACCATGTTTTTTTTTACTGGTGCACAAAATCAACCGTGCATGAACATCACCTTGTTCAAACAACAAAATTAAGACAGTGCATGCACTCACAACAAATTACACACCTGCAAATCGGTCAGCTGTTGCCGTATCTGTAATATGCCAACAGGGAGAAGTTTGTATTTACACGAAGAGTCGGGTGTGTTTTGATCTCCGCCGAACCCCTAAAGTCGACTCACCGAACCCCTAGGGTTCGATCGAACCCTGGTTAAGAACCACTGGCGTATAGTCAATACTACTATGATATGAACGATATATTGATATTTTTTAGCATCACAACATTTTATTTAGTTTTTTAAAAATGTATATTCTGTTTATAAAATCAGGAAATAGGTCCCCAGACACATGAGGGCTTTGAATATGAAGAATGTCTGATCCTGTAACTACTTGGTATCAGATTGATACCCAAATTGCCGGTATCATCCAAAACTAATGTAAATATCAAACAACAGAAGAATATGTGATTATTAAATTTTAACAGAAGTGTAGATGGAACATGTTAAAAGTGAAAGTAAGCAGATATTTACAGTAAAATAAGAAGTAGAAGAATAATTCATTTTCTACCACTTGTTTGATTGGTACTTTGATTGGTACTTTTATTAGTAGATTGCACAGTTCAGTACATATTCCGTACAATTGACCACTAAATGGTAACACCCCAATAAGTTTTTCAACTTGTTTAAGTCGGGGTCCACGTTAATCAATTCATGGTACAAATATATACTATCAGCATAATAGAGTCATCACACAGGTTAATCATCTGAGTATATACATTGAATTATTTACATTATTTACAATCCGGGAGGTGGGATGAGGAGCTTTGGTTGATATCAGTACTTCAGTCATCAACAATTGCATCAACAAAGAAATGGACATTGAAACAGTGTAAGTCTTACTTAGTAGGATATGTACAGCCAGCAGAGAACATTGTGAGTTCAGATAGCATAAGAACATGTATATACATTAGAAATACATTTGATTATTTACATTAGGTTATTTATAATCTGGGGAGATGGGATGTAAATGGAGGAGGGTATTAGTAAAGGGTTGAAGTTGTCTGGAGTTGTTGATTTAGAGCGGTTTTGAAGGAGGATAGAGATGCACTTTCTTTTACACCTGTTGGGAGTGCATTCCACATTGATGTGTCGTAGAAAGAGAATGAGTTAAGACCTTTGTTAGATCGGAATCTGGGTTTAACGTGGTTTGTGGAGCTCCCCCTGGTGTTGTGGTTATGACGGTCAATTACGTTAAGGAAGTAGTTTGACATGTACTTCGGTATCAGAGAGGTGTAGCGGATTTTATAGACTAGGCTCAGTGCAAGTTGTTTTACCCTGTCCTCCACCCTGAGCCAGCCCACTTTGGAGAAGTGGGTTGGAGTGAGGTGTGATCTGGGGTGGAGGTCTAAAAGTAACCGGACTAGTTTATTCTGGGATGTTTGGAGTCTAGATTTGAGGGTTTTGGAGGTGCTGGGGTACCAGGAGGTGCAAGCGTAATCAAAAAAGGGTTGAATGAGAGTTCCCGCTAGATAGATCATTAATAATGTTGACAAAATAATAGAATGATAAATGACACAATTAATGTATCAAAATTTACTTTAAAGATTGAAAGTTGCAATCAATCCCATGTGGGTGCTCAGCATTGTCTGGGCCCGGAACCACCGACGGGATCGGCGCCTATGCCTTGGACAAGTCGCCACCTCATCACAGGGCCAACACAGATAGACAGACAACATTCACACTCAGATTCACACACTAAGGCCAATTTAGTGTTGCCAGTCAACCTATTCCCAGGTGGATGTCTTTGGAGGTGGGAGGAACCCGGAATACCCGGAGGGAACCCAAGTAGTCACGGGGAGAACATGCAAACTCCACACAGAAAGACCCCGAGCCCAGGATCAAACCCTGGACCTTCGTATTGTGAGGCACTTGTACTAACCCCTGTTTAACGGTTCATATTTGACATCATATTTTTCAGTAATGTTGATGAGGACATAAACAGATGGGATTTAAAACAATAATACAAATTGAGCATCATACCCTGCAGTATGAAAATACTACAGCCTAAGTTGAGACTGAGCACCTAAGTAGCGCTCTCTACTTTGCCTCAACTTCATCAAAACCCAATAAATTCCTCATAATAAAGTCATTTACCATCAACCAATTGATTACCATCCCCGACTGATACACTTACTGTGAAGATTATAATACAATTATTTTGCTGAGAAGATTGTGTTGATTCACAAAAGACGTCACTCTGGAACAATGTTTTCTTGATACGAACATTCAGGGCTTTTTTTTTTTATCAGACGGCAACTGCATTTTGTTGTTTTCTTTATTCCTCCGGCTCGTTTTTCTGGCTTAATTTGTAATTAAGTTGGTGTCAGTTCATTTGGCTTCTTATCTTGCTCTGCCAGGCAGAGCGATAGCCTCAGCCTGTACGGTTCCCGCCCCAAATGATGGAAATCAATTCAGCCGAGAGAGCTCAGGACCCCTTTGACAGGCAGCGCCTCCATCTCCAGGCGTATCGGACCCATTTGAAAAGCGGACAAAAGCAAAAAAGGATTGTTGCCTCTTTTACGTTTATTCCATGTCTTTTGGTCTGTTTAGGACAGGGGTCTGCAACCCGTGGATTGAAAGCTGTATTAAAAATGTATTAAAATGGAAACAATATATTTGTATCTTAATATGGTTTGTGAAAGAAGACAAACATGACAAAAACCTTCCCAATTGTTAGAAATTCGACTTTTTATATTAAACATGCCTCACTGATGAGAGTATTTGGCGAGCTCCGTTTTCTCCTATTAATTTCAGCAGTCCTTGAACTCACCATAGTTTGTTTACATGTACAACTTTCTCTGATGCTGCCACAAAAAGACGTGTTTTTTTGCAACTCCTTTGTCTCATTTTGTTCACCAAACTTTTTATGCTGTGTGTCAATACACAAACGATGTTATTGACTTGTTGGAGTGCTAATCAGGCATATTTGGTCACTGCATGACTGCATGCTAATCAATGCTAAAATACTATTTAGGCTAGCTGTATGTACATATTGCATCATTATTCCTTTTTGTCTGTATATTTGAGCTCATTTAATTTCTTTTACTTGTGTGCTCTGTGTATTTCATTTATACGTGCATGTCTCATGACAGATTATCTGTATGTAATATTGGCTGCATTTCTGATAGTTGTTTGTGTGCCATGTTGTTCCAGACAACAGCAAACTTTACCCAGCTTGCAAAGATTGTAATAAATCCATTAGAAAAAGACAGCCTGCTGTTTCCTTTACCTTAGACACACACAACTGTATACTCGGCCATTTTAAGTCAGTAACTTCCAGGAGTTAGCTCACCCTACGAGAAGCCTCTATTTTACTAATGTTTTCTAATGTTGTAAAAATGTGTAGAATAAATATTAAAATTTCAACATTTCTGTCAACGAAGATTTGTGTCAGCCTGCGACACATAGTCATTTTGATAGTAGGCTAATGTAGCTAATACAGACACTCATATAATGTGTTTTCTTCATTATAACACTTATATAAGGCTTTTATTTTTTTGCAGCTCCAGCCAATATGGCCCTTTCAACATTTTGGGTCTCCGACCCTTGGTTTAAGGCAGGGGTTAGCAAACCAAAATGTTGAAAGAGTCATGTTGGACAAAAAATACTAAAAAAAAAAAATCTGTCTGCCTTACATAAGTGTTATAATGAAGGCAACACATGATGTAAGCTATATCAGACTACTATCAAAATGACTATGTGTCGCAGGCTGATGCAAGACTTTGTTGACAGAAATGTTGAAATGTAATATTTATTCTACAAATTTTTACATGGGAAAACAGTAAAATGGAGCTTTTTAAGAGGGTGTGATAACTCCTGGAAATGACTGGCTTAGAAAGGCCATAGGTAAAGATGTGTGTGTTCAAGTTGAAGGAAACAGAAACTACACAAAAATACGAGTCATAATGATGCATTATGTACACAGCTAGCATAAATAGCATGTTAGCATTGATTATCTTGCAGTCATGCAGTCCCCAAATGTCTGTTTAGCACTCCACACAAGTCAATAACATCACCAAAGCTCATCATTGTGGATTCACGTACAGCATAAAACGTTTGATGGACAAATAGAGACAAAGAAGGACTGGCATGAAACACGTCTTTCTGTGAGACCACCAAGGAAAGTTGTACTAGTAAACAAACTACGGTACGTTCAAGGACTTCCGAAATTAGGACAAAATGTCGCGCAAAATCAGTGAAGCATATAGGATTTCTAACAATTAGGAAGGATTGTGTCATGTTTGTCCTCCAACAGAAACCATATTAAAACACAACTTTTTTTTTCCTCGTCTTTTTCTATTATCATACATTTTTGAAAAAGCTTTATATATACAGCAATATTAAGATTGCTGTATGTATACCTTTGACCCGGCAGTTTTGGTCACATTTTCAGTAGACCCATGATAAATTCATAAAAGAACCAAACTTCAAGAATGTTTTTGTGACCAGCAAGTGTATGCTACAATCACTCTATCACAAAAAAATAAGAGTTGTAGAAATGATTGGAAACTCAAGACAGTCATAGTGTGATGTTCTTTACAAGTGTATGACTGTACATCTCTAAACATTAAGTTCACTTAAAAACACATTTACTGGCTGTTATGTGCATTATCTACAATCCAGAAAAAAATGACCATAGATAACTGACACGATACTGTGATATAATAGACATGCGATGATGTGTATCTTTAAATCAGCGCACAGGTCTCAAAGATGAACGCCTGCTGCTATCCACTACTGTTCAAAAGTACATGGAAGAAAATTCCAAAACCATTTCCATATGAATTGGGAAATTATGTTAGATGTAAATATAAACGGAATACAATGATTTGCAAATCCTTTTTAACCCATATTCAGTTGAATCCACTACAAAGACAAGATATTTTTTGTTCAAACTCATAAACTTTTTTTTTTGCAAATAATAATTAACTTAGAATTTCATGGCTGCAACATGTGCCAAAGTAGTAGGGAAAGGGCATGTTCACCACTGTGTTACATCACCTTTTCTTTTAACAACACTTAATAAACGTTTGGGAACTGAGGAAACTAATTGTTGAAGCTTTGAAAGTGGAATTCTTTACCATTCTTGCTTGATGTACAGCTTAAGTTGTTCAACAGTCCGGGGTCTTGTCGTATTTTACGCTTCATAATGCGCCACAGATTTTCAATGGGAGACAAGTCTGGACTGCAGGTGGGCCAGGAAAGTACCCCCACTCTTTTACTACGAAGCCACGCTGTTGTAACACGTGGCTTGGCATAGTTTTGCTGAAATAAGCAGGGGCGTCCATGATAACGTTGCTTCGATGACAACAAATACTGCTCCAAAACCTGTATGGACCATTCAGCATTAATGGTGCCTTCACAGATGTGTAAGTTACCCATGCCTTGGGCACTAGTACACCCCATACCATCACAGATGCTGGCTTTTGAACTTTGCACCAATAACAATCGGGATGGTTATTTTCCTCTTTGTTCCGGAGGACACCACGTCCACAGTTTCCAAACATAATTTGAAATGTGGACTCGTCAGACCACAGAACACCTTTCCACTTTGCATCAGTTCATCTTAGATGGCGGCGTTCCTCGGTGTTGTTGATAAATGGCATTCGCTTTGCATAGTAGAGTTTTAACTTGCATTTACAGGTGTAGCAACCAACTCTAGTTACTGACAGTGGTTTTCTGAAGTGTTCCTGAGCCCATGTGGTGATATCCTTTACACACTGATGTCGGTTTTTGATGCAGTACCGCCTGAGGGGTCAAAGGTCCGTAATATCATCGCTTACGTGCAGTGATTTCTCCAGATTCTCTGAACCGTTTGATAATTTTACGCACCGTAGATGGTAAAATCCCTAAGTTCCTTGCAATAGCTTGTTGAGAAATGTTGTTCTAAAACTGTTCGAAAATTTGCTTACAAATTGGTGACCCTCACCCCATTCTTGTTTGTGAATTACTTAGCATTTCATGGAAGGTGCTTTTATACCCAATCATGGCACCCACCTGTTCCCAATTAGCCTACACACCTGTGGGAAATTCCAAATAGGTGTTTGATGAGCATTCCTCAACTTTATCAGTATATATTGCCAACTTTCCCAACTTCTTTGTCATTTGTTGCTGGCATCAAATTCTAAAGTTAATGATTATTTGCAAAAAAATATGTTTATCAGTTTCAACTGAATATGGGTTGAAAATGATTTGCAAATCAATGTATTCCGTTTATAATTACATCCAACACAATTTCCCAACTCATATGGAAACGGGGTTTGTGTATCCAGGATTAACATCTATAGTACTGTTCCTTGAGAAGATATCCTGTTGTAAAAATGAGGGGTGTACTCACTTTGTCCGAACGCATCGGTCAATTCAATGTGCAATAACCAGTGCTGTCACCTGCCAGGTTGTACCATATGAACTCTATCCTCATATACCACCTTGTCTATCAAAGCAGCAGCCACTATGGTTAATAACCATAAATCGAATGAGATTCATACACCATTAAGATGGCGCTTATTATCAATGTGACTATCTAGTTCAGGTATTCATAGCCTGGAGGTGTGAACATCCAGACAAATAATCGGTTCCGTCTATGCCATAGTTCCCTCTTTTTATCACATGAATTATGCTTTGTGCTGCAATGTACCGGAACATTTCTCATTGTGAGAGTCATACACTGTACAGAATTTATTGTCACTGCTTGCACACTGCAGCTCTAAAGTGTGAAGTATGGTTTGAAGACTTGTTTTTTTTTGCCATTCAAATATGTACTTTATTATTAATTTTTTTAAGACATCATGAATGTTAATCTACAATTAATATACCGTATTTCCTTGAATTGCCGCAGGGCATATAGTATGCGCTTGCCTTGAATTACTGCCGGGTCAAACTCGCTTCCCAAAATAATTAGCGCATGCTTAGTATTACCGCCTGGTCAAACTCGTGACGTCACGAGTGACACTTCCCCTGTCATCATTTTCAACATTGGGGAGGCTGATTTCAATACCGGGCTTCACGGTGGCAGAAGGGTTAGTGCGTCTGCCTCACAATACGAAGGTCCTGCAGTCCTGGGTTCAAATCCAGGCTCGGGATCTTTCTGTGTGGAGTTTGCATGTTCTCCCCGTGAATGCGTGGGTTCCCTCCGGGTACTCCGGCTTCCTCCCACTTCCAAAGACATGCACCTGGGGATAGGTTGATTGGCAACACTAAATTGGCCCTAGTGTGTGAATGTTGTCTGTCTATCTGTGTTGGCCCTGCGATGAGGTGGCGACTTGTCCAGGGTGTACCCCGCCTTCCGCCCGATTGTAGCTGAGATAGGCGCCAGCGCCCCCCGCGACCCCAAAAGGGAATAAGCGGTAGTAAATGGATGATTTCAATACCGATAATTCGAATTCGCATAAAGGGAAGAAGATTAAGAGCTATTCTGTGAAGACTGGTCGGCACAGTGCTGCCGGGAATGTCCCTTCGTGGATGCGTAGACATGAATACAGCAATAGGTAAGATATAATAAATGTATTCTAAATAACAAAAAGGAGCTTTGAACAGAAACACTGCAGCTTAAGAAAAGGCAAACCAAAAACTCTAGTATGAGAACTAGGAAGTAAAAGTAATAAACTAAGCTGGCACGAAAACACACAAAAAACAGAAAAACAATTCCTTAGCATGTGAGCTGGAATAAACAAATGGCTAGCGGGAATATACATACGAATTGCGTGAAAGCAAACGATCAAAACCAGACGTACAGTTGCGTGAGAGCAAACTATGAACCCAGCAAGAAAGAACAGATGGGGCAAGCTTATATAGTGAAGGGTGATTAGAACAACAGGTGTGCGTGGACCGGGAGTAGCAGGTGAACTAATAAGCTACCATGGTGACAAAGCAAACAGGATCCGAGCAGCGGATCGTAACGTATTCGGTAGGATTTAAGGTCCAAGCTTACATCACACTCAAATTTTTACTGCATACCTTTGGTAAGTGCCGGAGTGAGAATAGGTTTTAAATTAATTAGCGCCCCGGCGGCAATTCAAAGAAATAGGGTAGTCCTGATACCCTAACCCTAATAAAATGGTCCGTTCCTCCCGGATAGCTGCAAACTTACCTTTAAACACTTCACTCGACACAGATGTCATAACACCATCAAAGTTCACATTTCAACATTCACACACAGCACCAGTATTTTGGAACAATGATGAAGTAATCGAACTAAAATAAAAAAAACATGATGGTGGGAGGATATGGAAAAGTTATGTACAAGCTTCACTTTGGCATCTCATTGTCATGTCTGTGATATGTTCTGTTTGGTTATGTTCTGTTGGGGGCAGCACGGTGGTGGAGGGGTTAGTGCGTCTCTCTCACAATACGAAGGTCCTGAGTAGTCCTGGGTTCAATCCCGGGCTCGGGATCTTTCTGTGTGGAGTTTGCATGTTCTCCCCGTGAATGCGTGGGTTCCCTCCGGGTACTCCGGCTTCCTCCCACTTCCAAAGACATGCACCTGGCGATAGGTTGATTGGCAACATTAAATCTGCTTTAGTGCGTAAATGTGTGTGTGAATGTTGTCTGTATCTGTGTTGGCCCTGCGATGAGGTGGCGACTTGTCCAGGGTGTATCCAGCGTTCCGCCTGAATGCAGCTGAGATAGGCTCCAGCGACCCCCGCGACCCGGAAAAGGGACAAGCGGCAGAAAATGGATGAGTGTTATTAGGATTTTTATTCTCCACTGACAATGATACAGGGTGAATCCCCTTTACACTCTGCAGTAAATGGAAACTTGACATTTTTATTATCATATTTTAGTGAATAATGGCAGGTTATATGACTATTTTAATCCGTATTTGCCCATTTTATATTGAATTTATTAGATAAACTAACTTTTTTTCAAAACTAAAACAAACTAATGGGGCGGGGGAAATTGCAGATATGTTAAAAGAAAATGAGTTATACTTGTATAGCGCTTTTCTACCTTCAAGGTACTCAAAGCGCTTTGACGCTATTCCCACATTGACCCATTCACACACACATTCACACACTGATGGCAGGAGCTGCCATGCAAGGCGCTAACCACGACCCATTAGTAGCAAGGGTGAAGTGTCTTGCTCAAGGACACAACGGACGTGACGAGGTTGGTAGAAAAGTGGGGATCGAACCAGGAACCCTCAGGTGGCTGACACCGCCACTCCCCCAACTTCGCCACGCCGTCCCCAACCGTGTTCATGGTATGTTAATCCTATCAAAAACCTAATTAAAGTTTTAACATGTCTATTAAAACTGGTTTCATCCAAATCCATGCAATAATTATTTCTTAGTGCATGTAAAGAAAAATCAATGTGTGTATGTGATAGCGACGTTGGGTTGGGTTTGAAAATACTTTTGCGAGTCTTTTTGTGGGGGCCCAGAGTTTGGTGCAATATGCCCCTGCTTGCACACCTCCCCACTATTACAGAATTGGAACAACATACACAGTTTGCTAATCATGCTTTTGGTGTCGGAAATCCAGCCCCTGTCTTTGGGACAGGTGCATTAAAAATGCATCCTGTTTACTTAAACCCAGGTGACAGCCAAGTGTTTTGAAAAGAAGGCAACAATTGCAAGCAAGCGTCAAATTAAGGCTCGCTGTGAGTGTGCCAGTCACAGCTTTCCTTAAAAGGTGCCTTGTGCAACAGTAGGAAGCATTTTGTCAGCTACTACAAAGGAAAACAGATTGTTAGGTAGAAGGCTTTTTCCAAAAATGATCTGTTTCTTAAAGTCCAACGTTACCCCGTTAGTGTATTTGCAACATATCATCTTGATGAGTGCGCCGCGCCGCTTTAAAGCAACTCAGCGGGGTTCCGACACAAGATCTGAATCCGTCATTCTGATGCTGGAGCTGTGTGGAGATCAACACGAGGCTCTCAGAGCCAATTAAACAACATCAGATGTTCGTGCAGAAGGAGCTTCCCCAACATATGCACTCACGTGACCTCTCAACATTTTTGGGGGAAAATGTTTCATTCCACAGAACACCATAAAATCTATAAATCCATAAAATCCGCTACACCTCTCTGATACCGAAGTACATGTCAAACTACTTTTTAACGTAAATGACCGCCATAACCACAACACCAGGGGGAGCTCCACAAACCACGTTAAACCCAGATTCTGATCTAACAAAGGTCTTAACTCATTCCCTTTCTATGCCACATTAATGTGGAATGCACTCCCAACAGGTATAAATGTACTGTAAGTGCATCTCTATATTCCTTCAAAACCGCTCTAAATCAACAACACCTCCAGGCAACTTCAACCCTTTACTAATACCCTCTTCCATTCACATCCCATGTCCCGGGATTATAAATAACCTAATGTAAATAATCAAATGTACTTCTAATGTATTTACTTCTTCTTATGCTATCTGAACTCAATATGTTCTCTGCTGGCTGTACATATCCTACTAAGTAAGACCTACACTGTTTTAATGTCCATTTCTCTGTTGATGCAATTGTTGATGACTGAAGTACTGATAATTGCAAAAATGAAAATGAATAAAAAATTGAAAAAAAGTGGAATGAGGTGAAATCTAACTAGAAAAAGTTGCAATGTTGACACAAAGCTGCCACGCAGGCTGTTTTTCTTTTGTATTTCTTTATTTTTCTTTTTTTGCCATTGCTCATAAGAAAACCCCCCCAAAAAATCTATGTTATAATTACTTATTATATTCAAGTCTCCAATTATTTTAAATGATTCACTTTAAAATGTTTTCTGTATAAAATATTGCATATATTGTGTGGTTGCCATACAAAAACATCAATGTTTTTTTTTTACAAAAGACCATAAAACAAACAAAATAATAGTTCCAACGTAAAATCGACAGACATGTCTGAAATTGATCTCGTAACTTAAGTGTTGAAAGTAAAAAAAACCTAATTAAAATGTATCACTCTATGAGTGGGGCACCTTTTAAATCCCACATATATTTAATGGGATTTTTTTTATCTTTTCGCTGTGATGACCCAAAAATAATAATGAATTAAAATAAATGGTGTCCTGATTATTGATCTTTTTAAGGCTCTAATTACTTCACATCAAATATTGCCTTCTAAATTGTTTGGGCAGTGGGGGAAATACTGCATATTTCCGTTTTATTATAAAAAAATAAGTTGTCTTTGACAGAAAAGGCATAAAACATTTTTGTTTTCTTTAACTTTATATCAACATGAAGTTGATAAACTGTAGAGATTTACTGTAAGTGTTAAATCAATTTTAAAAAATAACAATTTGACTTGTTTTTAACACGACTTAGACAATCCGTCCTCAAACTACGGCCCGCGGGCCGGATTTTGGACGCTGGCGGGGCGTATCTGTAAAAAAAAATTTAATAATTACAGTATTTTATTTTGAATTTGAATTTTTTTTAAATCCGTCTTTTCTAATCCATTTTACTCTCTTAGCCGCTCAGGCAAATCATATTGTTGAAAAATATGTTTTCCCATCAATGACATGACATCATCAGCGGCAATTGCGCGCTCTTTCAGTCAATTAGTGCTCGTGGAATATGTACATATACATATATATATATCTATATATCTATATATAGATATATAGATATATATATGTATGTATATATATATATACATACATATATATATATATATATATATATATATACATATATATATATATATATATATACATATATATATATATATATACATATATATGTGTGGGAAAAAATCACAAGACTACTTCATCTCTACAGAACTGTTTCATGAGGGGTTCCTTCAATCATCAGGAGATTTTTCCCTCAACCATCTCCTGATGATTGAGGGAAACCCCCATGAAACAGTTCTGTAGAGATGAAGTAGTCTTGTGATTTTTTATCCAACACATACATATTGTGCTCTACCACGGTATCGAGCACTATTCTCTGGATAATCCAATCAAGATATATATATATATATATATATATATATATATATATAATTATAAATATTTATACTATAAAAACAGTACCACCTTTTATATTTTCCTTTGTTTGTTTTTTATTGTAGCAACATGGTGGTTAACGTTTTGGAGAGTTGTCTATGCGTGTGCATGTTAAAAAAAAAAAAATGTATATATATATATGACTTTGACATTTTAAGGTCCCCGGGAGCCCTAAAGGTAAAACAAATTAAATTAACAAAAATTCCATGTATTTTGTTATAGTTTGAAAATGAAAAATATCAAAATTCCCCCAGCATGCTTTAATTTTTCCGTGTGCGTCCCTCAGTGGCAAAAAGTTTGGACACTCCTGCAGTACGGACTCAAAATGTACTTAGGGGTCGGCCTCTTCTCTTTACTGACATGTTCTTGTTAGTCTTTGGGATTTGGGGAGCCCACCTCTTCACCGTACACATCCATAAGAGCGAGGGGGAGGAAGGAAGCATGCAACTAATTCCATGTCCTCCGCATGAACCCTTGATACTGTCCAATATGTTATATTCAGCCATTTCACTTGTCGAAAGGCTGATGTAGAGCTCCTATGGAGAACAAACATGTGCAATGACTAATGCTAGGCACTGACCTGACCCCAACGTGTATTTATGTGCACGTACATGTTTTGTTTGAATATAAGCAATGTGTAACCAGAGTGACACCGCTCAGCGGACTCGGGCAGACCCACGCAGAAAGGAAAATAAACCGATATGAGTGCGATTGGAGAATCAAAGGAGGAAGTAGCGATATAGAGAGAGGGCAAAGAAGGGAGTGATATGGACTAAGCGGTTGGGAGCAGAATAGGAATATATTGGTCAAGCACACAAGAGTGTCAACAAAGCGGTGTAAGGACTTGTCACTCTTGGTCAGCGCGCTTACTGCTCGGCGACTGGCGAGGAATGCATGGGGTCATTCAGCTCTTTAGAATAGGCAGTGCTCCTTTGGCCCTTCCTCCCCGTGCTTCCACCATTGTATCTGCCAGAACATTGTTCAGGAGACTCTTTTGTCCCCTTTTTTTCCTGGAGGTCCATGCACCAAGACCCCCTGTGCAGCTGGACCCTAGCTGGTCTTCAAAAAAAGCTGTCCACGATCGAGCCCAAGTCACTCTTTTAAAGGCCTACTGAAACCCACTACTACCCACCACGCAGTCTGATAGTTTATATATCAATGATGAAATATTAACTTTGCAACACATGCCAATATGGCCTTTTTAGTTTAATAAATTACAATTTTAAATTTCCCGGGAGTTACGTCTTGAAAACGTTGTGTAATGATGACGTGCACGCAAGACGTCACGGGTTTTAAGGAAATATGAGCGCTGCACACACACACAGCTAAAAGTCATCTGCTTTAACGGCATAATCACACAGTATTTTGGAGATCTGTGTTGCAGAATCTTTTGCAATTTGTTCAATTAATATAGGAGGAGTCACAGTAGAAAGATGGAGTTGGGAAGCTTTAGCCTTTAGCCACAAAAACACACGGTGATTCCTTGTTTAAAATTCCTGGAGGTGAAACTTTCCTATGGATCAGAGCGGACATGGATCCCTACCAAATGTCAACCGGCAGGTTTCGGTGAGAAAATTGCGGTTAAAAAGTCAGTTCTCACCGGAGAAAAGCTGAGCTTGTGCCGTCCATAGCTGCCGTCGACTCCCCTGAGACACTGCGCGTCAAGACACCCGTGGAGACACCCTTCCGACTATCAGGTACTATTTAACTCACTAAAATACTAGCAACACAATAGAAAGATAAGGGATTTCCCAGAATTAACCTAGTAAATGTGTCTAAAAACATCGGAATCGGTCCCAATGCAATCGCGTTTTTTTTTTGTAATCTTTTTTTTTTTCTAGTCCGTCGCTATCAATATCCTCAAACACGAATCTTTCATCCTCGCTCAAATTAATGGGGAAATTGTCGTTTTCTCGGTCCGAATAGCACTTTTTGTTGGAGGCTCCCATTATTAACAATGTGAATATGTGAGGAGCCCCCACACGTGTGCCGTCATCTTCTGCGACTTCCGGTTAAGGCAGGGCATTTCTCTTAACACCGAAAGTTGCAAACTTTATCGTGGATGTTCTCTACTAAATCCTTTCAGCAAAAATATGGCAATATCGCAAAATTATCAAGTATGACACATAGAATGGACCTGCTATCCCCGTTTAAATAAGAAAATCTCATTTCAGTAGGCCTTTAAGTCTCGCTTCCAAATGGAGCCCATATGTGGTTTTTGCGGAATAAGGCCATGTCCACTTGAAAAAGCTGCCGAAGTTGTTGATAAATAAACAAAATCACGTCCAGACAGTGTCAAACTCGTTTTAATTGAGGGTCACATTGGAGTTATGGCAAAAACCATCAAATCATATTTACATTTTCTTATGCATTTTAATATTACCATATTTTCCGGACCATAGGGCGCACCGGATTATAAGGAGTGATGCCGATTAATGGTCTATTTTTGATCTTTTTTTATTTGAAAGGCTCACTGGGTTATAGAGCGCATTAAAGGAGTCACATTTTTTTTTTTTTCTTTACGGAAAACACTTCCTTGTGGTGTATATAAAATGTAATGGTGGTTCTTTGGTCGAAACGTTGCATAGATTATGTTTTACAGACAATCTGCATGCCGCTTTCTGACAGTCTCTTAGAATCTGCCATTTTGTGGGCGGTCTTATTTACGTGGCTCAGCTTCGCCAGCGTCTTCTCCCCGTCATTTTTGTTGTATGCATGTAGCGTGCAAGGACGGGAGTGAAAGAAGTGTCAAAAGATTAAGCTAACTGTTTTGATGACATTCAGACTTTACTTTAATCAATAACGGAGCAGCATTTTCTCATTCGTAAACAACAACAAAAGTGTCCCGCGAAAAACTGTCCGACTGGAACTCTCTAATAACTAAAGTTTCTTGGGTGTATAATGTAAAGTCAGTACACCGGTATGTTTTAACGCTTTCATGGCGAGGTTACTGACAGATATATGAAAGAACTTTATATTACTTTATATTAGAAATGGCAAAAGCGGAGGATGAATGTCACTTAACAAGAAGATATAGTAAAAAGAAGAAGCTTATCGATTATAAATGATAAATGGGTTGTTCTTGTATAGCACTTTTCTACCTTCAAGGTACTCAAAGCGCTTTGACAATACTTCCACATTTACCCATTCACACACACAATCACACACTGATGGAGGGAGCTGCCATGCAAGGCGCTAACCAGCACCCATCAGGAGCAAGGGTGAAGTGTCTTGCTCAAGTACACAACGGACGTGACAAAGTTGGTACTAGGTGGGGATTGAACCAGGGACCCTCGGGTTGCGCACGGCCACTGTAACACTGCGCCACGCCGTGCCCCATTATGGTGTCGGTATAGACTACAAAGGCGAATGCGCACATTTTTTCAGAATTTATGCAGATCCCAAATACAAATCAAGGTAAGAAAAGGTGCATTTGCCTAATATTGCGAAACAAAATGCCAGATAATATGTTTTACCTTATACAGACCATAATAATACTTATATGTTGAAACACATCAAGTGGTGCGGCTTCATAGCTTACCAAAGTCGTACTAAAATATTTTTGACGGACTTTTGAGCGCTGTGTGTAATGTTCTACGTTTTCAATGGAACATACAGTGGGGCAAAAAAGTATTTAGTCAGCCACCGATTGTGCAAGTTCTCCCACTTAAAATGATGACAGAGGTCTCCAATTTTCATCATTGGTACACTTCAACTGTGAGAGACAGAATGTGAAACAAAATCCAGGAATTCGCATTGTAGGAATTTTAAAGAATTTATTTGTAAATTATGGTGGAAAATAAGTATTTGGTCAACAATTCTAAGCTCTCACTGATCGAAGGAGATTTTGGCTCAAAATCTCACGATACATGGCCCCATTCATTCTTTCCTTAACACGGATCAATCGTTCTGTCCCCTTAGCAGAACAACAGCCCCAAAGCATGATGTTCCCACCCCCATGCTTCACAGTAGGTGTGGTGTTCTTGGGATGCAACTCAGTATTATTTTTCCTCCAAACACGACGAGTTGAGTTTGGAAAGAATGAATGGGGCCATGTATTGTGAGATTTTGAGCCAAAACCTCCTTCCATCAGTGAGAGCTTCAAATGGTAGACCAAATACTTATTTTCCACCATACTTTACAAACAAATTCTTTAAAATTCCTACAATGTGAATTCATGGAATTTTTTTTTACACATTCCGTCTCTCACAGTTGAAATGTACCTATGATGAAAATTACAGACCTCCGTCATCATTTTAAGTGGGAGAACTTGCACAATCGGTGGCTGACTAAATACTTTTTTGCCCCACTGTATACAATGTTGGTGTTATTTACTTGTGTCATACAACCATCATAATGCAGTCTACACGTATCGCTCATGTTTGACTGCTATTTACTGGTCACACTTATTATTACACCATGTTCCAAATAAAATTGCTTCGAGGGGTGTAAGCAAAACCAGAATTATTCCGTACATTAGGCGCACTGGGTTAAGAGGTGCACTACTTTATATCAGGAATGGCAACAGTGGAGTATGAACAAGAAGATAGAGAAAATGAAGAAGCCTATCAGCTATGTCATCGATAGAGACTAGAAAGACGGACGCTAGCAATTTTTTAGAGTTCATGAAGATCCCAAATACAGATCAGCAGGTACCAAAAAGTAAGAAAGGTTGCTTTTGTATAACATTGCGAAACAAAACGGCAGATAATATGTTTTACCTTATACCTTAGAGAAAATGTGTATGAAGTGTAAAGCAAGCAAAGCAAAATGATACAGCCTAAGAAGCATCCTGATTGGCTACCAAGGACAATCAAAGACTGGTGAGGGAGCCAGTACTCAGAGGAGTGTTGGCAAATGTCAGCAGAGAGGAAGTGGAACAAAAAAAAAGAGCTAAATAATACAAAATACAAGAATGAATGACATCTGTCATGTGAGATCATGACGTCGTCAAAGCAACAAAATACACATCATTGAGTCCTTGCAGGGCACCCAGAACCCCGTTGCAATGTGGATGAAAGGCCAAAAATGACACACTATTACCGTTCTGACCTAAAAAAAAAAGACAGTAGACTACAGGTCGGATGATGATGCACACTTTTACCTTTTACTGGTAGGTTCTCGGACCAAGTTGACCCTTGCTGGAGGATTCCTCCATTCAGCCCTCTAACCAATGTGATTGAATTGAGCCCATAGCTTAGGGGCCATAATAAGCTCTTCCCAATTCTCAGGCAAGAAGACCTCCAATCCACAAACCGTGACCTCCCCCTTTTGTAATGTTTACAAGGTCAAGGTTGAGGGGGGGGTCACTGTTTCTGGCTTAGTTAAATGGTCATGCTCCCTCCTTGGTAATGGATTACCAACTTGGCGATGGCTTGACGCTTAATGTCACTTTTAGCAAGGACATGGGGACGAGCCAAGGATTTCAAACCAAATGCGGACAATTGGAGAATCTTAACAGATATCCAACGCATGGCGGCGGCAGGGGGGGGGGTTGGGATTTGCATAACCTGGTCGGAGGCAGATAGTGTAGAAAAACACTCCTAAAGCTAACCGTCTGAAGGATCATTTGAGTGATTTATGCAGGAAATTGTATTTGCGAAGCAAGGGAGATAATTTAATAAAGCAAGGCCTGGCCAAGTCCGTAAGAACAGGGGGGCTCTTTGCTGAAAAATGATACTGCGCCCTGTCTAAGGAGAAGGGAAGATAGCGAAGGCCAATATTTACCGTGGATCTTAGCTCCTTCTATTTCCTGTCTTAGTCTTAACCATTATCTCCCCTTGTTTCCTGGAATGTATTATATGCATACACATAAATGTTTAATATATGCAAATGGAAGCCGTTTCATTTCCTTTTTATGCAAATGTTGTTTCATTATTATTTGCGGAAAATGACAAGAATATCAGCCAATCGCCGCATGGCTTTTTAGCGACGCCGGTGAATAATCACACAATTACAGAGGCGGGGGAGGCAGATAACGTCATGTTCATCACACTCTCAGCCACAATCCTTGACACGTTATTAGGTTCTATGTTTAAAGCTTTTTTTTTTTTTTTTTTTTAAAGAAGTGCAGTAGTAACAAGAAAGAAAGTCAGTAAGGATGAGCCTCGCTGTGATTTAGATTCTCTTGTTCACTCACATCTGGTTTGATTCAGTTGGAACTGACCCTAATGCTCTGATATTGGGGTTAATTTGGTGAAGTATGAACACTATCATCCTATTGGTGCATACCGAGTCTTTACTTGTGACCAGACTGTGTTCACTCTTGTAGATCAGTACCCTGATCCAGATCATTGTATGAAACAGTTAAATGGTGCGCATATCCGATCTGTTTCTCTTGGGGTTCATATTGACTTTTTTTAAGCAGACCACAGTCAGGCCTAGGGTTGTACGGTATACCGGTATTAGTATAGTACCGCGATACTAATGAATCATTTTCCAGTACTACACCGTATCCAAAAAGTACAGGTCCGCCACCCCCTTGCCTATGTCATCGTCACGTTGTGTCATTGCTGTTTTTTGAGCAGAGGAGCATGTTCGGCAGCGCACAATCACTGAGTACATACAAACAGACACATTATGTAGACAGTAAAGGGAGAACATATGCATTTTGGCTTAAAAACTAACAATAAAGGTGAAGTTATAACACTGAAACACCCTCATGAAGAGCCTCTTCCGAAAAGGTGCTTTTAGACATGGCTAGCTAGCTAGCGGCTAAAGTCCAGCCCCAGTCGACGATGTTTTAGCTACTTCTAAATCACTAATCCTCGCCTCCATGGCAACGAATAAAGTAAGTTTCTTACAAGTATCATCCCTGCAGGACGAGGAATAACTAAACATGTTTCACCACACACCGTAGCTCACCCGCGTAAAAATGTAAACAAACGCCATTAGTGGATCTACACCTAACTTCCACTGTAATGATACCAAGTTCACGAGTGTATATAGTCGATACTACTATGATAACGTCAATATTTGTTGGCATCTCAACATCTTCTGTTTTAAAAAAAAATGTATATTATGTTAATAAACTCAGGAAATATGTCCCTGAACACATGAGGACTTTGAATATGACCAATGTATGATCCTGTAACGACTTGGTATCGGATTAATACCCAAATTTGTGGTATCACCGGCAGCTGAAAAGCCGACCGAGACGAGCTGCGGAGGAGGCGGAGCTGAAAAGCGACCCGATCGACACATACCCTTGCTTATTTGAAAAAATAAAAGAGTCAAACCTGCTCGACGCAATGTCCTTCCTAAATGGTCCATGCAACCCACACGGTGACGGCTGGAGTCGTTCACAGTTATTATTACATTTTAACAGAAGTGTAGATAGAGCATGTTAAAAAAGAAAGAAAGCAGATATTAACAGCATATGAAAAAGTGGATTAAGAATTCATTTGTACAGCTTTTCCCCTCATAATTTTGACAAAATAGAATGATAATTGACACAATATGTTACTGCATACGTCAGCAGACTAAATTAGGAGCCTTTGTTTGTTTACTTACTACTAAAAGACAAGTTGTTTAGTATGTTCACTATTTTATTGAAGGACAAACTTGCAATAATAAACATATGTTTAATGTACCCTATGATGTTGTTATAATAAAGCCAATAACGCAGTTTTTGTGGTCCCCTTTATTTAGAAAAGTATCAAAAAGTATCAACATATTTTGGTACCGGTTTTAGGACAACACTAGTCTGGCCACAAAAATACAGATGCATAAAGTTACAACCTACTTAGTGTAAACCCAACATGTACAAAAAAAAAAAAGGGTTTCAAAATGTTGTTTTTGTCATGCTGGCGTTTCAGGTGGTTGATAAGGTTTGGTGTATTGAAATATATATATATATTTTTTTGTATTTATTTATTATTTTTTTTTTAGGCAACAAGTATGTGGAAAGTCTTGGTCTAAAAAAGTGAAGAAAAAGTCCCACATGATTCCCACCATGTTTGTATACAATGAGCTCAAGGGGTTTGCATGTTCTCCCCGTGAATGCGTGGGTTCCCTCCGGGTACTCCGGCTTCCTCCCACTTCCAAAGACATGCACCTGGGGATAGGTTGATTGGCAACACTAAATTGGCCCTAGTGTGTGAATGTGAGCGTGAATGTTGTCTGTCTATCTGTGTTGGCCCTGCGATGAAGTGGCGACTTGTCCAGGGTGTACCCTGCCTTCCGCCCGATTGTAGCTGAGATAGGCGCCAGCGCCCCCCGCGACCCCAAAAGGGAATAAGCGGTAGAAGATGGATGGATGGATGGAGCTCAAGGGGAGGAAAGGAGCACTCAACTTGCTCACCCTAAACCAGGGGGGTCAACTCATTTTAGATCGGGGGCCACATGGTGAGAAATCTACTCGAAAGTGGGCCGGACTGCTAAAATCTCGGCACAATAACTTAAAATTAAAGACAACTTCGGATTTCTTTTCTTGGTTCAAAAATAGAATAAGCACATTCTGAAATTGTACAAATCATAATGTTGTTGTTGTTTTTTTGTGTTTTTTACACTTACATGTTGCGGTTAATAGTGTTCCATCTATATTTGTCGTTACTAATTCTTTTTAAAAAAAATATGTGATAATGTTCATCAGTCAAATCATTGGTGTTCATTTTCAATCTATAAAGATAAAAAAATATATCAAAATCAAATTACAGGATGATATGTATTTAGTTTGCTCATTTTCCTCAACTGGTGCATTAGCATCATGTGGTTTATTTTTTTTTTTTTTACATATGTAGCATCATCTACAAAGATACAAATAATTGCTATTGTGACATCTAGTGGACACATTTAGAACAGCAGTTTCTTTCATTCAAAAATGTTGGCTATTTTTTTTCCTTAGCAAACTCACCTTTTCGCAGGTTTGACACACCTGCCTTGAACACACCTACACAGCACAGGATCTTGCCTCAATGTAGCTTTTGGTTTTATAAAATGATCGTAGTTATTTTTAATGTTATCGGATTCATCCGTGTGACGTCGTAATTCAAGGATTTAAGGAACTTTATTGTCATACCAGCACACATCAGATGGCATGGTCTTTAGTACCCAAGGTCCCACATTTAGTCCAATGAGAACCCCAAGAACATAACATACAGTACATACCTAATTTGAATGCTGGTCCATGTCTCATCAGAGGTGAATTAAACCACAGCAGTTTACACTTAGAAATGGACTTAGACCCCACCTCCTCAACTTGTTTGGTAGTCTTGAGAGTTTTGATTATCGCGTTTAAACAAACCCCGCAAGCAAAACAAACGTGCTCAGTATCTAAACCAAATAAGTTGTGTTGAATCGGGAAAGAGTAAGGTAACAATTTGTTTTCTATACACTGGGCAGCTTTTGGGCTGATAACAAAAATACAGGAGCAGTGTAAATGCCATCCATCCATCCATCCATTTTCTACCGCTTATTCCCTTTCGGGCTCGCGGGGGGCGCTGGCGCCTATCTCAGCTACAATCGGGCGGAAGGCAGGGTACACCCTGGACAAGTCGCCCCCTCATCGCAGCAGTGTAAATGCAATTGGTAGTTTTTCATGAAGAAGTATGGTCTATTAAAGCAGGCGTTGTAAATGTTGTTCCCGTTGGAAAAAATCTGACTTGCACTATCCCTCTTTCCAATGCAATTTCATTGGAATACCAGTCAAAGTACTCGGGACGTTTTTTTTTTTTTGTCAGGTGGCGCTAAATGGGCTGAAGACCTAAAAATGCCAACATTTAAGAGCTAGTCCACAGAATCGGTGCCATTTTGGGTCTCAGGAGGGGAAAAAAGAATAAATGCATGATAATGATGAAGTTAACTGTAACATATTAATAAACACATTGATTGCACATTTAATAAATACAATTTAATATATTACTTTAATGGCCTTGAACACTGGAAAAATAGCATTTTGTTGCCTGTCAATACTTCCTAAAATTAGACATCGCCTTGAAATATAATCACTTAAATTCTTCAGAAATGTTAAATGTTGTACATATTTGAAATATAATTTAAGTTAATTTTCACTTTTTTAAAACATGGTCCTGCAAAATATTCCACAAGTCACATGGTCTGCAAGATTTTACACCATTCATTAATTTATGTTCCTTACTTATGAATACTAGCAACACCTAGCTACCTATAGTAGGAAGGGGATTCATATGGCCTCATTCTTCACCGTTTTTGCCTGACACACGATACATGACAAATTAGGGGATGCACTATCCATTTGAGCCGTCGAGTGTTGAAAGTCTTAAAATGTGTTTTGTGGCAAATCACTCTCTGACCATAGTGTCAGTCGCTATGTAGAGTGTCATTTCCATCATTTTCAGCAGACTGCATTGTACAATGCGAGATCTACTCTGTAATGGCGCCATATGAATCCCGTCCCTATTGTACTTCAACGGGTGCAATACCTAGCCCAGGGGTGCCCACACTTTTTCTGCAGGCTAGCTACATTTCAATTGACCAACTCGAGGGAATCTACCTCATTTATATATATCATTTATATTTATTTATTTATGAAAGAGACATTTTTGTAAACAAGTTAAATGTGTTTAATGATAATACAAGCATGTGTAACACATATAGATGTCTTTCTTTCACAAAGACAAGAATATAAGTTGGTGTATTAACTGATTCTGATGACTTGCATTGATTGGAATCAGACAGTAATGATGATAACGCCCACATTTTCAAATGTAGGAGAAAAAAAGTTGTCCTTTCTGTACAATACCACATGAAAGTGGTTGGTTTTTGGCATCTAATTCATCCAGCTTCCATACACTTTACAAGAAAAACATTGGCGGCAAATTCCGTAGCTTGCTTGATTGACATTCACGGCACCCGAGGGTCTTGTGAGATGACGCTGGCTGCTGCCAATTCATTATTATGAAAAAATGACAGAGAGGAAGGCGAGAAACACTTTTTATTTCAACAGACTTTCGCGCCGTCCCTTCCGTCAAAACACTAAAGGCCGACTGCACATTTCCTATCTTCACAATAAAAGCCCTGCTTCATGCTGCCTGCGCTAACAAAATAAGAGTCTCGGAAAGCTGGCGTGCACAAGTGATGTGCACGCCAGCTTTCTGAGGGATCGCTTGTGCACGCCAGTTTTCCGAGACTCTGTATTTAGTTAGCGCAGGCAGCATGAAGCAGGGCTTTTATTGTGAAGATAGGAAATGTGCAGTCGGCCTTTAGAGTTTTGACGGAAGGTACGGCGCGAGAGTCTGTTGAAATAAAAAGTGTTTCTCGCCTTCCTCTCGGTCATATTTTCATAATAATGATCTTGCAGCACCCAGCATCATCTCACAAGACCCTCCGGTACCGTGAATGTCATTTAAGTGACGTCTTGGTGAAGATTGATGATCACTAATTTTTAGGTCTATTTTTTTTAAAAGCCTGGCTGGAGATCGACTGACACACCCCCCGCGGTCGACTGGTAGCTCGCGATCGACGTAATGGGCACCCCCGACCTAGCCTGATCAAAGTTTACCAATTCAAATCATACCCTGGCAACCTGAACTAAATCTGATGGAAATGTGGCTGAAGTGATCTGGTTTAAATCTGAGTCTCTTGTAGAGTTGTCCCGATACCATTATGTTTGTGCCGGTACCAAAATTATTTCGATATTTTTTATTACTTTTCGATACTTTTCAAAATAAAGGGGACCACAAAAAATTACATTATTGGCTTTATTTTAACAAAACATCTTGGAGGACATTAAACATATGTTTCTTATTGCAAGTTTGTCCTTAAATAAAATATTGAACATACAAGACAACTTGTCTTTTAGTAGTAAGTAAGCAAACAGTGGCTCATAATTTAGCTGCTGACCTATGCAGTAACACATTGCATCATTTATCATTCTATTATTTTGTCAAAATTATTAAGGACATGTGGTGGAAAATGTATTATTCATCTACTTGTTCATTTATTGTTAATATCTGCTTACTTTCTCTTTTAACATGTTCTATCTACACTTCTGTTAAAATGTAATAATCACTTATTCTTCTGTTGTTTGATACTTTACATTCGTTTTGTATGATACCAAAAATTTGGGTATTAATCCGATACAAATAGTTACAGGATCATACATTGGTCATATTCAAAGTCCTCCTGTATCCAGGGACATATTTCCTGAGTTTATAAACATAATAAACATTAAAAAAAAAAAAAACGAAATAAAATTTTGTGATGCCAAAAAATATCAATGTAATCATAGTACTATCCACTCGTAACGTAATTGTACTTGGTATCATTACAGTGGATGTTAGGTGTAGATCCACCAATAGCGTTTGTTTATATTGTAGCGTCCCGGAAGAGTTGGTGTCACACCGCGGTGAGGGAAGTCTTGTCTTGGTTTTTCTGTCTTGTGATTTACGTGTTTTATTTTGAAAAGCTACCCTCTTGTTTCAGACAACGGGCCCTTCCTCTTGTGTCACCAGTCTGACGTCATCCCTGATTCCTGATTGTTTCCACCTGTTCCCCATCACTCCCACATCCTATTTAAGCTCACTTCTCCGTTTGTCCTTTGCCAGATCGTCTCGTCTATCGTGCCTTTCTAGCGTCCATGTCCATGTCCTTGATTAGCTCCTTGTCTTGCTTCTGTTTTCCTAGTTACCCTGGTTTTTGCTGTAATTTTGAGTTTACTTTTTCCTCCTTCAAGCGTCCTAGGTTATCCTTCGTCTTCCTAATTGGTGAGTTTTTGTTTTTCCAAATTTCGAAGTTATTGCCTCATTGATTTAGTGATTTTTTGTTATTTATAGTTAGTGTTTATATGTAGGTCGTTTTTTGTTGTTTTTTCCTCCTGTTGGAGCGCTTTTCGTTTATTCTTATTAATATTCTTTTTTTGTTAGAATTTCCTTGGATTAGTATTTCTCCTTATTTTTCTGGAGTGATTTTATGCTAATTGTTTATCCTCGGAATTAGTTTTCCGCGTGTTGATTATTCTTGTGAAAAACTTTTTGCATTGGAGGTAAAAAGTTGTTTCAAAATAAAAGTTTTATTTTTTTTTAACTTCTTCTCTGCATCTGGGTCCTCTCCTTACTCCGAGTCGTAACAGTTGGTGCTGCAGGGAATTCAGGGAATTTGTTCTGTAGTGTTTATGTTGTGTTGTGGTGCAAATATCCTCCCAAAATGTTTTTAACATTTTTGTTTGGTATGGTTTCACTATATGGCATATGTTTATGACAGCTTTGGCATTGTTCATACGGCCACCTTTAGTGTGACATGTATGGCTGTTGACTAAGTATGAACTTCATTCACATGTGAGTAGTGTGTTTGAAGTCAAAATGATCGTCTTTATAATAAATGATCGGCCGTAGTGAAATCTTGACTTGACTTTGGTAACTATTGACCAGTTTTAACATATCCAATGTCATGAGTCCGGGGATCCGGCGTGTAGGGAAGCACGTATAACTACCACTTGTCCTACAGAGATGATACCTAAAATAAATGTATTATACTAGTCGCCATGGAGACAAGGAGTACTGATTTAGAAGTAGTTACATTAGTGTTTTTCAAACTTTTGTGAGCCCAGGCGCATTTTTTTCATTGAAAAAATCCCGAGGCACACCACCAGCAGAAAACATTACAAAATGAAACTCAGCAGCCAATATTGACGATAAAAAGTTGTTCTCGCAATTGTGAAATATGAATTCAAACCATAACCAAGCATGCATCACTACAGATCTTATCTCAAAGTAGATGTACTGTCACGACCTGTCACATCAGGCTGTCACTTATCTTTAGTTTTTTTTTTTTCTGTTTTCCTGTGTGTAGTGTTCTAGTTCTTGTCTTGTGCTCCTATTTTGGTGTTGATTGTCATGTCATGTACGGTTGCACTTTGTGGACGCCGTCTGCTCCACATGCTGTAAGTCTTTGCTGTCGTCCAGCATTCTGTTTTTATTTACTTTAAGGCCAATTCGGTTTTAGTTTCGTTTTGCGTAGCCATCCCTAAGCTTCAATGCCTTTTTTTTTTTTTTTGTTTAAGCATTAGATATCGTTTTACCTGCACGCTGCCTCCCGCTGTCATCTGCATATTGGGATCACAACAAACCAAGAGAGTGGCCAAGCGCAACCTGAGGGTCCCTGGTTCAATCTCCACCTCGTACCAACCTAGTCACGTCCGTTGTGTCCTGAGCAAGACAATTCACCCTTGCTCCTGATGGGTGCTGGTTAGCGCGTTGCATGGCAGCTCCCTCCATCAGTGTGAATGTGTGTGTGAATGGGTAAATGTAGAAGTAGTGTCAAAGCGCTTTGAGAACCTTGAAGGTAGAAAAGCGCTATACAAGTAAAACCCATTTATCATTATTTATTTATCTACAAAGCAATTAGCTACCTGCTGCCACCTACTGATACAGAATAGTATTACACGGTTACTCTGCCGAGCTCTAGACAGCACAGACACTCAACAA
Organism: Nerophis ophidion; assembly: GCF_033978795.1. NCBI lineage: Eukaryota > Metazoa > Chordata > Actinopteri > Syngnathiformes > Syngnathidae > Nerophis > Nerophis ophidion. The sequence continues at coordinate 66,740,608 of NC_084613.1, read as the reverse complement.
CGGCACATTTGCGGATTATAACTACTGGCTTGCATGAAAATGTTTTAACCCACTGCGATGAGGTGGCGACTTGTCTAGGGTGTACCCTGCCTTCTGCCCGATTGTGGCTGAGATAGGCACCAGCGCCCCCCCCCCCCCCCCCCCCCCCCCGCGACCCCAAAGGGGAATAAGCGGTAGAAAATGGATAGATGGATGGATGTTTTAACCCAATTAGGTGAAATTACATAATCTCCCACGGCACACCAGGCAATATCTCACGGTACACGAGTGTGCCGTGGCACAGTGGTGGAACAACACTGAGTAACATCATATTTGCCACTAGCTAGCTAGCCATGTCTTAAACTACCTCTTCCTGAGAGCGTTCTAGCTTCATCCTTAACTTTAGTTATCAAGCCAAAATTTGTCCGATCTCCCTTTTCTGTCTACGCACTTGTGTGCTTGTAAGTACTCCGTGATTGTGCACTGCCGAACACGCTCGTCTGCATGCCACGACACGACGACAAGGGGGGGACCGGCACTTTTTAGAGGCGGTATAGTACCGAATACAATTCATTAGTATCGCGGTACTATACTAATAGCGGTATACCATACTACCCTAGTCCTTTGGATTTCTTTTTGTTTTGTATTTGTTCCGGAATTGACGTAGCAGACTACAAGCCGAGTACATGAAGTGAACCGAATGTGTATTGGACATATTTTAGGAGTATTGCCTTGACTTCATGCATGTGAACACGTGTAGTGACTTATACGTCCTGTGTCTAATAAAGGCTACATTTTCTCTAACTACACCTCATTAGTGTGCCGCAGTGCTGAAGCCTCGCTCCTGCGTGTAACTCCTTCAAATGCGCCTTTTGCATGTCCATTTTGGAGCCTTCACGATATCCCAAGTATGCAGAGTGACTTGGCCCCCGCTTAATGTTGCATGTCAGCAGAGTAAGGGTCTCTCTCTTTCCTTCTGCAGCAAGTCTGTTAATGTTTAGAGTCAGGAGGCCCAGGGGACTCTAAATCCCATGGACACAAAGAGCCTCTGTGTGCCGGCGAGGTCACATCTGCCCAATGACTCTGCGTGCATATAGGGAGCACTCTATGGGCCATCACAGGGTCTGGCTGCAATAGTGCAATTGGCCAACTTTCATAATACTGGTCTGTGTGCGCCACACTGGCCAGTGGGCTTGAAAGAGCTTGACATTTTGCCACACGCTCTTAAATTTGCTGTCACGTACTGACCTATTCTCTTTAAACGGGAACATTATCACAATTTCAGAAGGGTTAAAACCAATAAAAATCAGTTCCCAGTGCCTTATTTTATATTTCGAAGTTTTTTTCAAAATGTTACCCATCATGGAATATCCCGAAAAAAAGCTTTAAAGTGCCTGATTTTCGCTATCTGTAAATCCACCCGTCCATTTTCCTGTGACGTCACATAGTGATGCCAATACAAACAAACATGGCGGATAGAACAGCAAGATATAGCGACATTAGCTCAGATTCAGACTCGGATTTCAGCGGCTTAAGCGATTCAACAGATTACGCATGTATTGAAATGGATGGTTGGAGTATGGAGGCAGAATGCGAAAACAAAATTGAAAAAGAAACTGAAGCTATTGAGCGAATAGCTATTGAAGCTATCTGGCGATCGCCTTCCATCCAACGATTGCATCTCTTGACCACTTAGAAAGGGTGTATGCAAATATAGCTACAAATGAGGCTTAACGATGCAATATGTACATACAGCTAGCCTAAATAGCATGTTAAGTCATTTTGAATCCGTCCCTGATTGTGTTGTTACACCCTCCGACAACACATCGATGAGGCATGATGTGGTACGGAAAACAGTCGAAAAAACGGAAAATAACAGAGCTGATTTGACTTGTGTGTGTAATGTGTTTGAGAAAATGGCGGATTGCTTCCCATTGTGACGTCACGGGTGAAAGGTCATCTCTCCGACAGCAAACAATTGAAAGGCGTTTAAATCGCCAAATTCACCCTTTTAGAGTTCGGAAATCGGTTAAAAAAACATATGGTCTTTTTTCTGCAACATCAAGGTATATATTGACGCTTACATAGGTCTGGTGATAATGTTCCCCTTTCAAAAGGCTATGCCTATAGTGAAGTCATTGGATACAAACATATCTTTTCTCTGTTTTTTGGGCCGGACTTTCATACTTCCACCAAACGAACTGTTTGGAATTTGCCCCAAGTGGGACGTTTTTGCCAAGTGTGACGTGAGCGGGTTATCCATATACGGTAGAAATGAGCCAAAAACGCTTTGAGCAGGTCCTCAATCGTAGTCTACGCTGTAGTCAGCAAGGTATTTATTTTTATCTACCCTCTTGTTGAAGAGCAGACAATGGTGTGCCGCCAGGGCCTAACATAATCAGAAATCATGATCTTTTTTAAAGATAAAAGTATTTTTTTTATTTACCATATTTTTTAGACTATAAGTCGCAGTTTTTTTTCATAGTTTGGCCAGGGTTGCAACTTATACTCAGGAGCGATTTATGTGTGAAATTATTAACACATTACCGTAAAATAACAAGTAATATTATTTAGCTCATTCACCTAAGGGACTAGACGTAAAAAATGTCATGTGATTTATCGATTAAGAGTGACAGATTGTTTGGTAAACGTATAGCATGTTCTATAAGTTATAGTTATTTGAATGACTCTTACCATGATATGTTACGTTAACATACCAGGCACCTTCTCAGTTGGTTATTTATGCGTCATATAACGTACACTTATTCAGCCTGGTGTTCACTATTCTTTATTTATTTTAAATTGCCTTTCAAATGTCTATTCTTGGTGTTGGGTTTTATCAAATAAATTTCCCCCAAAAATGCTACTTATACTCCAGTGCGACTTTTATATGTTTTTTTTCCTTCTTTATTATGCATTTTCGGTGGGTGCGACTTATATTCTGGAGCGACTTATGCTCCAAAAAATGCGGTACTTAAATCCCTAAATATCTAAAAGTCGGTAACAGTGTAGTATGGGGAACACATATTCACCATGAATTAGTTGCTAATTAACACTGAAACTAGTAACATATCCTAATTAGTCATTATTGGCCTTATTATAAGGCCATGCAGTAAGAGTCTTCCCTCAATAACCTCAGAATCATTGCTTTTCGCAATCCTAACTTTAACCCTAACCCTTATATGTTCCTCTAGTGTCCAAATAACTGTAAATCAAGTATTTGTTACTTTAATAAGCAACTGTGAACATGTTCCCCATACTAAAGTGTTGCCAAGTATTCACATTCTCTTCATGTCATATTATGCTTCTTATAGCGCTGTTGTTTTTAGGTTATAGAATTTTTTTATCCAATCAGAATTCAGCTACCTTATGTTGCCATGCTGTACCAAATCAGCCCGAGGCCTTCATAATCAACAATGTCAATCAATCAATCAATGTTTATTTATATAGCCCTAAATCACAAGTGCCTCAAAGGGCTGCACAAACCACAACGACATCCTCGGTAGGGCCCACATAAGGGCAAGGAAAAACTCACCCCAGCGGGACGTCGACCATGATGACTATGAGAAACCTTGGAGAGGACCCCCAGGGGACCGAAAGCAATGGATGTCGAGCTGATCTAACATGATATTGTGAAAGTCCAATCCATAGTGGATCTAACGTAACCGTGAAAATCAAGTCCAAAGTGGATCCAATATAGTAGCGGGAGTCCCATCCAAAGTGGAGCCAGCAGGGAACCATCCCAAGCGGAGGCGGATCAGCAGCGCAGAGATGTCCCCAACCGATGCAAAGGCAAGCGGTTCATTTTGGGTCCCGACTCTGGACGAGCGGTCCATCCTGGGTCCAGATTTTGGACAGCCAGTACTTCCTCCATGGCCATCGGACCGGACCCCCTCCACAAGGGATGGGAGGACATAGGAGAAAAAAAAATGTCAATGGACAGTAACATTTGACAGACAGTTGCGATAGCCGATCAGATTACAAGTTGTTGTTAGTAAGGCCTTCTAGATGGCCTATTGTGATGTTATGAGCCAGGTAACATAAGAACTCCGTTACCCAGCATGTCACAGTAGTGAAGAGCATGTGCAGTAACCCTGTTTAGGTTGTTGAATGTAGACATGACGGCAGCTGGATTTTTTGATGAGCACGCTGTGGGATAAACTTTAAGAACTCAGCCAACACGCCTCTTCAGCATCTTCTATGATTGGAAAAGACAACACATGTAATTGCAAGGCCATTTTCAAGAAGGATATTTAAAGTGAGACTACATCTTGTGAGACGATGTCAGCCAACCCCGGAAGCTCGGTTGGGTGCTACAAATTGTGAGTTCAGATATTTTATTTCTTAATTTTTTCCACGTTTAATGTTTTTTGGAATTTTAATTTAGACAGTACCACATAATATATGTTTTAATTGCTGATGCGGGTTTATTGATTTTTATATTCGCCAGAAAATAACCCGTTTTGTACACTGTTGGCGTGTTCCTGTATAGTATTTCTCCAGCTATTGTCATGTGATGACATAAATGATGGTATTTTGAGAGGTAATCATTGGACACACGACATCACTGAAAGCCTAGGTGGGAAACGCGCGGACCCCGCCACTGGGGGCAGACTGGCTCGTACATGCACATACATCCTCCGAAGTTGTCATTTCTAATTAAAAGTAGCGTGTAGTTCAAACTTAATCTGACTCGGTATGGCTAACAAAGATGGCGGGGAGAAGACGCTGTCAAAAGTGGAGCCACGTAAATAAGACTGCCCACAAAATGGTGCATCCTGAAAAGTATGGACCTCGCCGGTCAAATTGACTTGTGCAAAATGGGGCAGACAAAGCCAAAGGAGTGTCATTTGCAGCAATCATTTTAATGATTCTGACTTTTAAGAAGAAGGGTTTTGGTCAAAGTTTAGCCAAATACGGTCCTGAAAATTAGGAGCACCCTACAGGGGAGAAACACTGAGTCAGATTGTATAATAACTCAGCTGAGTTATTATACAAAAGTGAGTGCTCTTGCTGAAAGTGCATGAGGAAACTAAGGCTATGGTACTATGGAAGAGGAGATGGATGAGCAGAGAAGTCTAGAAATGGCAATTTTTTTAGCATGTATTTTTTGCTCAAAATGTTAGTCATATTAGTTATTAAATCATCATGAAATGAGACAATAAAAAGATCAAAATAACAGTTTTGCATGCCTCTATCCACATTGTCTGTACAGGGAAATGGTCTCCTGTTTTGTAGATGGCATCAACACCAAGAGGGGGCAGCATATTGAGTCCGGCAGTGGAAAGGGAGCGTTCCAAGTGTTCTTACTTATCTCTAGATAATATAAAAGTAAATGACTGCCAGATTGATATTAAGGAGTAAAAAATACATATAGATAATTCGTTATTGCAATCCTTTAATTAGTCTCTGTTTAGTCAAAAGGCATATTTGTCTTGTTCACCAGAATAATGTTTTAAAGATTATGTTTTAAATAAGGTCTTTCAAGACAAATTGAGTTAGTGTAATTATTTATTTTGATGAAAAAAACAAACACTCTAAATCAGGGGTGTCAAACGTAAGGCCGACAGGTCAACAGGTTTTATACGGCCCCCGGGATGAGTTTGCTAAGTATAAAAATGAGCCAAAATTTTGGAATGAAATAAACTGCTGTTCTAAATGTGCCCACTAGATGTCGCAATAGCAATTATTTGTATCTTTGTCGATTATGCTACAAAAAATAAAATAAACCACGTGATGTTAGTGCACCAGTCGAGAAAAATGAGCAAACTACATAAATAACATCCTGTAATTTGATTTAAATATTTTTCTTGTATCCTGATGGATAATTAACACACTGATTAACTGATGAACATAATCACATAATTTATTCAGAAAGTATAAATCACGACAAATAAAGATGGAATACTATTAACCGTAACATGTATGTTTAAAAAAACAACAACAACAACATTATGTTTGCTTACCCTATTTTTAAACAAAGAAAACAATCTGAAGTTGTCTTTATTTTTAAATTATCATGCCGTGATTTTACCAGTCCGGTCCGACTTCGGAGTAGATTTTTCTCAACGTGGCCCCCTGATCTAAAATGGGTTTGACACCCCTGCTCCTAATGCTTATCGTTAAGTAAAAAAATAAATGAATTTATTTAAACACGTGAAGAGTAAGTCTTTAAAATATTTTCTTGGATTTTCAAATTCTATTTGAGTTTTGTCTCTCTTTGAATTAAAAATGTCGAGCAAAGCGAGACCAGCTTGCTCGTAAATAAATACAATTTAAAAAATAGAGGCAGGTCACTGGTAAGTGCTGCTATTTGAGCTATTTTTAGAACAGGCCACCGTGCGACTCATCTGGTCCTTACGGGCTACCTGGTGCCCACGGGCACCGCGTTGGTGACCTCTGCTATAGAGTCTAGCGTGGAAACTAGCATATAAAATAAGAATCGAAAACTATAGAGCAGGCCTGGGTAATTCTTTTGACTCGGGGGCCAAATTTCGAGAAAAAAATTTGTCTGGGGGCCGGTATATATATTTTTAAGAAAACCAGTACAAAACCTCACAATAAAGTCTGATTGAATGCTAAAAATGTTATGGGGAATTTTATTTTTTTCAATGAACGATAAAACCCTGAATATTGACAAAATATAATAAATGATAAATGGGTTGTACTTTGATAGCGCTTTTCTACCTTCAAGGTACTAAAAAGCGCTTTGGCACTACTTCCACAATTACCCATTCACACACTGATGGAGGGAGCTGCCATGCAAGGCGCCAACCAGCACCCATCAGTAGCAAGGGTGAATTGTCTTGCTGAGGACACAACGGACGAGGTTGGTACTGGGTGGGGATTGAACCAGGGACCCTTGGGTTGCGCACGGCCACATTCCACTGCGCCACGCCGTCCCATATGAACGTCACGTACCCTCTCAGTCGACATATTTCACAATCAAGCCAAATGCAACAAAAATGCAACAAACACAGGGAAATATGAACGTGTAGGGTAAAAAAACAAAAAACATCTACGCTCTGATATATGTGATACATCAGTAAGCTTTAGAACTTTCTAAAAAATCTCCTTCCACGTCTGTCCCTGGCAGCTGCATTTCAGGCTGGCCGCTCTGGAAACACTCTGTGGAAACGCTCCCCACCCCCACTGCTTGGTGCCTCGTCTGACCTGCTGTGATGTAGATTACCATAGTAACTAGTAGGGTTGTACGGTATACGGGTATTAGTATAGTACCGCAATAAAAAAAATGAATCATATACAGTACCATACCGCCTCTAAAAAGTACTGGTCCGCCACATCCTAAGATTTTTTGTTAAACTAAAGCCCATCCATCCATTTTCTACCGCTTATTCCCTTTTGGGGTCGCGGGGGGCGCTGGCGCCTATCTCAGCTACAATCGGGCGGAAGGCGGGGTACACCCTGGACAAGTCGCCACCTCATCGCAGGGCCAACACAGATAGACAGACAACATTCACACTCACATTCACACACTAGGGCCAATTTAGTGTTGCCAATCAACCTATCCCCAGGTGCATGTCTTTGGAAGTGGGAGGAAGCCGGAGTACCCGGAGGGAACCCACGCATTCACGGGGAGAACATGCAAACTCCACACAGAAAGATCCCGAGCCTGGATTTGAACCCAGGACTGCAGGACCTTCGTATTGTGAGGCAGATGCACTAACCCCTCTGCCACCGTGAAGCCAATAATGCAATTTTTTCTGGTCCACTTTTTTTAGAAATGTATCAAAGTATTGAAAAGTTTCTAAATAATATTGGTATCAGGACAACACTAGTTACTAAAATATCATGCAAAAGTGCAGATTCCAACCTTTGAAATATGTTGTATAGTTTAATACTTTTGGTAATTTGAAAACATCACTGCACATCATATTGGCAGCTACACTTTGTATCTTAAAGATCTAAAAAAAATATTTGGGAATGTCCGGCGGGCCAGATCGAAAAGCTTAACGGGCCGCATTTGGCCCCCGGGCCTTAATTTGCCCAGATCTGCTATAGAGTCTAGCATGGAAGCTAGCATATACTGAAGAATCAAAAAGTAGTTGTCGTTACCTGTTGCGTGAATGCAAACTATGAAGTTAGACTGAGCGTGGAAAGAAACGGGAATAAATAGCACTCTGATTAGTGCCTGGCAGCAGGTGAGCATCCCAGACACTAATCAGAGGCAGCTGCAACCAATCAGCACCCATGGTAGCCAAGGAGACACAAAACAGGGGTGCTGAAACAGAACTAAGGTAGTCAAAACTAACGGACAAAAACATGATCCGGGCTACGGATCATAACAATACATGCGTTTAGTGGGTTGCGGCCTGTTCAATCAGCGAAGACGCGGGACAGTCAGTGCTGATCTAAATCATTAGGTCTGGCCGTAAGGGAAACCAACGAACCTACACCGGATCCAGATTGGGCTCAGCGAAGAGATATCAATGAAAATCTTTGTTTTGTCAAGCGCAGCAACTTAGACATGCTACTCAGCTTGCCTAATGTACTCGCTACGATGGTGCCTGACCTTATACAGGCCGTATACATCGCTTATTATCGTGAAACTTTAATCCAGTTGACTACACACGGCTCAGGTGATAGGACAGCGAGGAGGGCTGAAAAGACAGAGTTGTTAGAAAGGACAAAAAAACTTTCAGTTGAGTTGACCTTCAACCTTGTTGTGCAGCTTACTTACTGGTCGGTACTGTAGAGGAGTGGCACTCCAAGGACAAAGCGGAGGAGACCTTTTGGGAGGCGACAATGACAGCAGAGGTTGGATGAGGTCAGCAAGGTTTGATACCATCCTATTGAGGCTATAAGGGGCCGTCTGTGCATCCGCTGTGAAAGAAACCAACCACCGGGGGTAATTTATGACCAGGCTGGGTGAGATTACGGCAAGATGGTTGTCCTTAAAAGCCTGGTATGCACGCCGTGGCCCCCGTCTCCTCGGCTCAAGTGGTTCAATAGGTGGCAATTGAGCTACTTGGGAGGTGGACCTATACAGTCTCGTCCTCGGGTTCTCTCCTCCGAGGCCAGATCAGCTCATCTGGGCTGCCGTGCGGTAGGATATCAATCTTAATGAAGCTGCCAGGCCAGTGTCGTATCAACTTTAGACTACAGGCCTTGATAAGCATACCAATTCTGTGTAACAATGGCCAGGGTAATAACCGGGACAATACGCTCTCACAAAAGGATGGAGTGTGGGTTTTATGGGCGCTGTCCGTGTTGCCGTGCGTGTGCATAAATTGTCTCCCGGCGTGTGGATGTGCGGAGGAGAAGCATTTAAACAGATATACAATGCTTCACACGGCGTCCCAGGCAAGTTGTGTTGTAACAGGTCTGACTCATCTGAAAGGCAATCGCATATAAAGAACACACTTTAAAGTGATTGGATCTCCGCAGGATGCACTCCGGGGCTCCGTAGAGCGCAGCAAAATACAGTGGAAAGTAGCTTGCAAGTGTAAAAATAAGTTAACCCTTTTAAATGTGAGTTAAGTACCGTATTTTTCGGGGTATAAATCGCTCTGGGGTATACGTCGCACCGGCCGAAAATGCATAATAAAGAAGGAAAAAAACATGTATAAGTCGCACTGGAGTATAAGTCGCATTTTTGGGGGACATTTATCTGATAAAATCCAACACCAAGAATAGATATTTAAAAGGCAATTTAAAATAAATAAAGAATAGTGAACAACAGGCTGAATAAGTGTACGTTATATGACGCATAAATAACCAACTGAGAAGGTGCCTGGTATGTTAACGTAACATATTATGGTAAGAGTCACTCAAATAACTATAACATATAGAACATGCTATTCGTTTACCAAACAATCTGTCACTCCTAATCGATAAATCCGATGAAATCTTTATCCTCGATGTCGCTTCTAAACAACTCTGCCAACTCCAAAGGTATGCACCGCTTCCTCTTGTCGTTTTCTGCTGCATATTTCACTACGTCCAGCTTGTAATCTGCAGTACACGATTTCCTTTTCGGTGCCATTTTTGTTCAGCCCTTTTCAGTTTTTATAAGTTACCGCCAACGATGAAATGATCCATTTTAATAGCTACGGCAGTAGCATATAGCATATAGCAGTTAGCATTCCATGACCCACAATGCACTTCTGCCATGACCCTCCCCCGCCGAATTCTTATTGGTTGACGTGTGTGTGACGATTGCTGACATTTTCTTCGTCTCTTCCGCGAATGAGATAAATAGTATTATTTAATATTTTACGGTAATGTGTTAATAATTTCACACATAAGTCGCTCCGGAGTATATGTCGCAGCCCCAGCCAAACTATGAAATAAACTGCGACTTATAGTCCAAATAAATATGGTAGGTCGATTTTATTGATCGTATTTTTCGGTTCATTTTTCATAAAGAAATACAATCATGTGTGCCTACAGACTGTATCCCTGCAGACTGTATTGATATATAATGTATATATTGTGTTTTTTATGTTGATTCAATAATTACAAAATATGTATACATATATATATATATATTAGGGGTGTGGGGAAAAATTGATTCGAATACAAATCAAATCGTTTACGTTGTGCGATTCAGAATCGATTCTCATTTTTTTAAAAATCGATTTTTAATTTTTTTTAATCAATCCAACAAACCACTACACAGCAATACCATAACAATGCAATCCAATTTCAAAACAAAACCTGACCCAGCAACACTCAGAACTTCAATAAACAGAGCAATTGAGGAGACACAAACACGGCACAGAACAAACCAAAAGTAATGAAACAAAAATGAATATTATCAACAACAGTATCAATATTAGTTATAATTTCAGCATAGCAGTGATTAAAAATCCCTCATTTTACATTATCATTAGACATTTATAAAAAAAAAAGAACAATAGTGTCACAGTGGCTTACACTTGCATCGCATCTAATAAGCTTGACAACACACTGTGTCCAATGTTTTCACAAATATAAAATAAGTCATATTTTTGGTTCGTTTAATAGTTAAAACAAATTTACATGATTGCAATCAGTTGATAAAACATTGTCCTTTACAATTATAAAAGCTTTTTTTTTTTTTAAATCTACTACACTGGTAGCATGTCAGCAGACTGGGGTAGATCCTGCTGAAATCCTATGTATTGAATGAATACAGAATCGTTTTGAATCGGAAAAATATCGTTTTTGAATCGAGAATCGAATCGAATCGAATCGAAAAAAATCGATATATTATCGAATCGTGACCCCAAGAATCGATATTGAATCGAATTGTGGGACAACCAAAGATTCACAGCCATATGTATATATATATATATATATATATATATATATATATATATATATATATATATATATATATATATATATATATATATATATATATATATATATATATATATATATATATATATATATATATATATATATAGATAGATAAGAAAAATTGGTTTATTAACGCTGTGAATCTTTGGTTGTCCCACAATAAGAAAAATTGGTTTTGCATAATATTGGGAAAAAAAACTACAGATAATGTCTCCTAATCGATGCCATTTTGGGGTCCTTGTACACACACACCATTATAATACCCATACCAAATGTAAATATAACAGAAATAACTCAACTTGACTGACAAAAGTATAATATTGGGATGAGTCGTTTCAACAATTTTGCTTCGGCGTGGCGCGGTCATGGAGTGCCCGTGCGCAACTCGAGGGTCCCTGGTTCAATCCCCACCTAGTACCAACCTCGTCACGTCCTTGGTGTCTTGAGCAAGACACTTCACCCTTGCTCCTGATGGGTGCTGGTTAGCGCCTTGCATGGCAGCTCCCTCCATCAGTGTGTGAATGTGTGTGTGAATGGGTAAATGTGGAAGTAGTGTCAAAGTGCTTTGAGTACCCTGAAGGTAAAAAAGCGCTATACAAGTACAACCAATTTATCATTTATTTATTTTTAACTGGCATACAAATGTAAAGAAAAGTCAATCTGTGTAAAAACATTTCTCGTTTATCACGGTTAATTAGCGGTGGATATGACCATGGCGAGCACATTTCCATCCATTTCCTACCGCTTGTCCGGGGGTCGCTGGAGCCTATCTCAGCTGCATTCAGGCGGTAGGCGAGGTACACCCTGGACAAGTAAGTCTCCACCTCATCACAGGGCCAACACAGACGGACAGATAACATTCACACTCACATTCACACACTAGGGCCAATTTTAGTGTTGCCAATCAACCTTTCCCCAGGCGCACGTCTTTGGAACACATTTCCGTGAAGTATAAATAATATTAATGCGTCTAATTTTTTTTAATAGTTGAAGCACAACAAACAGTTTACAACATTTTAATTGTTTTATTCGACATAACGTCCCTAATAAGCCTTTAGTGCAGGGGTGTCAAACTCAAATACAGAGTGGGCCAAAATTTAAAATTGAACGAAGCCGCGGGCCAAGGTTGAACAAATTAATCCTTTAATAGGGACCCAAACAAGTTTTGCATTGAATATTGACCAAGCAAGGCTTATATAACTTTATAGTGACGTGCAAAATCGTGTTTTAAATAATAATAATAAAAAAATATCAATGGCATATCAAATAAAATAAAATTACAAATTAAATGCCTCTTTTCGGCAGCGTGTCTGAGTTGGGGCGGGGTTTGGTGGTAGCGGGGGTGTATACTGTAGCGTCCCGGAAGAGTTAGTGATGCAAGGGGTCCTGGGTATTTGTTCGGTTGTGTTCATGTTGTGTTACGATGCGGATGTTCTCCCGAAATGCGTTTGTCATTCTTGTTTTCTGTGGGTTCACAGTGTGGGGTATATTTGTAACAGTGTTAAAGTTGTTTATACGGCCACCCTCAGTGTGACCTGTATGGCTGTTGACCCCAAATGCCTTGCATACATTTGTGTGTGTGTATGAGCCGCATATGTTATGTGAGTGTGCCGGCACGCTGTTTGTATGGAGTAAAAGCGGACGTGGCGACATGTAGAGAATGCCAAAGGCAGTGTTTTTACGGCCCGACCCCAATATTCTTGTCCGGGTGGAAATCGGGAGAAATTGGGAGGGGCACTGAACTTCGGGAGTCTCCCAGGAAAACAGGGAGGGTTGACGAGTATGAGTATTAGTGGTGAATGCGGTGTTACAGCAGCGGGCCAGCTCTAATGTTAATTTGATATTGCCTCAAGGGCCAAATTAAATCACACGGCAGGCCAAATTTGGCCCGCGGGCCAGAGTTTGACACCCATGCTTTAGTGTATTCTACTGTAGATTGCAGTAATTACTGGTAGCTTGGAGGATCCTCCAAGCTTCTTTGCTATGACCTTCACCCAACAACTGAAACACGACCATGACACAGAAATGCCTGGGTAATTCCTCAAAGTTGGAACTGGGCTTCCATGTGCTTATTAGCCAAAAGTTGTTCAACAGTCGAAGTACGATTACTAGCTTTGTTGCTACTTGTTAGCGTCCCGTCTTGTTCCGCGTTGTCATTCCACATAGCTCACGCCAGCTGTGTTATTGATGTCAAAGATGAAGTGCATCAAAAGACTTTTTCACTTTGCCCAGACAGCTGTAGATAGCTGAGGGCAGTCTTGTTAGCCTGAAGTGCCGCACTAAATGTCCAATTTAAGGCAGGCGGGGGCTTGAAGATGAAATTCATCAAAAAGTTGTTCTGACAAAAGTTGAGAACGTCAAAGTGAGGATAAAGCAGCACCAGGATTAGCCGCATGTTGTTAGCATGGTTCACCCCAGTGACATGCAGTGAACTAAACACCAGGTGAGGCATACATACTTTTTTTTCTTCTTTTTTTTTTTTTTTTACTTAAACTCATATGTGCAGCTCTAGTCATTGTTGATTTAGGTTGCACATTAGAGTTACAGGAAAAAAAATTGAGTTTTTCGCTTTCATGAAAACGTTGACATTATGATATGATAAATGGGTCCCAAAGCTATTTGATAAAGTTGTTATTAAATACTTTTGGTCCCATTTGCTTTTAACAAAATAAATCAAGTATTCTGAGTGTATATTACCTTTCTCTATTTGTATCCGAAGCACCAATAGCTATCCTCCATGAAAACGTACTTTGTATGACCGCATTCATTTTGTCTTAAAGTCCAGTTTAGAGAAGTATTTCATCTTGGATACAGTATATCACCAACCTTTTTGAAACCAAGAGCTACTTCTTGGGTACTGATTAATGCGAAGGGCTACCAGTTTGATACACACTTAAATAAATTGCCAGAAATAGCCAATTTGCTCAATTTACCTTTAATAAATAAATAAATCTATATATATATAAAAAAAATGGGTATTTCTGTCTGTCATTCCATCATACATTTTTTTCCTTCTAAGGAAGGTTTATATCGAGAATAAATGATGAAAAAAACACTTAATTGAACGGTTTAAAAGAGGAGAAAACAGGAAAAAAATGAAAATTTAATTTTAAAACATAGTTTATCTTCAATTTCAACTCTTTAAAATTCAAAATTTAACCTAAAAAAAAAGAGAAAAACTAGCTGATTCGAATATTTTTGAAAAAAAAATAAATAATAATTTATAGAACATCATTAGTAATTTTTCCTGAGTAATATTAATTTTAAAATTTTGATGACATGTTTTAAATAGGTTAAAATCCAATCTGCACTTTGTTAGAATATATAACAAATTAGACCAAGCTATATTTCTAACAAAGACAAATCATTATTTCTTCTAGATTTTCCAGAACAAAAGTTTTAAAATAAATTCTAAATACTTTCAAATAAGATTTAAATTTGCTTCTACAGATTTTCTAGATCTTCCAGAATATTTGTTTTAAATTTATTTCATAATAAGTTTGAAGAAACTTATTATGAAATAAAAACAGAAGCTAAAATGAAGAATTAAATCAGAATGTATGTATTATTCTTTACAATAAAAAATAAATAAATGTACTTGAACATTGATTTAAATGTTCAGGAAAGAAGAGCAAGGAATTTAAAAGATAAAAAGGTATGTGTTTAAAAATCCTAAAATAATTTTTAAGGTTGTATTTTTTCTCTAAAATTGTCTTTCTGAAAGTTATAAGAAGCAAAGTAAAAAAAATAAATGAGTCTATTTAAACAAGTGAAGACCAAGTCTTTAAAAT
The DNA here is from genome assembly GCF_033978795.1 of Nerophis ophidion. Classification (NCBI taxonomy): domain Eukaryota; kingdom Metazoa; phylum Chordata; class Actinopteri; order Syngnathiformes; family Syngnathidae; genus Nerophis; species Nerophis ophidion. The sequence goes on along the minus strand of NC_084613.1, from coordinate 66,725,531 downwards.
ATTTACTTGTATTTTGAAATTCTATTTGAGTTTTGTCTCTCTTAGAATTAAAAAGTCGAGCAAATTTAAAAAATCGAGGCAGCTCACTGGTAAGTGCTGCTATTTGAGCTATTTTTAGAACAGGCCAGCGGGCTACTCATCTGGTCCTTATGGGCTACCTGGTGCCCGTGGGCACCGCATTGGTGACACCTGCTGTATATAATCCTCCATATTGGCAGAAACATTCATTTAGTTAAATTTCATTCCAATAAATTAAACAATATTTTTTGCATCTGACAAAAAACACCCACAAACGCTGGCTTACTCTAATAAAAATGCCATGTTTGTTATAAATACAGTTAAAAAAAATTAAATGAAAAAATGTTGGCTTCCGATGGAGAGACCTGTGTCTGCTAGCTTGAGCGCCCCCACTTCTCCCAGTGTGGCGAGTCAGAATACTGCTGAGGCATTGAACTGCAAGTTGACAATATATCGCCCCCTACTTTGAGGCAGAGGTACTTGCTGCCTCAAGACCTGCCTTTTCCACGTGGTGGCAACAAGCATGCGCCTCCTCGTACGCACGCCCAATACACACTGTGTGTAGCTGTGGAGGCACCGCCTGTGTCTGCCTCACTTCTCGTCTGCTGCATTGTTTTGATCAGGAAACATGGAATTTCCACGATTTTGACCATGAAATGTATTAAAATATACAGGAACCACACCAAAATCACATAGAAAGCATAAACCAAAAGAGAAATATTAAAAATTATTTCATTTTATGACTTCGTTTTGGGACATCTCATGGTTAAGCCACCTGGTGGCAGGTGAGACACTGCCTCACTTGCCTCTCCTGACAGCACGTCACTGGTTCAACCCTAACCCCTTTATCGATTGCCATTATATAATAATAGAAAATAAGCCAAGTACTACACTCTAATACATATAAGACATGATTAAAACCTAATTTAACAGTTAAATTAGGTCAAAAACATACAGACTATGTTTATCAAAAAGTTTACCAATAAAGAAAATTTGTTTTACATAATACTTGAACAATTGTACAAGAAGGCATTTCACTGTAACTTGAACTGACAAGGTGCTAAACAGACCGAAAACAAAAAGTAGTGATCAGTGCCTTACTTTGGTGCAAAATGAATGCAGACTCAGCAACCTGCAATAAGTGCTTGACGATAATAGTGGGCAAATAACATAATAGGGTTGTACGGTATACCGGTATTAGTATAGTACCGCATCCTGACATCCTAACACCTAACATCCACTGTGATGATACCAAGTACAGTAGAATATCTAGTCGATACTACTATGATTATGTTGCTATATTTTGGCATCACAAAATCTTCTCTTGTTTTCACCAAGTTTTGAGCAAATCAAGATTCAAGATTGTTTATTGTCATATACACAGTTAAACAAACAGTTTGCTGTACAATGAAAATCTTACTTTGCTAGTCCACCCTTCAACAAGTCACACGGTACTTAGTTAAAAAATAAAAAATAATACAAATAAAAAAAGTATATACAAGGCACAGTAAGTAACATAAATGACTGAACTGTAATGACTTACAGTTCAGTAAAACATTAAGAAAAAAACCTTCCTGTATGACTTTCTGACAACAAAAGTGCATTTGTACCCAAATATTGGGGTATTTTCTTCAACAAATCGTATTTATGCAAACAAATAATAACCGATAATTAATAATGATTAATAGGTTTGGAGTGTGATTAATCTGATTCAGACAATAATCACCTGACAGCCCTAAAAAACATAAACAGTAAGGAATTTTCCTAAACATATTCTGAGGTCTTATTTGACCTAAAGGGTTCATAGATTTCTTTTCTACATTCTACATTATGTTTCCCTGTTGGAAACATAACTTGCAATGGTGGTTCTTGAGTCAACATTCTGCCTAAATTAAGTTTTACAGAACGTCTTCAAGCCATGAATTGATTGACGTGAACCCAGACTTAAACAAGTTGAAAAACTTATTCGGGTGTTACCATTAAGTGGTCAATTGAACGTAATATGTACTGAACTGTGCAATCTACTAATAAAAGTTTCAATCAATCAATCAATCAAAAGCCGCTCTCTGACCGTCTCTTAAAAATGCGTTATTTTGTTGGCAATCTTATTTACGTGCCTCCACTTCGACAGTGTCTTCTCCTCGCCAACCATGTTGTAATTTTTAATGTTTCTAAATGGAGTCTACTGACAGATTAAGTTCGATTTATACGCTACTTTGTATCAGAAATGGCAACAGCAGAAGATGCATGTGCATGTACCAGCCAGTCTGCCCCACAACAAGAGGATAGAGAAAAATAAATACCTTGCAGACTACAGCGTTGGACTATAATGGTTAACTTGTGCAAAGCTCTTTAGGCAAATCTTTTAATGATATGGAGATATCCGCTGACATCACAATTGGGCAAATTCCAAACGGTCTGTTTGGGGTAAGTATGAAGGAAAGCAAGATTATTTTATAAATTTCTATGGATTTATGTAGTTCCCAAATAAACAAAAACAGGCACCGATAGGTAAGAACATTTTTTTTCTTTAATGGGTGCCCTTTAAACGCCAACGTTAAAGTGATATTGAAGGCATGTTTTCCCCCAAAATTCTAAATATTACCACCATTGGACATTTTGAGGTTGAAATGTGTGGGTCATTAAATTTCTCCATCCAGTAGAGTTGTGTTTACAGTCTGGTTTTATCTCGACAACGTTGGCTTTCGAGGACAATGTGCGACGGTATCGCATCTCAGGGCTTTGGTCACATCATGAGCGTCAGTGCTCTTTGTTGTGTTACGGGCGGGGGGAACTGTCGCGCGCATTAGCGACATCAAGCCTCGCAGGGTTTCTCTCGGATTAAAGGAGAAAAAAATATGGTAACCTCAAACGAAAAAAAGGCAGGAGGGGATTTCCAGTGACTTCCTTGCAAGGGCAGGCAGACATGCGGTTGGATCTTTGATGTCAGTCTGGAGGAATTTGTTTGGCTTATGTGTATTTTCTTTTTTATTCCTGGAACCATTTAATTGTAGGCAATGTTATTGGAATTCAGTACCAGATCTGAAACAGCTATGGATGGGGAATAGCAGGTTTAAGACACCAACAAACGTGATGATCCACTTGATTCCCCGCCAGCGACCAGATTCAGGCGCCTCGATGAATGTCAGGCCCTTAATCTTACGTGAAGGCCTTTCTTTTTGCGGCTAATTAAATTGACCAGTCTGCTACCACCTTATAGATCTGGATGTACACACGTACTATTATTCCAGTGGCATCTCCCAACTCCTCTTCCCTTCCTATCTGTTTGACACTGATTAAGATTAGCAAACACCTCCAATGCAAGACGGCCAGAAACAATTCACACTTGTATATTTACACAATGGCGAGATGAGTGGCACTGCCTTGAAAGTGTGAGGTCCCCTTACACAGTCCACGGTGGCTCAGGTGGACTAACTGTATGGGATACAGTATTTATGGATCCAGTCGCTCTGTGGATTGATTGTCTGGTGGGTTGCTCTGTATTGATTGCAGAATCAGGAAACAGCAAACCGGTCAGACACACACACACACCTGGGAATGGCTGGAAATATCTCATAGGCAATAACTGTGACAATATAGTGGAGCCTCTGAAGCAGAAGGGAACTTTTTTTTTTTTAAATTGTGCCTATCATTCACGATCCTTATTTGAGACAAGCCCTGAGATCGGTAGGTCGTGAGTTCAAACCCCGGCCGAGTCAGACCTAAGACTATAAAAATGGGACCCATTACCTCCCTGCTTGGCACTCAGCATCAAGGGTTGGAACTGGGGGTTAAATCACCAAAATGATTCCCGAGCGCGGCCACTGCTGCTGTTCACTGCTCCCCTCACCTCTCAGGGGCCGGAACAAGGGGACGGGTCAAATGCAGAGAGTAATGTCACCACATCTAGTGTGTGTGTGACTATCAGTGGTACCTTAACACGTCATTCTAAAATATTAAAGGGGAACATTATCACCAGACCTATGTAAGCGTCAATATATACCTTGATGTTGCAGAAAAAAAGACCAAATATTTTTTTAACCGATTTCCGTAATCTAAATGGATGAATTTTGGCGAATAAAACGCCTTTCTATTATCCGTACTTGGAGCGATGACGTTACGTTGTGACGTCACATAGGTAGTCAATCTGCCATTTTCTCAAACACATTATAAACATTGAATCAAATCAGCTCTGTTATTTTCCGTTTTTTTGGACTGTTTTCCGTACCTTGGAGACATCATGCCTCGTCGGTGTGTTGTCGGAGGGTGTAACAACACGATCAGGGACGGATTCAAGTTGACATATCTGGAGTGTGATGCTAACATGCTATTTAGGCTAGCTGTATGTACATTTGTACATACAAATTTAATGCCACACATTTAATGTACACCCACATTTAATGCCAAACAAGCACTTACCAATCGACGGATTTAAGTTGCTCCAGTGTCACAAGATGCGAAAGTCCCGATCGTTTGGTCTGCACATTTTACCGGCGATGCTATGGCAGACATGGCACAGAGATGTATGGATATCCTGCAGATGCGTTTCCAACGATAAAGTCAACGAAATCACAAAGGTGAGGTTTGAAGTGAAGTGAAGTGAATTATATTTATATAGCGCTTTTCTCTAATGACTCAAAGCGCTTTACATAGTGACACCCAATATCTAAGATACATTTAAACCAGTGTGGGTGGCACTGGGAGCACGTGGGTAAAGTGTCTTGCCCAAGGACACAACGGCAGTGACTAGGATGGCGGAAGCGGGAATCGAACCTGCAACCCTCAAATTGCTGGCACGGCCACTCTACCAACCGAGCTATGCCGTTTGTTGATGTTATTTACTTATGTGCTAATCAGACATATTTGGTCAAGGCATGACTGCCATTTAATCGATGCTAACATGCTATTTAGGCTAGCTGTATGTACATTTGTAGCTATATTTGCATCCAGCCTTTCCCTGCACCCACATTTAATGCCAAACAAACACTTACCAATCGATGGATTTAAGTTGCTCCAGTGTCACAAGATGCGAAAGTCCCGATCGTTTGGTCTGCACAATTTACCGGCTAAGGCAGACATGGCACAGAGATGTATGGACATCCTGCGACACTCAATCGTTGGTTAGAAGGCGATCGCCGAGTAGCGTCAATAGCTATTCGCTCAATAGCTTTAGTTTCTTCTTCAATTTCGTTTTCGCTATCTGCCTCCATATTCCAACCATCCGTTTCAATACATGCGTAATCTGTTGTATCGCTTAAACCGCTGAAATCCGAGTCTGAATCCGAGCTAATGTCGCTATATCTTGCTGTGCTATCTGCCATGTTGTTTGAATTGGCATCACTGGATGACGTCACAGGAAAATGGACGGTGGCTTCACAGATAGCGAAAATCAGGCACTTTAAAGCTTTTTTTCGGGGTATTCCATCATGCGTAAAATTTTGAAAAAAAATTCAAAAAATAAAACTGGGAACTGATTTTTATTGGTTTTAACCCTTCTGAAATTGTGATAATGTTCCCCTTTAAATCCACTCGTACTTGACACCTAACAATGTAGCTAATGAGAGTCATCCATTCAAAATAAGAAGCCCTCAAAAAAACCTTCTCATGTTTGCTTTTCTCTGACTTTTGTGACGTACGTTCCAAAAGACAAACGAGCCTCACCGAGAATAGGGAACGTAATAGGAGACTACATTACACATTACAACGTAGTTCTCATTAATCATGCACTAGTATTACTGGTTGAATTATTTTTCATTTTTGCCAGACTATTACACTGGGTGTGGGAACAGAGGATTTCCTTTGTAAAACACTCTTGTAACCCAAATAAATTGCTGGTTGAACCCGTGTCCTGCAATGTGTTTAATTTTAGCAATAGAGTGCACCCGTAAAGTATTCACAGGGCTTCACTTGTTCCACTTTTTGTTACGTTGCAACCTTATTTTAAAATGGAACAGATTCATTGTTGTCCTCAAAATTCTACCCACGATGCTCACAATAGCAACGTGAAAAGTTGTTTTTGCTAACATTTTTGCAAATGTATTAAAACAAATCACATTAACATAAGTACCGTATTTTCCGGACCATTGAGCGCTTAAGGCACACTGCCAATGGTCTATTTTTGATCTTTTTTTCATATATAAGGCGCACTGAATGAAAGGGCGCATAAAATGAGTCATATTATTATATTTTCTTCTAAAATCACGGCACGATAAATTAAAAATAAAGACAACTTCAGATTGTTTTCTTTGTTTAAAAATAGAACAAGCACATTCTGAAAATTTTGAAATCATAATGTTGTTGTTGTATTTTTTTTTTCATCACACTTACATGTGGCGGTTAATACTTTATATGCCATCATTTATATTTTCTTAATACATTAAGTGGTAATGTTCATCAGTCAACTCATTGGTGTTAATGTTTCAGCCCATCGAGATAAAAAAAATTATATCGAAATCAAATTACAGGATGTTATTTATGTAGATTGATCATTTTCCTCGATTGACATACTAACATCATGTGGTTTATTTTGTACGTATATAGCATCATCTATTCATCCATCCATCCATTTTCTACCACTTGTCCCTATCTCAACTGCATTCGGGCGGAAGGAAGTCAACACCTCATCACAGGGCCAACAGAGTTGGCAGACAACATTCACACTCACATTCACACACTAGGGCCAATTTAGTTCCCCAGGTGCATGTCTTTGGAGGTGGGAGGAAACCGGAGTACCTGGAGGGAACCCACGCAGTCACGGGGAGAACATGCAAACTCCACACAGAAAGTTCCCGAGTCCAAGATGGAACTCAGGACTTTCGTATTGTGAGGCACATGAACTAACCCCTGTACCACAGTGCTGCCCGTAGCATCATTTACAAAGATACAAATAATTGCTATTGCGACATCCAGTGGACTTAGACTAAGACTTGGACTTTATTTTATTGTCATTCATATTTGAACTTTACAGTCCAGGTAAGAACAAAATTGTGTTGCATTAGCTCGTTGTAGTGCAGGATAAAAAAAAGCAATAAGATGCAGATATAAACAAATACATTACTGTACAGATAAATATATTGCACTTTTTCATATGCATCCACATTTATGGATGTATGTTATATTGTCTTTATATTCCAGCGAGGTAATACATTTTGGGGGGTATCGAGGGGATTATTATGACACGTTCAAGAGTCGTATGGCTTGAGGAAATAAGCTGTTACAGAACCTGAAGGTTCTGCTATGTAGAGTCCAGCAGTGAAAACAGTTCTTGGTGATTTTCTGATCCCCTGGTCAGGCAGCGGCTTTTTGCGATTTCCTGGACACATTTAGAACAGCTGTTCCTTTCACTCAAAAATCTCAGGTCAATTTTTATACTTAGCAAACTCATCCCCCGGGCCAGATAAAACATGTTCCTGGTGACATCCCTTTTGGAGTGATTGGGGGGAGTTTTGTTTATAGGGGCCCAGAATTTGCTGCTTTGCCCCTGAATACATACAGTTATGTGAAACTATTAAAATGGTAGCAACTGTATCTAAGCAGCTGGATATGCTAATGGCTGGGTTTTATTTTCCCCTGTTTTTAGGGTGCGTGGGGCGGTACTTGTCCGGCTTGGATGATCCAAATAATAGAGGCTCGGTACAGAAAGAGAGTATTAGGACAGAAGCCTAGCTATAATTTAGGACATCCATGCCATCCGTTGAGATTGTAATTCAAGACGCAACAGCGCGGAAGGCCCGGCTCCCTTTATTTTTATGCAGGGCCATTATGGGTTGGGAGGGGGGGCGGGGTCTACAGTAGTGGCTTTTAGCACACGAGAGGCCAGACATAGATTGGCTGTCAAAGTGTTTTACAATTGAATGTGCTAAAGCGCTGCAGCCACACAGGAAGCCAAGCTTTTGCGGGCCTCGATTCAGGCTTTTTTCTCACCTACGCTCTACCGCTCCTCCTCCTCCTGCTGTCCTCCTCAGTGATGGCCAGTAGAGAGGACCATGAAGGGCTGTTACACCCCCCCCCCCCCTCCTCCTCCTCACCCCCTGCTCGGTAATTACCACCATTAAAGCTAATCCTGCTCCAATTCGGCCTGCTTTTTGTTTTCAGCTTTATCTCCTCAGTTATGAGGTTTCTCTTTTCTGTGGCGACACACAAAAGACACAGTTCTCTCCGTCGGTAATTACCCCACACCCCCCCGCCACCACCACCCTTCCATCATCTTCTTCTGGACAGGTGTACGTCTCCATCTTCTATGACATTTTGCTCTTCAACTCATTTTTGGTCCGTTTTCTTTGAGGATGACAAGAAAGATTAGCGTCAAATTTGACTGTGGATGAGAGATTAACAAGATAGAGCATGAATTTATCAAACTCCTGACAATACCGTGATACATGTAATTATTCCGGGCACTTATTAGCATGATGGTAATGCTGGCGCAGTAATTGCGGCTCTATTTTTACGAGGCCCTAACTTGCTATTAATCACGTTGATGATTGGGTAAATGTAGCGCAAAGACTTCCATTCACTTCCATTTCCTTCCACCTATCTCTCAGCGGATCCGGACTCTTATCTGCGGAATAAAAGATTGTTGTTTCATAAAAAGAGGCCAGCTCCTTCCATGCACAACTCCCTTTAATGGAATCTTTTAACATCATTTTCCCCCAAATCAGCTCCATGTCATCATTTTCAATTAGCCCACTTGCACCCTTTTTGCTTCATGAGCTGGCACATTAAAACATTTTTTTTTTCACCCAGTAGTAGACTTTTCACTTGGGTTATCAACTTGTAATGGTTGTGTGAATGAGAGGCAATAATAAATATGGGTATTGTGCATCATTTTAATAACAACCAAATTAAACATGTTGTACAGGTCAGCTCTGAAAAAGGCTCATACAACAACACCCATCAAAATGATCCGGCGATCATTTTGATGGGCCTCTGCTCCGGTAAGGTTTATTCAGGTGTACTGGAGAGGAGGCTACGCCGGATAGTCGAACCTCGGATTCAGGAGGAACAGTGTGGTTTTCGTCCTGGTCGTGGAACTGTGGACCAGCTCTATACTCTCGGCAGGGTTCTTGAGGGTGCATGGGAGTTTGCCCAACCAGTCTACATGTGCTTTGTGGACTTGGAGAAGGCATTCGACCGTGTCCCTCGGGAAGTCCTGTGGGGAGTGCTCAGAGAGTATGGGGTATCGGAATGTCTTATTGTGGCAGTCCGCTCCCTGTATGATCAGTGTCAGAGCTTGGTCCGCATTGCTGGCAGTAAGTCGGACACGTTTCCAGTGAAGGTTGGACTCCGCCAAGGCTGTCCTTTGTCACCGATTCTGTTGATAACTTTTATGGACAGAATTTCTAGGCGCAGTCAAGGCGTTGAGGGGTTCCGGTTTGGTGGCCACGGGATTAGGTCTCTGCTTTTTGCAGATGATGTAGTCCTGATGGCTTCATCTGGCCGGGATCTTCAGCTCTCACTGGATCGGTTCGCAGCCGAGTGTGAAGCGACCGGAATGAGAATCAGCACCTCCAAGTCCGAGTCCATGGTTCTCGCCCGGAAAAGGGTGGAGTGCCATCTCCGGGTTGGGGAGGAGACCCTGCCCCAAGTGGAGGAGTTCAAGTACCTAGGAGTCTTGTTCACGAGTGGGGGAAGAGTGGATCGTGAGATCGACAGGCGGATCGGTGCGGCGTCTTCAGTAATGCGGACGTTGTATCGATCCGTTGTGGTGAAGAAGGAGCTGAGCCGGAAGGCAAAGCTCTCAATTTACCGGTCGATCTACGTTCCCATCCTCACCTATGGTCATGAGCTTTGGGTCATGACCGAAAGGATAAGATCACGGGTACAAGCGGCCGAAATGAGTTTCCTCCGCCGGGTGGCGGGGCTCTCCCTTAGAGATAGGGTGAGAAGCTCTGCCATCCGGGAGGAGCTCAACGTAAAGCCGCTGCTCCTCCACATCGAGAGGAGCCAGATGAGGTGGTTCGGGCATCTGGTCAGGATGCCACCCGAACGCCTCCCTAGGGATGTGTTTAGGGCACGTCCAGCTGGTAGGAGGCCACGGGGAAGACCCAGGACACGTTGGAAAGACTATGTCTCCCGGCTGGCCTGGGAACGCCTCGGGATCCCCCGGGAAGAGCTAGACGAAGTGGCTGGAGATAGGGAAGTCTGGGCTTCCCTGCTTAGGCTGCTGCCCCCGCGACCCGACCTCGGATAAGCGGAAGATGATGGATGGATGGATGGATCAAAATGATACTATCTTTAACATGAGATTTTTTTTAAAGGCAATTAAAATATAAAACTACATTTTATTGTCTTGAGGAATACATTTAATGGTAACACTTCAGCATAGGGAATATATTCACCATTACTTAGTTGCTCTTATTTGGTGATTATTAAGTACTTATTAAAAGCCTACTAAAATGAGATGTTCTTATTTAAACGGGAATAGCAGGTCCATTCTATGTGTCATACTTGATCATTTCGCGATATTGCCATATTTTTGCTGAAAGGATTTAGTAGAGAACATCGACGATAAAGTTCGCAACTGTCGGTGTTAAGAGAAAAGCCCTGCCTCTATCGGAAGTCGCAGACGATAACGTCACATGTGTGGGGGCTCCTCACATATTCACATTGATTTTAATGGGAGCCGCCAACAAAAAGTGCTATTCGAACCGAGAAAACGCCAATTTCCCCATTCATTTGAGCGAGGATGAAAGATTTGTGTTTGAGGATATTGATAGCGACGGACTAGGAAAAAAAAAAAAAAATGCGATTGCATTGGGACGGATTCCGATGTTTTTAAACACTTTTACTAGGATAATTCTGGGAAATCCCTTATCTTTCTATTGTGTTGCAAGTGTTTTAGTGAGTTTAATATTACCTGATAGTCGGAAGGGTGTGTCCACGGGTGTTTTGACGCGCAG